>NW_026652293.1:8672085-9019087 GCF_009828535.3 Hylobates moloch
GGCTATTTTTTGTATTTTAGTATAGACGGGGTTTCACCATGTTGGCCAGGCTGGTCTCGAACTCCTGACCTCGTGATACGCCTGGCCTCTGCCTCCCAAACTGCTGGGATTACAGGTGTGAGCCACTGTACCTGGCCTCACTATTTTTATTTTTAACAGCTTTAATTTTAACTTCATTAGCTACATTAGCATCCAATCTATAAAAATTATTACATTGGAACCAGGTGTGGTAGCTCACAGCTGTAATCTGTAATCCCTGCGTCTGGGAGGCTGAGGCAGGAGGATTACTTGTGCCCAGGAATTTAAGGTTACAGTAGTGAGCTATGGTTTCGTCATTGCATTCCAGCCTGGGCAACAGAGTGAGACCATATCTCTAAATATATATATATATATGATTACTTTGGATTTGAGAGTAGAGTCAGAGAATTTAGAGGAAACTAGGCTGTTGTTTTCACATAATATTTTTCTTTGTTGCTTTTGCCTTTATGCGAAGTTTTCCTTTGTCTTTGGAGAGTAGAAAAACTGTGGATTTTTTTTTTTTTTTTTTTTTGAGACAGAGTCTCACTCTGTTGTCCAGGCTGGAGTGCAATGGTGCGATCTTGGCTCACTGAAACCTCTGCCTCCCGGGTTCAAGCCATTCTCCTGCCTCAGCCTCCTGAGTAGCTGGGATAACAGGCATGAGCCACCACGCCCAACTAATTTTGTATTTTTAGTAGAGACAGGGTTTCTCCATGTTGATCAGGCTGGTCTCGAACTCCCGACCTCAGGTGATCAGCCCGCCTCGGCCTCCCAAAGTGCTGGGATTACAGGCGTGAGCCACCGCACCCGGCTGCAAAAGGCATACTTTATAAAGGTCCAAAGATAATGGAAATAGAAGACATTAATGTAACATGTTCTTGGGAACTAATTGGATACACCAAATATTATCTTTGACTAGTTTCTGGACCTCTGCTTCATTCTGCAACCTGCAGCCAACTACCATGGTGTCCATCTATTACTAGGAGCCTTAAATAGCTCCTTAATTCACATTTACTCTCTTCAATCGATGTGTCAGACTGTGGGGCCCACTTAATTCCCATTCCAAATTCTTGGGAAAGGAATTTAATTGGGTTGAGCTTAGGTAAGGGGCTTACTGAAAGAGCAATCAACTGGGGCCCAGGGACAGGGTGCACTGTGTGAATGAGGCTTCTTTTTCTGCAGATTTGTCAAGTAGAGGCGGACTGGATTAGCTACATAATTTGCAGGGCCCTGGGCAAAATGAAAATGCTGGGCTCCCTAGTTCAAAAGTTTCATTATTGTTTCCAAAAGTTTGCAATTGCAGACAATACTGCGATTAATAACCTTGTGTATGGGTATTTTTCCATTGTCGGAGACCTAACCCGAGTACTATTTTCTGCAGCGAGCCTTTGACGTTCTTTCCTTTTTCTGATGAGCCACAGCATTTATAGTAGGAATTTGTTCATATAAAATTTGCTCTTTCGCTAGATACCAGTAACTGGACTTCTCTAATTACTTTGGGTATCTCGTTGGAGTTCTGCATGATTGAGCTCCGGGAAACTCAGTCCACCCCTCATTTCAATTCTTTTTCACAGCGTCCCGGTTAACACTGTTTGGTAAAGGGTAAAACCTTAGATAATAAGGTTTTTATTATCCTAACACAAACAGGCCTAACATATGTTGTCGTACCTTTCTGTAGGATCAGTGGCATATCTTTACAAATGAGAAATAATTTTCACGAGACTGAAACACCCTGCAACGCCGCCTGCATACAGGGTGAGTATGCGCCTTGGTGAGGTCAGCGGCGCTACACACCCGAGCACTAGGGGACGACCTTCCCTGCTTTCTTGCATTAGCAGGACTTTTCCGGAACCTTTCCCATGGAGTCTGAGGTAGCCCGCCCGGACAACGCCGCTGAACACACAACAGGGCAAGAACTAGTAGGTTAACTGTATGCCTGGAATTTCTACCTCACCTACATGTTCCCGGAGCAAATAGCCTTAAACTGTCGCGCTATTTAAAGTCCCTAGTGACGATAACATTGTTGTACCTCAGTAAAGATCATAATTAATTGTTTCCGAGGGAGTTTATGCTTGATTTTGGTCAGGCATATATTTGGGCAGCCCAATGAAACGAACAAGGAAGGCGGGGGAAGAAAGCGGAAGCCGCGGGGCCTTCTAAGTCCGAAAGTCTCCGGAGCTTGCGCCAGGCTCTTCGCGGCGTCCACCACTTAGACGCAAGTTGCTGAAGCCGGCCGGGGAGAAGGCGTTGTTGCCGGAGCTGAGACCGGGCGGCCACAGTCCGCAGGGATGAACCTCGAGTTGCTGGGTGAGAAGGGCTATGGCTGCGTTTTAGAGAAGCGTTGGGTACCGGAAAGGAAGGAACCCAGGCGGGAGGGGAGTCAGGCTGCAATCTTAGGGACACTGTTCGGCTATGGATCATTGGGCACACCTGATGTGGAGCAGC
This sequence comes from Hylobates moloch, assembly GCF_009828535.3. Taxonomy (NCBI): domain Eukaryota; kingdom Metazoa; phylum Chordata; class Mammalia; order Primates; family Hylobatidae; genus Hylobates; species Hylobates moloch. The sequence goes on from NW_026652293.1 coordinate 8,674,549, forward strand.
AGCGGGAGGAGGAAGCCCACCTTCTGCCCGAGTAGGTTGCATTGCCCCTCCCGAGGCCACTTTCATATCAATTATGGAGCGATGGGGACAGACAGTTTGTGACTTAGCTTTGATTATGAGGATCGCAGGTGTTGAAGTAGCCCAGAGCAGCCAGGACCAGAGTTGTTGGAGATGGAATTTGAAGAAGTGAGGCTTGGGATGAAGCTTTGAAGACTTGTCAGGGAATTGGGTGCATGGACAGGTTAGTCTTTTTGTAGAAGAGAGATGTCTAAGGAGGGGACTTGGAGATCTTCTGGTAGAAGCTTCTCATTGAACAGATGAATGAAGGCTCAGAGGGTAATGGCTAGGCACTAAGCAAGTAAATGGCATAGTTGGCACTGGAATCCAATTATCCTAACTTTCTGTTTAAGGTTCTTTACTAGGGACGGTGTGTAAAACACTGAGGTGTGAAATACGGAGGGAGTTGCCTTTTGTCACCCCCACTTTGAGTCATTGCCTCCTTACCTCCTATCCAGATTATTTAAGAACTGTGGGTCCTTTCTCCTGGACTTCCATTAGGTGACATTTAGCATGGTATTCTAGGGGTAGCTGAGGTTTTCAAGGACTGCTGCACTACTTGCTGTTCCTAATGGTTAGGTTTCTGTTTAAAAAAAAAAATCAGAAGATGTGTTAATTGTCAAAAGGGCTACAAAGATACATAAAAAATGGTCTTTGCCCTTAAAGAGCTTTTCATTAAGCAGGGAGTTTAAGGTTTAAGGTGATTATGTAAAATAGCTGTAGGATATTGCAGAATGTAGCCAGGCCTGAAAGAGTCATTACCAGTTGCTAAGAATGTTTGGAACAGAGAGTGGGTGTCTTTGGGGCAAAGGAAGAAGTCAGCCAGGAAAAACAAACCCCCAAAACCTGTGGAGGAGTTGGAGTTTTAAGTGGACTTTTTTTTTTTTTTTTTTTTTTTTTAAGACAGTCTCGCGCTGTTGCCCAGGCTGGAGTGCAGTGGCACAGTCTTGGCTCGCCGCAACCTCTGTCTTCTGGGTTCAAGTGATTCTCGTGCCTCAGCCTCCTGAGTAGCTGGTACTACAGATGCAGACTGCCATGCCTGGCTAATTTTTGTATGTTTAGCAGAGATGGGGTTTCACTGTGTTGGCTAGGCTGGTCTCAAACTCCTGGCCCCAAGCAATCCACTCACCTCAGCCTCCCAAAGTGTCCGGCCTTAAGTGGATTTTTAAGGTTGGTAAAATATCAACAGGCTGAAGTTTGAAAATATGGGAGGGATGTTCAGTAGGCATAAGTGAGAGAAGACCTAAAGAATTTTCCTGCTTGGCCAGGTTGTGGATAAAGAGAATGCCAGGGAATGGGATCGGTGCCATCTATTTTGTGTTGGTTCTCGAATGCCTAGCTGAAAAGTTTGGGCTTTTTAGGGAAGGTAGGGTAGATCCATTGAAGGGTTTTGACTTAGTAACTCAATCAGAACTATGAGTCTGTAAGGTTTGTCTCACAGCGATGTGGAGTTGAGTTTTGGAGGAGTGTAAAACCAGTTTGGAGGGGTAGATTATATGAGTGATAAGGAAGGCCTGAGCTAGGAAATAGAAAAGACATTGCGGAGGTAGGGATGACAAATTTGAGAATAGATTGCATATAGTGCTGATGAGTAAGAGAGTGACGTGAAAAATGATGAGAGCAAATAATGATGCTATTGATAAAGTGTAAGGACATTGGAAAAAGACAGCTTTGGAGATGTTGAATGTGGTCTAGGGGTCAGGAGACAGGTTTGGATTTATGGGAGAGATTTGTATTCTTACAGGTGGGCTCACTGAAACCTTGTGAATAGAGGACATGATCTAGGGAAAAAGTGGGAGGGGGAGAAAAGAAAATTGCCGAGCACACAATCTGTAGTTAGAGGTTAAGAGGAGGAATAAGTGGAGATAATAAGTTAGCTAACAGTCATAAAGTACTTTCTCTGAGCTAGGCAGATTTTCAAGTGCCTTCCATGTATTAATCTATGTAGAGGAAGAAGAGAGTACAGATTGGTGTGGTGTCTTCATAGAAGCCAATCAGAGCAGTTGAGTCTGAGGGCTGAGAATGGGTTGCTCTGTTTAGTCCTTTGGCAGCTTGGGACCCCTCAGCAGCTGGAACAGAAGCCAGATTACAATGATTTTAGAATGGTGTGGGAGACAAGGGCAAAAGGTTGACCCTTATTTTTAAAAACTTAAGGATGGAAGAAAGGTGATAACGCCAGTACTTTGAAAGAGTAGCAGGATCTTGGAAAAGGCTTTTCTTGAATGATACAGAAGATTCATTATGATAAAACTTAGGAAGGAATATTTATTTTTATTTATCTTTTGAGACGGAGCCTTGCTCTATTGCCCAGGCTGGAGTGCAGTGGCACAATCTCAGCTGACAGCAACTTGTGCTTCCCAGGTTCAACCGATTCTCCTACTTCAGCCCTCCCGAGTAGCTGGGATTACAGGCACCCAACACCACACCTGGCTATATTTTTTGTATTTTTAGTAGAGACTGGGTTTCACCATGTTGGCCAAGCTGGTCACAAACTCCTGACCTCAAGTGATCTGCCCACCTTGGCCTCTGAAAGTGCTGGGATTACAGGTGTGAGCCACTGTGCCCAGCCAGGAAGGAATATTTAGCACTGGAAGGTTAGACAAATTAAAGAAGCCTGGGTCCGAAAGATAACAATCTCTGAAAATGACCCTGCATTTTAAAGTGAGAAAGTTAATGATTACAGATGAAAGGAACAGAAGTAATGTGATTGTGGAAGCATACTGAAGGACATCTGGCTAGATGAAGGAAATGAATGACAATGTATTTTTAATGTGGTTACTAAAGTGGCTCATAGGTAGACACTAGTTTTACTTCTGCAACCACTTTTTGAGCCCCTACTGTGTAGTCACCAGTGTGCACTGGAGATATAATTAAATAAGATCATTTGTCAAACTTATTTTTACCACAAATCACAGTAAGAAATATACTATCACAGTTCACTATATGTACATACACGTGTAACTAAGTTTCTCAGAATTATATTTAATCCTTGTTACGTTCAGTGTCCTCTGATATTTCTTTTCTTTTCTTTTTTTTTTTTTTTCTTTAGACGGAGTCTTGCTTCTGTCGCCCAGGCTGGAGTGCAATGGCACGATCTTGGCAATCTTGGCTTACTGCAACCTCTGCCTCCTGGGTTTAAGCAATTCTCCTACCTCAGCCTCCCGAGTAGCTGGGATTACAGGCGTGTGCCAACTAATTTTTTTTGTATTTTTAGTAGAGACAGGGTTTCACCATGTTAGCTCAGCTGGGCTCAAACTCCTGACCTCGTGATCTGCCCACCTTGGCCTCCCAAAGTGCTGGGATTACAGGCGTGAGCCACTGCACCTGGCGGATATTTTCTAATCTATTGAAACATTTGTTCCAACTCACTAAATTAATGTATCCATTTATGGTGGATTGTGTCCTACTGTTTGAAAAACATTGAAATAAGATACCACTTTTGACCTGGTAAATATAGCTAAGAGGAGAGACAAACAAGTAACTGTGTATAATATGGAACCACAATAAATGAATGAGCTATGGGAATCCAGCTAAAAGCACTTACAAGCAGTTGAGGTGGGGTGTGGTGGCTCAGGCCTGTAATCCCAGCACTTTGGGAGGCCAGAGTGGGTGGATCACCTGAGGTCAGGAGTTCAAGACCAGCCTGGTCAACATGGTGAAACCCCATCTCTACTAAAAATACAAAAATTAGCCAGGCATGGCAGTGTGTGCCTGTAATCCCAGCTACTCGGGAGGCTGAGGCAGGAGAATCACTTGAACCTGCGAGGCAGAGGTTGGAGGGAGCCGACATCATTGCACTCCAGCTTGGGAGACAAGAGCGAACTCTGTCTCAAAACAAATAAATATATATATGGGTATATATATATATATGTACACATACAGAAAAAAAGTCTCCCCATCCCAAATTTTAAGTGGGGTTTATCCTTTTATACCTTTTTCCTTGCTCATATAAACACATTTACACATACATTTGTTTATTTTTATTTTTATTCTTTTTTTGAGACAGAGTTTCCCTCTTGTTGCCCAGGGTAGAGTGCAATGGTGTGATCTCGGCTCACTGCAACCTCTGCCTCCCAGGTTCAAGAGATTCCCCTGCCTCAGCCTCCAGAGTAGCTGGGATTACAGGCATGCGCCACCACGCCTGGCTAATTTTGTATTTTTAGTAGAGACTGGGTTTCTCCATGTTGGTCAGACTGGTTTTGAACTCCCGACCTCAGGTGACCCACCCGCCTCGGCCTCCCAAAGTGCTGGGATTACAGGCATGAGCCACCACACGGGCTCTTTACACATAAATTTGTAAGGACTAGGCCGGGTGTGGTGGCTCATGCCTGTAATCTCAGCACTTTGGGAAGCTGAGGCAGGTGGATCCCTTGAGGTCAGAAGTTTGAGACCAGCCTGGCCAACATGGTAAAACCTTGTCTCTACTAAAAATACAAAATTAGCTGGGCATGGTGCCACATGCCTGTAATCCCAGCTGCTGCTTAGGAGGCTGGGACAGGAGAAGCGCTTGAACTTGGGAAGCAGATGTTGCGGTGAGCCAAGATTGCACCACTGCACTCCAGCCTGGGAGACAGAGCGAGACTCCGTCTCAAACAAACAAACAAAACAAACCAGGCCGGTCAAAAAACAAAAAACCAAAAAAAGCTACAAGAAATAAAGAGAATTTCATGTTTAATCAACTACTATTTGCTGTTGCAACCTAAATGCTGTTATTAGTCAGGAAGGGGTGTGATTGCTGCTTTTAATAAAGGTTTCAAGGTTTCAAAGAGTCATTGTGATAATTTGACTGATATGAATTGACTCTTGCCTTTCCTTGCTCTTTTTTTTTTTTTTTGAGACAGAGTCTTGTTCTGTTGCCCAGGTTGGAGTGCAGTGGCACGATCTCGGCTCACTGCAACCTCCGCCTCCCAGGTTCAAGTGATTCTCCTGCCTCAGCCTCCTGAGTAGCTGGGATTACAGGTGCACACCACCACACCTGGCTAATTTTTGTATTTTTAGTAGAGATGGGGTTTCACCATGTTGGCCAGGCTGGTCTCGAACTCCCTTGTGATCTGCCGCAACTTGGCCTCCCAAAGTTCTGAGATTACAGGCGTGAGCCACTGAGCCCGGCTCCTTGCTCTTACCTTAGTAAATTTGGAAATAAGTTGTGAAATGCCCAAAAGGTGTGATGGAGAAAGACTGTTGCTAACTTGGATATGTCAACAGTTCTCAAACTTTTTAGTATCAGGATCCTATTATACTTTTAAGAAGTATACAAAGAGTTTTTGTTTATGTAGGTGATATCTACCTACCAGTGTTTACCAATTTAGAAGTTAAAACTGAGATAATATTTTTAAAGCATATTATATAGAAATAACCGTAATAAATCCATTACATGTTTATGTGAGTAGTTATTTTGTTTTCAAAAACAAAGTAGTGAGGAAAATGCCACTGTTGTGACATTTTTACAAATCTCTTCAATGTTTGCCTGAATAGAAGTTGGGGGACTTCTCACATCTGCTTCTGCCTTCACTCTGTTTCAATATCCCAGGTCATATAGTCTCAGGAAAACTCATCTGTATACTTCCGAGATAATGAGAGTAAACAAGTCATCTTAGCAGGATCTTGAAAATCCGTGTGGCCTCATGGAATGCCTGAAAGGGCATCATATCCCCCTTTCGTTTTGTCAGCCACTGCTATACACTGTTCGTGAGTTGTATGATCCTTGCTATGTGGTACATGTGCCATCAACTCTTTCTTTGCTTTGTTGCAGAGTCCTTTGGGCAGAACTATCCAGAGGTAAGAGTATAGTATTGTGGTGATTTTAGGAACACAGTAACTTCTGGGTGTTTATGTTAGAACAGAAAATACTTTTTGATCCTTGTGTTTTGACAGAGAAGCATTAAGTGTGATAATACATCTTTTGCTATAATAAGGAACAAGTGTATAATTTTGATCAGGGAGGAAATAGGCAATGTGGGCTAGAAATCTTACCATGATGTTGTAATCTTACAGTTCATTTTCCTTTAAATAAAATAAAAACTTTCATTGAAGGATTTTTCACGAACACCACCATCATAGGTTTGTGCTTTTCTCGTTTTGATCAATGTTTTTACATAGTAAAGCAAAATGTATGCTATAGATGTGCTTTACTTTTTTAAGTGTAAAACTATTTTGTAACACTTGAATGTTTGAGGATAGACATTGTGGTTATTTTAAATAGCTTGGTATTGATATGAAATAATTTGACTTCTCTAATGTTATGCATTGTAGGCTATTCCAGGGTTTTTTTTTTTTAATTATTTAAAAAAATTCTTTTAAATTCTTTTTCTTTAAATTCTTTTTGTTTTAAATTCTTGGAATAAATTCCCAGAATTACGATGACTGCATCAATAGATATGACTTTTTAAATACTTCTATTATATTTTGCCCATTTGCCCTCCAGAAAGTTTATACAAAGTTATAGTAGTGATGTAAGGGCTTGATCACATCTGTTTCCAGAATCCATGGTTAGCTTTGATAAATGTTTCTTCATTTTGGCTATTTTAATAGATGTAAGAAGGCACAGAGAGATTATTTTGGTATACACTGTAATTTATATTCAATAGAAGTATCACAAGTGATAACCTTTAGGAAATAATTTGGATACCTGGCTATTGTTGTCTCTATTCTTGTATTTGTTTCAATTTTTAGGAAGCTGATGGAACTTTGGATTGTATCAGCATGGCTTTGACTTGCACCTTTAACAGGTGGGGCACACTGCTTGCAGTTGGCTGTAATGATGGCCGAATTGTCATCTGGGATTTCTTGACAAGAGGCATTGCTAAAATAATTAGTGCACACATCCATCCAGTGTGTTCTTTATGGTAAGACATTTTTAAATTAATATTTAAATATGAGTTAGAATGAATGATGACTATATATTTGCAAATCTCTTTGTAGATATTTTAATACTTAGATTTTTAAAGATTCAGCCATTAGTAATACAGTTTATCGTGGTTTAGGTAGATCCTGAGTCCATGCTGTCCTTGAAGCACCTTTCTTGGGAGAAATTCATTGTATTATGGATCTGTATCAGGCGCTGAGAATATCTCAATACTGAAATGAAATATTTTCAGATTGTAATTGTAGTATAATGGCGATATTGACTTTTCATTTAGAATAAAAAGACTCGGTTAGGACAGAAGCTTGGAAGTCATCGAGTCCAGTTTTGTCCAGGTTACTGAATTCCAGTAATTTTAGTGATCACAAGTATGACTATTCCTTCAATGAAATATAGTTATTAAGGCTTTATAGCAAATGTAAAAACAGTTGAAATCTGCTGTAACATAAATTCCCATTGATTTCACTCTTACTCGCTGAAACTGTTTGCTTCAGAAAATTTTATTTTGGAGCAGCATTTTTTTTAAATGAACTTGGGGCCAACAAAAGGACCTAATCAGATCAAGGTTAAGTCTATCTCCTTTTGTCTAAATGGTATTATAAAGCACTGGATTGGGAGGAGGACTGAATCACAGTAAAGTTTGGCCAGTAAAGTACTGGTGGCCTGGGCCAAAACTTTTCTTTCATATCCAGTAATCCAGGAAGCACTGGCCTGGATCATCTCTTAGGTTCCTTCCACCGCCTTTCTGTTTCTTTTTTGTTGTGTTCTTGCAATAAAGATTCAAATAGGGCCGGGCACGGTGGTTCACGCCTGTAATCCCAGCACTTTGGGAGGCTGAGGCGGGTAGATCACTTGAGGTCAAGAGTTTGAGACTGGCCTGGCCAACATGGTGAAACCCTTCTACTAAAAATACAAAAATTAGCCAGGCATGGTGGCAGGTTCCTGTAATCCCAGCTACTTGGGAGGCTGAGGCAAGAGAATCGCTTGAACCTGGGAGGCAGAGGTTGCAGTGAGCTGAGATCATGCCACTGCACTCTAGCCTGGGCGACAGAGCGAGACTCTGTTTCAAAAAAACAAACAAAACACATATTTTTAACAGCTTTAAGAGGGGTGTGTGTGTGTGTGTGTGTGTGTGTGTGTGTTTCACATAATATAAAATTTAGAGTGTACAATTCGCAGGTTTTTATATATTCAGAGTTGTGCACCCGTCATCACAATATAATTTTAGAACTCCTGGCGAGATGCATTGGCTCATGCCTATAATCCCAGTCCTTTGGGAGGCTGAGATGAGAGGATTCCTTGAGCCCAGGAGACCACCATAGTGAGGCCTCATCTATACAAAAAGTAAAAAAATTAGCTGGGTGTATGGTGCATATCTATAGTCCTGGCTACTTAGGAGGCTGAAGTGGGAGAATCACTTGAGCCCAGGAGTTCTAGGCTGTAATGAGCCATGATTGTGCCACTGTACTCCAGTGCCTGGGTGACAATAAACCTTGTCTCTTAAAAAAAAAGAACTCTTACCTGTTAATATGTTTTTATTATATAGTAATATATACTTATTCTAGAAAATCATGGAAAATAAAACAAAATAGAAATAACTAGTATTTTCTGTAGTCCTCCTAACCAGATACTACTACTTTGTATGTATAGATTTTTGTTGTTGTTGTTGTTGTTGAGACAGGGTCTTGCTCTGTAGCCCAGGCTGGGGTGCAGTGGCTAGTCACAGGCATGATCACAGTTCACTGCAACCTTGAAATCCCAGGCTCAAGTGATCCTCCCGCGTAGCTAGGTCTACAGACGTGCACCACCATGCCTGGCTAATTTTAAAAAGTTTTTTATAGAGACAAGGTCTTGCTGTGTTGCTCAGGCTTGTCTTGAACTCCTGGCTTCAATTGATCCTCCCGCCTCAGCCTCCCAAAGTGCTGGGATTACAGGTGTGAGCCACCATGTCTGCTCAGTTTCTAGATATGATTTTTTTAAGCATAGTTCATAATTGTGCTATATTCTATATTTTACTTTTCCCTCCTAATACTGTCTCAACATTTTTCTGCTTGAGTAGCCTTTAACAACTTTTTTTTTCTTTGAGACGCAGTCTCGCTCTGTGGCCTAGGCTGGAGTGCAGTGATGTGATCTCAGCTCACTGCAAGCTCCGTCTCCCGGGTTCACGCCATTCTCCTGCCTCAGCCTCCCGAGTAGCTGGGACTACAGGGGCCCGCCGCCACGCCCGGCTAATTTTTTTGTATTTTTAGTAGAGACGGGGTTTCACCATGTTAGCCAGGATGGTCTTGATCTCCTGACCTCGTGATCCGCCCGCCTCGGCCTCCCAAAGTGCTGGGATTACAGGCTTGAGCCACCGCACCCGGCCAACAACTTTTTAAATGACTATATATTGTCTGATAAACCATAATTTACTTAACCATTTTCTGGTTTTTTTCCTCGATTACATAGTGTTTAGTGAATGTCTTTGTGCCATAATTTTTATTATATATTCATTCATTCATTCATTCAGCCAGCAGGTGTTGACCATGAGTTATGTACCAGGTGCTATGTTAGGCTCTGGAGACACAAAAACAAATGAGAAATTCTAGATGATTAGTGGGAGGTGGATTTGCATACGAGTACATATACTAAAGCTTTATATGTCCTATACAAAAACTATATTTAAGATTTAGTGGAGATGGCTCTCTCCGGTCTGTGCCTCCAAGATGACAAAGAAAAGAAGGAACAACGGTCGTGCCAAAAAGGGCCGCGGCCACGTGCAGCCTATTCGGTGCACTAACTGTGCCCAATGCGTGCCCAAGGACAAGGCCATTAAGAAATTCATCATTCGAAACATAGTGGAGGCCGCAGCAGTCAGGGACATTTCTGAAGCGAGCGTCTTCGATGCCTGTGTGCTTCTCAAGCTGTATGTGAAGCTACATTACTGTGTGAGTTGTGCAATTCACAGCAAAGTAGTCAGGAATCGATCTCGTGAAGCCCGCAAGGACCGAACACCCCCACCCCGATTTAGACCTGTGGGTGCTGCCCCACGTCCCCCACCAAAGCCCATGTAAGGAGCTGAGTTCTTAAAGACTGAAGACAGACTATTCTCTGGAGAAAAATAAAATGGAAATTGTACTTAAAAAAAAAAAAAAGATTTAGTGGAGATGAAAGCACAAAGAAGGAAGTTATCAATTGTAGTGGAGGGGAATAACGGTCAGAAAAGCCGTCATAGATGAGATAATTTATAACTTTATTTTATTTTATTTTATTTGAGACAGATTCTTGCTCTGTTGCCCAGGCTGGAATGCAGTGTTGCGATCTCGGCTCACTGCAACCTCCACCTCCTGGGTTCAGTCAATTCTCCTGCCTCAGCCTCCTGAGTAGCTGGATTACAGGTGCACACCACCATGCGCGGCTGATTTTTGTATTTTTAGTAGAGACAGGGTTTCGCCATGTTGGCCAGGCTGGTCTTGAACTACTGACCTCAGGTGATCTGCTCGCCTCGGCCTCCCAAAGTGCTAGGATTGCAGGTGTGAGCCGCCACGCCCAGCCAGATAATTTATAACTTTAAATTTGTAAGATAAGTAGATGTTTGCCAGATATATTCCAAGCAAAGGGCACTGCACAGGCCAAGGCATACCAGCTTGAAACAAGTAGGTACAATGGAGAACAGGATAGCTGGATTGTGGTATGGGAGATACGATATGACAAGAACCAAGGTAAACCAAGGTCCTCATGGAGAACCTCATCTGCCATACTCATGAATTTGATTCGTAGCTTGTATGTACTGTGAAGTCATTAAAAGATTTTGGCAGGAAGGTCACATGATGAGCTTTTATTTTAGAAAGATCTTCAAAGCAACAAGTAGAAAAGAGATTGAAGGGGCAACAGTGAGTGAACATAGGAGAACTGCTGTGGTCTAGGCTGGAGATGATGAGTGTTGCAGTAAGAAAGGAGCCAAGTTAGGCAGATGTGAGAAATGGTGGAAATAAGAGGACTTAGTCATTAATTCGATTGGGGTGTGAGTGAAATGGAGAAGTTAAGATGATTCTTAGGTTTCTGGCTTGGTTGAAGATACTCATTAATGGAAGATTTGAGGGGGAAGTGGTGAGTTTGAGATTATGGTTGCATGTCCCCTATTATTTTCATGTTAGTTTATTGCAGATATTTGTGTTAGAGTATCTTCCCTGTAAGATGGTAAGTGCTGTTTGAATATGAACCTTGTGTGCCATTTCACTGCTATGTTCTCAGCTTCTAGCGTTGTACCTGATAGACAGTAGCCATTCAGATACTTGTCGGATGAATGGGAGATGTCCCAACAAGCATCTGAGATGCCCAAAGGGCATTTGGTCTATGAGTTCTTATTACAGTAGACTTCCAGAAGTGTGTTGTTAGCCAGTCAAAGGATATAAAGTGACTTCCAGAAGTGTGTTGTTAGCCAGTCAAAGGATATAAAGTGACTTCCAGAAGTGTGTTATTAGTCAAAGGGTATAAAGTAAGAGATTTTTCAACCCCTCTCTCCAACATTTTTAACATTTTAAAATCACAAAACCTATACTTGATTATTTAAAAGGTTTTTTTTTTTTTATTTTTTCGAGACAGAGTCTTGCTCTGTCACCCAGGCTGGAGTGCAGTGGCACAATCTCGGCTCACGGCAACCTCCACCTGCCAGATTCAAGTGATTCTCCTGCCTCAGCCTCCTGAGTAGCTGGGATTACAGAAGCAGGCCACCACGCCCGGCTAAGTTTTGTATTTTTAGTAGAGGTGTGGGGTTTCACCATGTTGGCCAGGCCGGTCTTGACCTCCTGACCTCAGGTGATCTGCCCGCCTTGGCCTCCCAAAGTGCCAAGATTACAGTTGTGAGCCACCGCGCCTGGCCGTTTAAAAATATTTTTAAAAATTAAAAGAATATATAAATATGCAAAGTAAAAAATGAAAGCCCTTTGTCTACTTCTTAGGGTAACCACTGTTAAAGAGTATGGAATATATCCTATCTGTAAGATATCTATATCTTTATATGTGGGAAATAATACATATATCCACATAATATGTTTTTAAACAAAAATAAATATATTTTGTTCTGTAGCTTGCTTTTCCACTTAGCATATAGTGGATATTTCTCTGTGTCTCGTTATTTTAAATAGTTGTGTCTATAGAGTATTGCACAGTATACATGCATCATAGATTTAACTGTTCCTTATTTGAGCATATTAGGGAACAAATTTTACCAAGAGAAGTTTTGGGTAGGCATGATAGCTGACTTCAACTATTAGTAAAGTTGATGTATGTAAGAGAGAAAAAATGGCCCAGGATGTAGAAGCAGAACTGGTAGGTACTGGCTGGGTGCGGTGGCTCATGCCTGTAATCCCAGCACTTTTGGAGGCTGAGGCTCACCGATCACTTGAGGTCAGGAGTTCGAGACCAGCCTGGACAACATGGTGAAACTCTGTCTCTACTAAAAATACAAAATTTAGCCGGGTATGGTGACATGCGCCTGTAATCCCAGCTACTTGGGAGGCTGAGGCGGGAGAATCGCTTGAACCCAGCATATGGAGGTTGCAGTGAGCCGAGATCTGCCTGGGCGACAGAGCGAGACCCTGTCTCGAAAAAAAAAACCCAAAAAACAAAACAGAACTAATAGGTAGTGAACAGAAGTTAGCTATAGGGAAACAAGTTAACTCCAAGTAGAGAGGAGCTCCCAAGCAGAGGTGCTGTGGATGGGATTGACTGCCCAGGAGAGAGCTATCTGAGAGCTGTTCCTGCCTGAGCTTGCCGCCCCCCTTGTTAGGATGCTGCAGAAGAAATTCAAGCACTGGATGGGGGCCATAGGTAGACTTTAGCACATTGGAATCAGTAAAGACCCATCTGTCTTTGGGAAAGAAGCTGTGAGAAAGCATGATAATTCCTAATTCTTGAGCTTATGGAATTTGGAATTGAAGAATAAATTTTTTTTTAGTTTTTACTTTTGTTTATAATTTAATTTTTAGTTAGATTTCCCTCCATTATGACAGAAATACAAGCTTGCTGTGAAAGAAAACAAAAATTATAGTGCAGTAGCAGTAGGTTTTTTTTTTTTTTTTTTACCCCACCCACCCCCTAGTACAGAAGAGTTTAGAGGGAAAACGGAATCATAGCTAACATTTTGTTCTATAGTCAAATTGTGCTAAAAGGCCTACAAGAATAGCAACAAAACCTGTTCCTTTTTTCTCCTCACTCTCAGTCTTGTGCCATTCCCAGTAGACTTCTATTTTTGGGGGCTATTTCTTCTGCTGTTTAGCTTCATATTTCTGATATAATATGTATTGCTTTTTCTTGGTTTGTTAATTTCAGAAATTGGGTTTCCTGTTATAGTGTATTTGAATTTTAACTTACCCTTTACCCTCCCATCATCCACCCTTTTACCCTCCCATCATCATCATCATCCATCCAGCTATTGGCTTTTTTTATTGTGCACCTTTGCATTTTAACACCTTTAGGCCTCTTTAGAGTTGACATTCTCTAGAAGGACTCACTGACTGCCTGACTATAGGTATTCTAGAGCGGGTAGAAGAGAGACACCAGAGTCCTTTTGTGTGCAGGCTTTAACTTAATCCCCTCTATATTGACAACCTTAGCTTACCCCTGCCTTCCTCTGTTCCTGGAGTCCTGAGTCTGGCAGTATATTTATTTCGTCTCTGATATAAATAATTTTTTGAGCACTTATTATGTACAAGGCATTGAGTACTTATTATGTGTCAAGCTAAGAATTCTGTATGTATTAAATTCTCTCAACAGCCTTCTGCAGGTAGATACCGTTTTTATTCCTCTGTTATAGATGAGGAAATTGAAGCCCATAAAGCTTAAGTAACTTGCTAAGATCACACAGCTAGGAGGTAGTAATGTCTAGGCTTGAGTAGAAGTCTGACTTTTGAGCCATGTTCTTAACCATGGAGATTATCCTGCTGAGTTTCTCCATAGCATCTCCTCTTGATTTCAAAACCTGGGTAAAGTATCGGTTTTGGGTTACTTTTTTACTTGTTCCATTTGTTTTTTGTTTTTGTTTCCTGCCTTCCTGTGGGCTACTTGGACAAGTTTTTAGAATTCATTTTGCTTTATCTGTAGTGTTTTTGAGTGTATACCCTTGTGTAGCTTTAGTGGTTACTAGGTTTTACATCATACATTTATAACTTACCACAATCAACTGGTAATACAACTGGTGATAAGTTGTATTGGTGAACATTTTACCAGTTCAAGTGAAGTGTAGAAACCTTACCTTCCTGTTGTCCCCTTGTCCTTTCTTGTATGTAATATAATTGTCTTAAATATTTGCTCTACATACATTGAGACCCACATAAGACAGTGTTAAAATGTGTGTTTCAAACATCAAAACTCAAGAAGAGAAAAAGTAATTTTTTTTTTTTTTTGAGGCGGATTCTTGCTCTGTCACCCATGCTGGAGGGCAATGCTGTGATCTCTGCTCACTGCAACCTCCGCCTCCCAGGTTCAAGTGATTCTCCAGCCTCAGCCTCTCGAGTAGCTGGGACTACAGGCATGCACTACCACACCCAGCTAATTTTTGTATTTTTAGTAGAGACTAGGTTTCACCATGTTGACCAGGATGGTCTCGATCTCTTGACCTTGTGATCCGCCCGCCTTGACCTCCCAAAGTGCTAGGATTACAGGCGTGAGCCACGGCACCCGCCTTTTTTTTTGAGACAGATTTTCGCTCTTGTTACCCAGGCTGGAATGCAATAGCGTGATATCAGCTCACTGCAACCTCTGCCTCCTGGTTTCAAGCGATTCTTTAGCCTCAGGCTCCCAAGTAGCTGGGATTATAGGCATGTGCTACCACACCTGGCCAATTTTTGTATTTTTAGTAGAGACGGGTTTTCACCATGTTGGCCAGGCTGGTCTCGAACTGCTAACCTCAGGTGATCCGCTTGCCTTGGCCTCCCAAAGTGCTGGGATTATAGACGTGAGCCACCGCACCTGGCTGAGAAAAAGTAATTTTATCTACCCATATATTTGTACTCTTTTCATTGTTCATTCTTCCTTCCTGATGTTCTAAACCCTTCCTTTAATCTTTTCCAAACATTATGTAGCCATTCTTTAGAGTATGTCTGCTAGCAACAAATGTCTCAGTTTACCTGTTTATTCCTGGAATGACAGTTCTTTTCTTTCAGTGCTTGAAAAATGTGCCGCTTGCTTCTGGCCTTCATGGTTTCTGATGAGAAATCCCTTTTCATTCATATTGTTGTTCCCCTATAGATAAGGCATCATTTTTCTCTTGCAGCTTTCAAGATTTTTTTGTTGTCTTTAGCTTTCAGAAGTTTGTATTTCTCGGAGTGGATTTCTTTGGGCTCATCCTGGTTGATGTTCTTGAATCTATAGGTTTTATATCTCTTGCCAGATTTAGGAAATTTTCAGCCATTATTTCTTCAATACCTTAACATCCCAGTCTGTATTCTCTCCTTCCAGGATTCTGATGACATGAATATTAGATCTTTTGTTGTAGTTCTACAGGTCTCTGAGGCTCCGTGTGTGTGTGTGTGTGTGTGTGTGTGTGTGTGTGTGTGTGTGTGTCTATGTGTGTGAGTGTGTTTTTCTGTGTGTGTGTATATATATATGTATATATACACACATATATATACACACAGACAGACACACACACACATATACATACATACATATATATATATATATATATATATATGTCTATGGTAATTTTTATTCCATCTTCCAGCTTGCTATTTCATTCCTTTTTTTTTTCCTCCATTGGCTGCTGAATTCATCTATTGAGTTTATTTCTGTTACTATATTTTTCAGTTCTAAAATTCCCATTTGGTTCTTCTCTGTATCTTCTATTTCTTTGCTAAGATTTTCTGGGCTTTTTTCCCCATCTGTTTCAGGCATGTTCATAATTGTTTGTTGAAGCATTTTTATGATGGCTGCATTATAATCCTTGTCAGATAATTCTAACATTTATGTCATCTCTGTATTAGTGTCTGTTGATTGTCTTTTCTTATTCGAGTTGAAGTTTTCTTTGTTCTTGAGTTGACAAGTGATTTTCAGTTGAAACCTGGGCATTTTGGGTATTATGAGACTGTAGATCTTATTTATTTTTTACTTTTTCTTGAGACAGAGTCACATTCGGTCGCCTAGGCTGGAGCCCAGTGGCGCCATCTTGGCTCACTGCAACCTTCACCTCCCAGGTTCAAGCGATTCTCCTTCAGCCTCCCGAGTAGCTGCGACTACCGGCACACACCACCATGCCCGGCTAATTTTTTGTATTTTTAGTAGACAACAGGGTTTCACCATGTTGGCCAGGCTGGTCTCAAATTCTGGGCCTCAAGTGATTCGCCTGCATCGGCCTCCCAAAGTGCTGGGATTACAGGTGTGAGCCATTGCACCCGGCCTATAGATCTTATTTAAATCTTCTAGTTTAGCAGGCCTCCTCTGATGCTGCACAGGGGAATGGAGTGTGCCATCTTATTGTTGCCAGAGGCAGGTGAAAGTCCAGGTTTCTTTTTACTTGGCCTCATTACGGCTGGGTGGGATTGGAAGTTTAGGCTCTCCACTAGGTCTCTGCTGATAACATCTTGTCTGGGAAGGGTAGGAATTCCTTGTTCCGTCTCTCTATGTGTCCTCTGACACCATGGTGGTGCAACCTCATTACTGCTGGTGGTAATGCAAATCTGATTCCCTACTGTTCCTTCTCTGACACCACCCCAGTGAGGTGGGGAGGGTGCCTTGTTATAGCTGGATAAAGGTGAAGTCTAGGCTATCTGCTTGAACCTGGCTAAGAGGGGGATTTGCAGTTCTTTTCTGTGATGTTTGGCTGGTGTAGATTGGTTATTGTCTTAAAGTTTTCTGTCTTGCTGGGCTGTCCTTTTCTGGTCACTTAGCTGGGGAAAGCAGGCTCTTCTTGGGGCTTTTTGTGTGTGCTCACTGGCATTACCAGGTTGTTGGCTTCTCCTTCACCCAGAACAGGGAACATGAGGCAGAAAGAAAATTCAGGGATTTCACTACTGTGTCATCCTTAAGATTCTGCAGTCTCTGGCTTGCCTGTCCTTTGTCTACCTTTCAGAACCTTTTTTGTCTGTTTTATATATGATGTCCAGTGTGTTCATCTGTACTTATCAGGAGGAATTAATTCTTTCTCAGTTTCTTTTTAAATTATTTTAAATAACAGATACTTATCATTTTTTTGTTTTGTTTATACCATGATGGTGCTACTTCTGAGATAACTTCAGAAAGTTCAAATATATCAACCCTTAAAGCCCAGCTGATTTTTTAAACTCTTCTAAGATGTTTTAATCTCTTATTTCACTGAGTCACTTTATAGTTTTATCTTGAAATACGAGCTTCCATTACTAGATAATAAAATGTCATGAAAACAAACCTTCTTATTTATTGCCTAGTTGGAAAAGCTTGTGGATTTGAGTATACGTAGAACAAAACCAAAAACATTGTTGACCTGTGCAGTTGCAGCAATGTGTGTGACTTACACAGTTTATTCATGAGAGTGGTATGATATACTTAGAATATGTGCTAAATTACCCCTTTTTTTTTCTCAGCTGGAGCCGAGATGGTCATAAACTCGTGAGTGCTTCCACTGATAACATAGTGTCACAGTGGGATGTTCTTTCAGGCGACTGTGACCAGAGGTTTCGATTCCCTTCACCCATCTTAAAAGTCCAATATCATCCACGAGATCAGTATGTTTAAGCGATTTCTCTCCTGGGGTGGGGTCTGATTCTATATGGATTAGCTCTGGGCTCATGATAATTTTAGTTTATGGTTTTAGAAGGCAAATACACATCTCTTCAAACCTTCTACATAAAATATTATCTTTCCATCTAGGTTGGCTCTACTGAATACATTTCTTTCTTTCTTTCTTTTTTCTTTTTCTTTTTTTTTTTTTGAGACAGGGTCCTGCTCTGTCACCCAGGCTGGAGTGCAGTGGCGCGATCTTGGCTCACGCAACCTCTGCCTCCTGGGTTCGAGATTCTCCTGCCTCAGCCTCTCAAGTAGCTGGGACTGCAGGCACGTGCCACCATGCCTGGCTAATTTTTGTATTTTTAGTAGAGATGGAGTTTCCCCATGTTGGCCAGGTTGGTCTCGAACTCTACTTACCTCGTGATCTGTCCACCTCAGCCTCCCAAAGTGCTGGGATTACAGGCATGAGCCACTGCACCTGGCCCTGAATACATTTTTTTAATTTTAATTTTAATATTTTTGAGATGGAGTCTTGCTGCAACGCCCCGGCTGGAGTGCAATGGCGCAGTCTCAGCTTACTGCACCCTTCTCCTCCTGTTTTCAAGCGATTCTCCTGCCTCGGCCTCCCAAGTAGCTGGGATTACAGGTGCAGGCACCACATCCGGCTAAGGTTTTGTATTTTTAGTAGAGATGGGGTTTCACCATGTTGGCCAGGCTGGTCTCGAACTCCTGACCTCAAGTGATCTGCCCGCCTTAGCCTCCCCAAAGTGCTGGGATTACAGGCGTGAGCCACTGCACCTGGCCTCTTACTTTTTTTTTTAGTGATCATGTTTTATTTTATCAAGACTAATTTTACTCAGAATTTTCCCTGTTATTAGACCTGTGGATTTTATGCTTTTTCACTGTTTCAAATTTGCCTGGGCCGGGAGAGTTGATGAGGGTATGGACAGGGATCAGGGAAAAGGACGGGGAATCAGCTTGCTGATACCAAAGCAACAGCCAATATACTGTTCGTATTTTTAAACAGGAACAAGGTTCTCGTGTGTCCCATGAAATCTGCTCCTGTCATGTTGACCCTTTCAGATTCCAAACATGTTGTTCTGCCGGTGGACGATGACTCCGATTTGAACGTTGTGGCATCTTTTGATAGGCGAGGGGAATATATTTATACGGGAAACGCAAAAGGCAAGGTAAGCCTAAAAGCCAGCAAATCAGGCATCTTGTACACTGGCTCATTTAATGTTTACTTGTTTTGTTTCTTTTGAAAATTGTTTTTATTCTTGGACTAAGCACAGCTCCTTTCTGCAGCAAATGTAGTCTAGTTTTCTTCCATCTCTTAAAAATAATTTTTGTTCTTTGGATTTAGAGTGATAGAGATTATTTGACCTAGAAAAGCATGGAAGGACCTTTACTGGATGCTAGTAATGAAGGGCCATTATGAAATTATAAAATTTCAATGTCATGTTATCAACTGGACAAAATGTCTTAATATCTGGTTTTATAAAAGATTGTATAATTCAGGCCAGCTTAACTTATAGTACTGAGACTTATTTTTTTTTTCCTTCTTGTTAAACTTCTGACCTTGCCTTTTGGAATGTGTAGGCCCTTTTCTCTGGAATACATTGTAGAAGGTGTTTCTTCTGTGGAATAAGAAGTCAGGTTAGGTGACCTTTTAAAGATTCTTTTCATGCTTAGAATAGTTCCACTGGGCATCTTGTTTTATTTTTATTTTTATTTTTTGACTAGGGCACATGGGTTAGTATAATTTCATGGCTATTTTAGAAAGACAATTTTTGCTTTTTTTTTTTTTTTTTTTTTTTGAGATGGAGTCTCACTCTGTTGCCTAGGCTGGAGTGCAGTGCGTGATCTTGGCTCACCGCAACCTCCATCTCCTGGGTTCAAGCGAATCTCCTGCCTCAGCCTCTTGAGTAGCTGGAATTACTCCTGACCTCAAGTGATCCGCCCACCTCAGCCTCCCAAAGTGCCGTGATTATAGGTGTGAGCCACTGCACCCAGCCTTAGAAAGGCAATTTTTTTTTTTTTTTTTTTTTTTTAAGACAGAGTTTCGCTCTTGTTGCCCAGGCTGGAGTGCAATGGCACGATCTCAGTTCACTACAACCTCTGCCTCCCGGGTTCAAGCAATTCTCCTGCCTCAGCCTCCCAGGTAGCTGGGATTACAGGCATTCACCACCACGCCTGGCTAATTTTGTATTTTTAGTAGAGACGGGGTCTCTCCATGTTCGTCAGGCTGGTCTTGAACTCCCAGCCTCAGGTGATCCACTTGCCTCAGCCTCCTAAGTGCTGGGATTATAGATGTGAGCCACCGTACCCGGCCTAGAAAGGTGATTTTTAAGAAATTGTGATAAAATACACAACAGCATAAATTTTACCATTTAAGCCATATTTAACTGTACAGTTCAGTGGTAATTAATGTACATTCACTCTACTGTGCAATGATCACCATCTTTAGAAATCTTTTCATCTTGTGAAACTGGAATTCTGTACCTATTGAATCATAATTTCCCATTCCCTGCTCTCCGCCAGCCCCTAGAAACACCCTTTGACTTTCTCTCTTTATGAATTTGACTACTCCAGGTACCTCATATAAGGGGAATCATATAGTATTTGCCCTTTTGTGACTGGCTTATTTCACTTAGTTTAATGTCCTCAAGCTTCATCCATGTATGTAGCATGTGTCAGAATCTTCCTTCTCCTTTTCAAGGCTCAATAATACTCCATTTTATGTATATACCACTTTTGTTTATATGGCTTATCTGTGGATACTTGGGTTGCTTCTATATTTTGGTTATTGTGAATAATGCTAAACATCATATTTTAAGAATAGATTGGCCAGGCGCGGTGGTGAATGCCTGTAATCCCAGCACTTTGGGAGGCCGAGGTGGGTGGATCACCTGAGGTTGGGAGTTCGAGACCAGCCTGACCAACATGGAGAAACCCTGTCTCTACTAAAAATACAAAATTAGCCAGGCGTGATGGCACATGCCTGTAATCCCAGCTACTCAGGAGGCTGAGGCAGGAGAATCGCTTGAACCCAGGAGGCAGAGGTTGCAGTGAGCTGAGATCACATCATTGCACTCCAGCCTGGGCAACAAGAGCGAAACTCCGTCTCAAAAAAAAAGAATAGATTAAGACCTTGTCTTATTTAAGGAGGCAAAACAGCAATGCCAGTTAATCAGGTTAAATATATGGGAATAGAGATATTTGCATTTTTACCCAGTCTTTATGCAGTATTAGAAACAAGCCAAATCTAATTATTGTTAGTTATCGGAACACTTACTTTTTTCCCTCCTGCTTTAAACTTTAGATTTTGGTCCTAAAAACAGATTCTCAGGATCTTGTTGCTTCCTTCAGAGTAACAACTGGAACAAGCAATACTACGGCCATTAAGTCAATTGAGTTTGCCCGGAAGGGGAGGTGAGTGAGATCTTACCTTTTAAGGGACAGTTCTAAGAGTGAATAGAATGCAAAAATACATGGAGATTTGCAGTTTTCATGTATGTTATACTTAAACATTTTTTTAAAATGTACTTAAGGTTTTTAGAAACTTAAAATATCTGGTTTTTGAGTTCATAACATTTCCTGCAGTAGTTACATCTGCCTTATCTGGAGGTTATCAGGCAGTTACTTTACAGAAAAATAAGTAAGTGGTCAGTGCTTAAAACCAAAATGCCTGGCGTATAGTAAGCACTGGGTATATGTTAACTGTTATTATCATCAGAACTGATGTCATCAAATTCACATTGTAACTGAATACAGCCTATTTACCCTTTTAATTTTGGATGTTATTCTGGTAAGTTTGGTTACCTAATTTGAAGTCATAGAATATATCAACAGAAATAGGAAATAGGTTGTCAGTAAGAGGTAATAGTCCTCCTATTTTGTTTAGGAACACCCATACATGACTTAGAACAGGGGTCCCCAACCCCTGGGCCACGCAGACCAGTATTGGCCTGTTAGGAACCGTGCCGCACAGCTGGAGGTGAGCATTACCACCTGAGCTCTGCCTCCTGTCACATCAGCAGCAGCATTAGATTCTCATAGGAGCACGAACCCTGTTTTGAACTGCACATGTGAGGGATCTAGGTTGTACACTCCTCATGAGAATCTAATGCCTGATGATCTGAGGTGGCACAGTTTCATCCCGAAACCATAACCTTCCCGCCAGCCTGGTCTATGGAAAAATTGTCTTCCACAAAACCAGTCCCTGGTGCCAAAAACGTTGGGAACAGCTGACTTAGAGGATATTAATGTTCAAAATTCTCTTGAATTAAGAAAAGGTTATAGTCAGTGAAGTCTGTAAGAAAGTGATGAAATAACTAATATTTTATACAGATTTCTAAAATATTCAATGTCACTACAGTAAAAATGACATTTTAAAATGACATATTTAGTTTATTACCTCATTTTAAAAAATATGTGTAAAACAGGCCAGAGAAATGAAGTATTTATATCCATTTCACTGTAAACTTGTGAATTTAGGAAGCTGGTTTCATTAGAGAGGTCTTGGAACTTAATACTGACAGTTTGTATATTTTGGGTTCAGGGATACACAGGAAGTATAAAACATATTCCCACTTCAAATTGTATTTTGGCTTGGGAGATGACAAGTAGATATATAAATATTCTAGTCTATTACTTTGATTTTTCCTCAATTCTTCCCTAGTTTATTAGTCGTTTTGTAGTACTAAGGAACAGATTTCTGACCTCTGGTGTTGATATTTTTATCCTTCCCGTAGTTGCTTTTTAATTAACACAGCAGATCGAATAATCAGAGTTTATGATGGCAGAGAAATCTTAACATGTGGAAGAGATGGAGAGCCTGAACCTATGCAGAAATTGCAGGATTTGGTGAATAGGTAACGTATCACAACCTAGAAGAATATGTGATCATTCATGACCTGGGCTTGAGTTCCAGCTCTCCTTGGTACTTTCCTTGTCCTTTAGGACCCCATGGAAGAAATGTTGTTTCTCTGGGGATGGGGAATACATCGTGGCAGGTTCTGCCCGGCAGCATGCCCTGTACATCTGGGAGAAGAGCATTGGCAACCTGGTGAAGATTCTCCATGGGACGAGAGGAGAACTCCTCTTGGATGTAGCTGTGAGTACATTAGGACATTGCTTTTGTTAGTCACATAATCCAAAAAATCTGAAATCTGTTCTTAACAACCTGTTTTTCTTTCCTTCGCTAAAATTTAGTGGCATCCTGTTCGACCCATCATAGCATCCATTTCCAGTGGAGTGGTATCTATCTGGGCACAGAATCAAGTAGTAAGTATTCTATTTTACTTGCTTTGAAACTAGATACCCCTTCTTTTTATCAAAGAACCTTATACATAGGAAGCTAAAAATTATGTTTTTATTTCCTTTTGCATATGATTTTCGCAGCCTAAATTACATAGGTTCAGTGCATCTAGTTGCACTTTATTTTGGTGGGAAGGTCTTGGTCCCAAGTTGGTTTTCTGGCTCTTTTCAGGGAGAAACTCTAGTGAACTTTCTGTTGCATTTTTCTATTATTTATTTGAGATAACATTTTTCTTTTGCTTTTCTTACTTCCAGCTCAGTTTCTGTTTTACATCTTAATTTTACTTTGAACACCTTTAAATTATGTTTGTAATCAGTGTACTTACAAGAAGATTTAACATTTTACCTCTAAATTCCTAAAATGAGCAAAGAAGGCAGTGATTCAAAAGAGCTACAGTTAATAACTTAGAATGTTTAAGATAGAAAATACCTAAGCTAGTAAAACTTACAGATACCCATTTTTTCTTGTCTGCCAAATTTAATCTAAGAATTGTGAATTCCTTTCATGCTCAGATCTTTCATTTTATCATTACTGTGTAGATTACAGATTATTGCTTTCACATATGGTTAAGTAGTATATTTTGTTGTATAGGAAAACTGGAGTGCATTTGCACCAGACTTCAAAGAATTGGATGAAAATGTAGAATACGAAGAAAGGGAATCAGAGTTTGATATTGAAGATGAAGATAAGAGTGAGCCTGAGCAGACAGGTAATATTTCTCAATTGCAGACAGGATTTCCTAAAGGGAAAATGATTGCTTTACTTAATATTCTTCATTTGTGTTGTAAATTTATTTTAGCACTTCATCTAAAATGTCGCCCCTCCACCCCACACCTTTTAATTTTCTTGAGACGGAATTTCGCTCTTGTCACCCAGGCTGGATGCAATGGTGTGATCTTGGCTCACTGCAACCTCTGCCTCCTGGGTTTAAGTGATTCTCTTGCCTCAGCCTCCTGAGTAGCTGGGATTACAGGTGCCTGCCACCACTCCCGGCGAACTTTTTGTATTTTTAGTAGAGATGGGGTTTCCCCATGTTAGCCAGGCTGATCTGGAACTCCTGACCTCAGGTGTTCCACCCACCTTGGCCTCCCAAAGTGCTGGCATTACAGACATGAGCCACTGTGCCTGTCCTATGAACCACTGTGCCTGGCCTTCTTTTTTCTTTAAGTTTACACAGTCTCCACAGTATGGAGAGCCTTAATTTATAAGGTGTTAACTGAGGGCTTATATGGGTATTACCAGGGCTCAAGCAGCTCTCTTAACATATCATTGTGTATTTCCTGATTAATTGCAGATGACTAAGTGAGGACATACATGCAGCACCTAGCAAAGAACTCACCATGCTAAGAGTGCTCAGCTTTTCCCGTGTATTCTGTCACTCCTTTGTCAGTAAGAGAAGGGTCAAGAACCTGGGCTCTGAAGTCTGACTGCCTTGGGCAAAATACCACTTAAACTGAATTTCCTCATCTGTAAAATAGGGACAGTAATAGTACCTGCTTTTTAGGGTTGTGGGGAGTAAGTGAAATAATTCATGTAAAGCACTTAGTATATGCCTAGGCCATAATAAGCACTAAGATGTTAATCTCCATTATGATTATGACTGTGACTTTATCTCTTCTGAATTTCTAGATAGCTCCTTGAGAATAAAGATTTGACTTTTTATCCCCATGGTGTCTAACACAGGGCTTTATAACATAGTAAGGTTTGTGCGGGTGAATGCTTAGGATGCCCCGTTGGCACTGTCAGTGAGTAATTAATGCCACAGATTATTGACCCCCGAGATACTTGATAGTGCCAGGAATCAGGATTGGGAATGAGGTTGATTGTTTAGTTTCAAAGTGCTGGTCCTCACTTGTGATATTAGATAACTTGCATGCCTAATGTGTTTTAGGAGGACCTCCAGGGAAGCAGAATGTTCTAGATTATAGGGTTATATTCTGTCAAACCTTCCCAGATTTCCACATAAATTGTTCCTCCTTCCCATATCCTGAGCATGTTACACATGCCATTACTGTATTAAATTGAAACTGTCTCTCTGTCTCCCCAGTTAGACTATGAACCTTTTACTGAAGAGCTGTTCCCAACTTTTTCTGGGTCATTGCAGTATTTTCAGTGCCTAGGATAGGGTGGAAATTCAGCACATATTTGTTAAATGATTAAGTGAACTGTTTGGTTTTCCTCCTTTGTTTCTCTGGAATTTCAGCTTATGAAAACCTTGAAGCTGCAAATAAAAAGCAGTTTTTCACTTCTTCTCAAACATCTCCTGTGTTTCTGTCCTGCAGGGGCTGATGCTGCAGAAGATGAGGAAGTGGATGTCACCAGCGTGGACCCTATCGCTGCCTTCTGTAGCAGGTGAGCCGGCCCGGAAGACTGGGCACCTTGGCTACTGCTGCTCCTGGTCTCTGGGGGAGTACTCCGCAGTTTCTCTGGCTATCCCTTCAGTCCCGTCTGTTATTAGCTAAAAGAGATAACTCGTTTGGTGTACAAGAAATCCACTGTAGCCTTTCTTCTCTAGTCCTATTTTCCTTTCACTTCTCCCTGATAGAGAATTTTAAGGAACCAAAATAATTCATTTATCCTGTTTATTTTTATCACCAATTTTATCAATTACCTTGTTTGATTCCCTTTTATTCATCTTAGCTTTCTTAAAGTTCTAGATCCATACCTGTTGCTTATGCTTAATATAGGTGATAGAGGAAGGGCTCATGGTTTAAGCAACTATCTCCTCTTTTTTCCAATCCCTTGTCTGATCCTGCTCCAAATAGTGATGAAGAGCTGGAAGATTCAAAGGCTCTATTGTATTTACCCATTGCCCCTGAGGTAGAAGACCCAGAAGAAAATCCTTACGGCCCCCCACCGGATGCAGTCCAAACCTCCTTGATGGATGAAGGGGCTAGTTCAGAGAAGAAGAGGCAGTCCTCAGCAGATGGGTCCCAGCCACCTAAGAAGAAACCCAAAACAACCAATATAGAACTTCAAGGAGTACCAAATGATGGTAAGAGGCTGCATCTTCTCCCTCTGGCCTGGCAGACGCCACTCTCTACTCCCCAGCGCAACCTGGTAATTTCCTGTTTGAGCGATTTCACCTTAGAAGAATTTTCCCATGAGTCTATTTTATAGTGTTTTACAACTTTATAATGATTGCATCTGTGTTCACTTCTCTCTTAAAATGGAGAAATTCTGCCCTTCAGTACTTTGCCTAAGATGTGCACTTTAATTCTTCTGGCAGCCGGCTCAGTTTATCATACCATTCTTCTTTTAAATGTTTCCCCATAGAATGGTTTTATTAGATGTAAAATACCAGTTAGACTTGGACAGTCATCCATCATCCTTCCTGCCACCTTTTACAGTCTGACTTGGGAAGCCTTTATTATCGTGTTTTGGGATAAGTAGGGATGGATGGGTGTGTGTGTTTACTATTGAGCATCCTTCTTCCTCTTTTTATTTATTTATTTATTTATTTATTTTTTGAGACAGGGTCTTGCTGTGTTGCCCAGGCTGTAGTGCAGTGGTGTGATCTTGGTTCACTGCAACCTCCGCCTCCTGGGTTCAATCAATTCCCCTGCCTCAGCCTCCCGAGTAGCTGGGACTACAGGCATGCCCCACCACGCCTGGCTAATTTTCATATTTTTAGTAGAGATGGGGTTTTGCTGTGTTGGCCAGGCTGGTCTGGAACTCCGGACCTCAAGTGATCCGCCTGCCTCAGCCTCCCTAAGTGCTGGGATTACAGGCGTGAACCACTGCGCCCGGCCCTTCCTCTTCTCTTTTAGCTAACGGCCGATCACATTTTGCAACTACATATTTTCGTGATGCTATTGATTTCTGTGTCTACTCTGTTTCAGACACTGGTATATGTACCATTGCTGACTTTTACATCAACACTGCAAGTTGTTTTACCTGCTTTTTAAAGGAGAAAATTTAGGCTGAGGTTATGTGTAAGAGGTTCTGTAGACTTGCCTAAAGTCTCACAGGAAGTGGTGGGGTCAGGATTCTCATTCTAGTCTCTCTATTCCAAAGCCCATTCTCTTCCTGCTCTCACATGCCTCTCTGTGTATGTGTGTGTGCATCTGTGTGTGTTCCTTCTTCTGGCTTGGTTTGATAGAATTAGTGCATCTTTCAGGTACTTGTTCAATTTAGAGTTACCGTGGCTTGGCATGAACATATAAGCCAGGGGTGTCCAATCTCTGACTTCCCTGGGCCACATTGGAAGAATAATTGTCTTGGGCCACATATAAAATACACTAACAGTAATGATAGCTGATGAGATTTTTAAAAATTACAAAAAAACTCATAATGTTTTAAGAAAATTTATGAATTTGTGTTGGGCCACATTCAAAGCTGTCCTGGGCCGCATGTAGCCTGTGGGCCACAGATTGGACAAGCTTGATATAAGCCATGTGTGCCTTTTGGCCAAGCAACTATCTCTCATTTAATGACCACTGTTTTATAGTTATAGAAATAAGACAGACTTTTCTCTTTATAATTATTAATTGATCTGGGACACAAAGCAACATTCTTTGCTCAACAAAGTTTTGGTTGGGATAATGAGACTGGTGTCATGTGGATTCCTTTCCATGTCTGTCTGTCCTACAGAAGTCCATCCACTACTGGGTGTGAAGGGGGATGGCAAATCCAAGAAGAAGCAAGCAGGCCGGCCTAAAGGATCAAAAGGTAAAGAGAAAGATTCTCCATTTAAACCGAAACTCTACAAAGGGGACAGAGGTTTACCTCTGGAAGGATCAGCGAAGGGTAAAGTGCAGGCGGAACTCAGCCAGCCCTTGACAGGTAAGGACACATTGGGAGCATTGTCTGGCTTGCTTCGTGGCCTTGCTTTGTATAGCCCTTGACTTATTTAACTGCAACATTTTTTCCCCCTCCCTTTTCTCCTTTTTCCCAGCAGCAGGTAATTTCTGAATTTTAAGCTGCTGCTAAGGGCAGGCTAAACCAGATTTGGCTTAATTCAGTGGCTCTTAACCTTGGATCTGTAAATAGTTTTCAATAAATCTACATTCCCCTGGTGTTATATGCAAAATATTATGTGAATATTTTTCTGGGGAAGATGTCCATAGCTTTCATCAGATTCCTGTAGGAATTCATGACCCAAAGAAGGGTAAGAACCTCTGGTTTAATTCATTTCTTCATCCGTATTTGCTCTTAGGTTTTTTGTTTGTTTTGTCTCAAAGAGCCAGACAAGTAGCCAGA
Source organism: Hylobates moloch (assembly GCF_009828535.3). Taxonomy (NCBI): domain Eukaryota; kingdom Metazoa; phylum Chordata; class Mammalia; order Primates; family Hylobatidae; genus Hylobates; species Hylobates moloch. The sequence continues at coordinate 8,702,673 of NW_026652293.1, forward strand.
AGTACAAGCTTGTTTTATATAGTCCTTGACTGGTTCACTGTAGCATCTTTTCTCTCCCTCTTCAAATTGTTCAAATCCCACAGGTAGTGCTTTCTCTCTCTTAGTAGTCCAGAAGCAGTAATGAAATTGTTAGTAGTACCATCGTGTTAAGGAAGAAGATGGGGTTTGTTTTGGTTTTTGATTTTTTTCCAATATCTGAAAACAGGAGGAGATGATCAAAAAGACAGAAACTACAGTATCTGTGTAGTTTCTTAACACCTAAGCCTTTTGATGCATAATATTTGAGTTTTCTCACTTTTATATTACTGAGGGATTTTTATTGGGGGACAGAAAACAATTTCTGTTTCTTACCAAATACTTGTGAGCCTAGGCTAATTGGTCTCTTGTTTAGAAAATGTTAATCAAATTAGAATCCCTTTCTGTGTAAACATTGGGCTTTGGAAATTGTTTTTTTTGCTTTAGTTAATACAGTATTCTCAAATTTTTTGTGGCTAGTTTGGTAGACTCAAAGGTAGGATTGATAACATATCAGTGGTTGTATTCAGGCTCCCCCCGACTTTAAAATTTTAATCTAAATGTGTGGACTAGAGTGCAAAACAGAATTCTTTGTTTAATTTATAACTTACATCATTTAATCATTGTCTGTAAACATGAATTCTCTTACAGAGAAGCTGAAATAGACAGTTAGTCATCATTTTGAGTATTCCACCTCGAGTTTACTAGATTTAGACTTTAGTTTTTGACAGCCCAACTCCATACCACTGAGTACCAATATTTTTTTCCCAACAACATTTATGGTGGTGCACTGATGGTTACCACGTCCACGTTCAACCCACCTAAGGCTGTGTTTGTGTATATATACATATAATGCTGTGTGTGTGCGTGTATATATATATATTTTTTTTTGTTTGTTTGTTTTTGTTTTTGAGATGGAGTTTCACTCTTGTCCCCAGGCTGAATTGCAGTGGCGCGATCTCAGCTCACTGCAAACCTCTGCCTCCTGGTTCAAGTGATTCTCTTGCCTAGCTTCCCGAGTAGCTGGGATTACAGGCGTGCGCCACCATGCTCGGCCAATTTTGTATTTTTTTAGTAGAGACGGGGTTTCACTATGTTGGTCAGGCTGATCTTGAACTCCTGACATCAAGTGATCCACCCGCCTCGTCTTCCCAGAGTACTGGGATTACAGGTGTGAGCTATCACTCCCGGCATGTTTGTATATATTGTAAAGTAGCCTGGAGCAGTCGTGGGCATGACCAACAAAGATTGCAGATTGACTAGATGTAAATAAAAACAATCCTTCCAAACCCACTTCTTGCACACACTGATGCCACTACAGAAGAAATGCAATTTAAAGTTTAAATAGATTTCCCTGGCCTGGAGAGCTAAAATATTTTAAGGGTGATTTAAAATGTGGCCAAACATAATCAATTAAAACACTTTAGGACATAATCTCCTAGCTTCTTAAAACCTGTCTATCCCTAATCATGTGCTTTTCAAAAGGAAATTATGGTAAATAAGGCTCATGCCTGTAATTCTAGCACTTTGGGAGGTTGAGGCAGGAGGATTTCTTGAGCCCAGGAGTTCAAGACCAGCCTGGGCAACATGGTGAGACCCCATCTCTGTAAAAGCCAACCAAACAAACAAGAAAAAACCTTGAGCTGGGTGCATATAATCCCAGCACTTTGAGAGGCCAAGACAGGAGGATTGCTTGAGCCCAGGAGTTTGAGACCAGCCTGGGAAACAAAATAATCAAAAAATTAGCCAGGTGTGGTGGTGCACACCTGTGGCCCACCTGGTAACCTAGGAAGCTGAGGCAGGAGGATTGCTTGAGCCCAGGGGTTTGATATTGCAGTGAGCTATGATCACGCCGTTGCACTCCAGCCTGGGCAACAGAGTGAGACCGTGTCTCAGACAAAAATAAAACCAGCCAGGTGCAATAGCTCATGCCTGTAATCCCAGCACTTTGGGCAAGATAGTGAGACCCTGTCTCTACAAAAGAAAAAAATAATTAAAAAACAAACCCCCAAAACCTCAAAGGGGCATTGAGGTATAGTTCCAAGACTTCCACAGAAGGATTACATCTGGCTTTATTGACCAGCTGCAGAGTGGTTTGGATCTTTGTGAAGGCTGAAAATTTTGGGGAGAGTGATGAAATTGGATATTACAGATAATTCCATCAAAAGTCTGTTTTAGGGCAACCTATCATGTTTTTATATGGGATTGTTTGGGTGAGGGTAGGGCTTTATCCAGTAACGTGGTCGTCTTGGAGGGCTCTGAGCAAGCTAAGTCAGACTAGTACCTGCTGCTGATTTGCATATGGCCCACCAAGACCACTCAGGGAAACTCTGGCATTTGGATCTCATATTCTTCCATACCTTGGAGATTTTCAGTAAAAGCCAGTATATAGTCATTGTAGATTTTCCACCAGGTATTAAGAAAGGAAACCTGATGCAAAACTTCTGAGGCCAAACCATCTTCAAAAATCACTCCGGTCTGAGGGTTGTATATGTAGATTCAAGGTTTTGGCCCCCTGCCCCATGGACAATTTCTGCATTTGAGCCAAATCATTCGAAGGCAGGATTATAGTTGTAGGCTGTGTTACTACCCAAGTTAGATGAATGACAGCTGTTTGTTAATAATATCTGTAGTTGACCAGTTATTGCAGAAACTGTTCCATAAACTGATTAGCCCTAACAAAGCTACCATAGTCTGTTGTCTGTTGCAACAGGAAAATATGCATTTCAAGGGAAAATTGGCAGACAGACCACTATAGAGATAATCTGGCCATCTGGAATCTGGGGCTATAGAAAATTCTTTCCTGTCAAACAGCTTGTCAGTGTTGGCTAGCACTAGAGGGCCCACATTGATGTGGACATTTTTCTGTGTGAGTGAGGACCCAAAGTGAAGCTTGGTGAGGGTAACCCTGAGCTTGGGACTTTTTGGAAGGACCAGGCTAACATAGTCTGCACTATCTATCAAATGCTTCTTAGTTACTTTAGATACTCTCCAGAGGACAGTCCTGAGACCAGAAACTTGAGATGTGAGCAGAATCACCAGTTTCCTAGTTGTCTGTGATTGCTCAAGGATTGCCCAAGAGCTAGGGCTCCTTGGCAGTAAAAACATCAGTAGTAAAGTGGGACAAAGGTGTGGTCGGTTACATACATGTTCTAAAGGCCTCATGGGATGGTAGACATGAAGGGGTTGGTGCACACCTGGGTCTGCTGGAGATGGCAAGGGCCAAAGTGAGCAGAAGCGACATTTCTGGGAGTGGACAGGCACCATGCAGATTTCCTTGTCTTGGGCTGCACTACACCACTGCCCTGGTGCCAGCCCATCACCCTAGGGCTCTGAACCACCTCCAAGTCACTTACTGAATCTATGATTTTTTTTTTTTTTTTAATGCTTGATAGTTTTGTTTTCTTTTTTTCTCTCTCTTTGTTTTTCTCTCCGCTCCCTCCCTCCCTCCCTTCCTTCTTTTCCTTCCTTTCCTTGTGAAGACTAATTTATGAATTCCTGCTAGAATCAGCATAGTCTTTCTCACTCTGTGGGATGTTATTAACTAACTAAAGTAGGGTTTGAAATCATGATCCAGTGTTCTCTTAGGCCGACCTAGATTGGGCTGCTCCTGGAAAGTACCAATAATAGCTGGTCATTTTGAGCTGAATTTTCCTACCTATTACATTCCTGGAGATTTCCTTTATGTTGCAGCTAAATAATATGTTTCCTTGGGGGCAGTTGCTGCGTCAGGTCTTTAAATTGGCTGGAGTCCTCTGTATTGCTATTTCTGTGTATCTTATCTTGCTCATAGTCCTGCTTGCTCTGGTTTTGATTTGTTGCCTGATGCCTCAACAAGCTTTTGTTTTGTTTGACTTTTATTTATTTATTTTGTCTATTCAGAAAAACAAGGACGGTATAGAAACATGAGCTGCCCTCAGCTAACCAGTATAAGGTAGCTCATTAGTCATCTTGAGTGCCCATTACTAATGCTGTTGATTAGTGATCAAGCCACTTTCTCCTATTATGATTTAGGTTTAAAATGGCAATGTTGTATTCATGTTTAAACGATTACAACCAAATTGGTCAGGGTACCTGTGGGAATAGTTGGTGGAAATTGCCTTAAAGTGGTAAGGCATGATATTGAGTCTTGTGGAGTGGATTTTTCTATCTCAGGAGGTTTTTTAAAAATCAGTGCGGCTGGGTACAGTGGCTCACGCTTGTAATCCCAGCACTTTGGGAGTCCAAGGCGGGCGGATCACTTGAGGACAGGAGTTCAAGACCAGCCTGGCCAACATGGTGAAACCCCGTCTCTACTAAAAATACAAAACAATTAGCCGGGCATGGTGGTGGGCGCCTATAATCCCAGCTACTTAGGAGGTTGAAGCAGGAGAATCGTTTGAACCCAGGAGGCGGAGGTTGCAGTGAGCCGAGATCACGCCATTGCAATCCAGCCTGGGCAACAGAGTGAAACTCTGTCTAAAAAAATAAAAATAAATAAATAAAAAATCAATGCAAAGAATTCATTGTGATTTATGTTGAGAGAGATCTGAAAAACCATTGCCAAGTAAGCTTTTAATCTGACTGAACTATGAAAAGTTTAAATTTGATTTTTAACAGCATAACATTCAGTAGAAAGTTTGTATCTCATTGTAACTTCAGTCTGTTCTCAGGCACATGTGAATATATTTTTATTGCCAGTTTTCATTTGTGCAGGAACTTCAAAAATCAAAGTTATATAAATGGGTACTTTTCTTTCATAATTTGGGCAATTATTTTTTAACCATTTTACCTTCAAATGGCATGCTCTCTGCCATTCCAAATGACACCTGGGAGGATTTTCTTCACCTTCTTCTCTTTTTACACTTCCTAGTTAATATTTCACAGAGCTCATTTAAGGATGTCTCTCAGAGGTTGAGCAGCTTCTGTGGAATAATCAGGGAAGTGTTCATTTCATTTTACTATTCAGGGTATTATTTATCGATCATTGTTGGTGTGTAGCAATGTGGACAGTAGCTCTCACGAACATTTCACCATATTTGGGATTCTAAGGTGATAGGTATGTCACTTAAGGAACTGTGGTGCTGGGAAAAGGGTTTCTTGCTCACTTGTTAATCATTTAGTGACTAATCAATCTTTAAATATATGAAGGGTTGAAAGGTGTGGTACCCTAAAATTTCTTCTCCTCTCCTCATTGCACTTTTTGGAATGTTAAACATTATTTGTTAGTACCTTAGAGCTTGGTTAGCAGCTTAGAAAAAATAGAACTCTGATCATTTTGCTTTTCCCTCCACCCTTTGGGACAGTACTGAGGAAAGTATTGGGGTGGGGGTTTTGGATTTGGATTGTTTTTTGTTCAATAAAGAGTAATTGGGAGTTGGAGTTGGTTATGACTTTTCTTAAAAAGGGGAATTTCTTGGTCCACGTGTGCTTGTAATGCATCACCCAGCATTCAGTATTTCTGTTCTTACAAGTAACTGGTCTAAATTGAAGCTAAAAGAAATCTTTTTGTGTCTAATCTCTTTAGCAGGGGGAGCAATCTCAGAACTATTATGAAGACCTTCGAAGTTCTTCATTCTTTCCCACTTTGCCATCATGTGGCCTCTGGACACTGTGGTCAGTCATTTGAAAATTGACTTTAATTTAAAACAAAGGCCTGTGCCTCCCACCCAGGAGGTGGGAGGGTGAATTTTATGTTTAAATGAAGAAGTGAATTATGGAAGAAGAGTATACGACCTTCCCTTCCCTTTCAAGCATAAGTCCAAATAGACTCTCAGGAATGAAGATTTGTGAAGACATCAGATAGGAATTTTGACTCTTTTAAACTTTGATGCTTAGTTATGTTGCTGGAGAAAAGATACCTATGTTTTGCTCATCTAACTTTATTGTACTCAGCGTCATTTTGACATGTCATTTCCTATCTCCCATTTGCCTTCTGTCCTCAATGCATGTCTTTGAGTGACTTCTTATCTGAAATTTTGCTACTGGTATCCTAGGAAAGCTTTTGTTGTATACTCTCATTTTAAACTTCTCCTCTCCCCAGATACCTCCTATATTTCCATATTGTGTGCAAAGGATGGGCAGAAAAGAAAGTGCTTGAAAGATTTCAAATTTTTAGAAAGGGAACAATGAAGGCCCTCTCTTCCTCCCATACCATGTTTTGCTCAAGAAGCTGGGCTGTAACAATTCAGGGTTTTCCCTTGTTTTCCTCTCATTGCATGTTTCCCTCCAATATTGGTTCCTTGTTATTAATCATGGTTTTTGAAGATAGCTAGTTTTATCCTTCTCCAGCAAAGAATCATCAATAGTTTATATTGCTTTACCTGTGCTGGCTTCCAGAGATGGAAACAAACCCAGGTGTCTCTCAACAAGCTACTTTTTTACTGGGGTAGGGGAATCTATGCAAGGAGTAAAGTAAAACCATCCAGAATCAAAGCAGCAACCACATAGTTCAAATCAAAGATCAAGGTGAATTTTTTGTATTACTGCCTGTGGAAATCTATCCTCATCAGTCATTGCATTTTTCCCTGCCTATACCTGCGCTCCTTTTTCTTACTGTGTTTTCAGTCACTTCCTTTCTGTGAAAGGTTGCTTAGCTTTTTTTTGACATTTGTTGTTCTTTATATAAAAATAGCAGATTGGTTAGATGTGTACATTTGGTGTTTGAAATTCTCTGAAAATCCCATTAGGAAACCAGGTGTGAAAAGGGCTCAGTAGCTTCTCTGAGTGGTGTTTTTAGCTGACTGGAAGTGCTTAACCTGGATCATCTTTTTTTTTTCCAGTATTTTAAAAGGAGAATTTAAATACTGTGCTTACTGTGAAATATATCAGTTGGTGAGCCAGGCGCGGTGGGTCACGCCTGTAATCCCAGCACTTTGGGAGGCCGAGGCGGGTTGATACCTGAGGTCAGGAGTTCAAGACCAGCCTGGCCAACATGGTGAAAGCCTCTATCTAGTAAAAGACAAAAATTAGCTGGGCGTGGTGGCGCATGCCTGTAATCCCAGCTGTACCAGAGGCTGAGTCAGAATCACTTGAACTTGGGAGGTAGAGGTTGCAGTGAGTGGAGATCACACCACTGCCCTCCAGCCTAGGTGACAGAATGAGACTATCTCAAAAAAAAAAAAAAAAAAAAAAAAAGATATCAGTTGGTGGATGCTCCTATAGGTAGCCAAACACATTGATTACCTGTTAGATTTTAGGATAGAAATCAAAGTAGAGCACATCAGCAAGAGCCTCTTTGTCTCACTCCGCCATTTAGAACCGGTATATTCAGTAGGAAGAAAGAGCTCTCCCTGAGTCAGTTGCAAAACATCTATATTTTTAGATGCCGCTACTTTTTTCTTAAATACTCATTTTGAGACTGTCATGAGTTAGACCAGTGGTTGAGATTAGTAGATGGCTCACTAGACATGTTTTTGTTTTGCAGACATTATATCCATTCCAGTCCTCTGTGCTGTACACTGCAGCAGTGTGCAAACTATGGGACTTAGAGGGTTTCTGCCATCTTTCCATGTGTGAGGTAGCTTGGTTTCCTCTGCCTGTGCATTTGGATGTTTGTGCTATGTCCACCTCCTAAACTGGCTACTGAGAAAATCATCTTCAGCCCTGTCAGATTGTCTCTGGCAGTAGCTCCTAATAATTATTTATGTTTTTGGAATTTTTTTTCAACTTTTAAAAAATCTTCTATCCATTTCAATTTGAATTATTTGATTTGTACAATATATGTATATTCTCTTCTTCCTTTTTGTCATTCCTGCCCTGCCACCCCCAAAATTTTGTTTTTAAAAATATTCTGGGCTGGGCGCGGTGGCTCACACCTGTAATCCCAGCACTTGCGGAGGCCGAGGCGGGTGGATCATCTGAGGTCAGGTGTTCGAGACCAGCCTGGTCAACATGGTGAAACCCCGTCTCTACTAAAAATACAAAAATTAGCTGGGCGTGGTGGCGGGCGCCTGTAATCCCAGCTACTCGGGAGGCTGAGGCAGGAGAATTGCTTGAATCCAGGAGGCAGAGGTTGCATTGAGCTGAGATTGTGCCACTACACTCCAGCCTGGGTGACAGAGCAAGACTCCATCTCAAAAAAAAAAAAAACAAAAAAAAAAAACCTGTAGTTTTGTACAAGATGAGACTTAGCCTTGGGTACTTCTTGCTGAAGCTTTAATGCTTTGTAAATAAAATCGGATGTTTATTAAAGAACAGGTGTAGATGTTTATTTGTAAACACTGCTCACTTCTGGAACTCTCTGGCCACTTTGCTTTAGTACAAAGGAAAATGTGATTTCCTGTGTTGATACTAGATCTTTCGGTGTGGAAAGATAGATCTGGAAGGGGTAGGGAGTGGACAGGTAGTCTAGATTTCTGCCTCTAGATGAGATTGTAAATAAATGATGCAAGTGGAAAAGTTGTTGATCAAAAAGATCATTTGGAATGATCTGTCTTCCAATTATTTAACTCGGTATAGTTTTGTAATTTCTCTGAAGAGGCCGTAGGGCTAGGCATTCTGGAGGTTACAAAAATGCATGCTAGGAAGTTCCTGCCTTCCAAGGATCTTTCTTCAAGTCTAAGTAAGTACGGTTAAATTCTTATCAGCCTTTTTTTTTTTTTTTGAATGAAGTAGCTTTAAAATTTATTAAATGCTCATTGTCTCCTAAAGATAAGATGTTTCACAAAGTCTATGTAAGTCTTTGATTTTAATGTCAAATTTGAGGGTCTACTTACTAATCTTTTATGTGATTGAGAACTCCATCTTTGACATCATAGCTGTTTCATAGCAACCTTGACCTAAGTGAATAATGAGCTCTATTCTGTAGGGTAAAGGGAGTAGGCCAAGAGTCAGGGAGTATCATGCATCCTCTCACTCAAAATATATCTTCAGTGTCCTTGGGAAGGAAGAGTGCCTAAAAGGGGGAGAGGAGCTGCCTTTAACATAACCTTAAACATTCTGATTTGAAAAGGTCATCTTGGCCCTTGTCTTTATGAATTTCCATTTCTATTTAAAATTCCTTACACATTGAACAGTGTTTCACACTTTACAAAGTGTTCTCACGTACAGTATATCATTTGATGCTCTAAGTGACCTTCCTCAGATAGGCAAGGAGGCCTTAAGTTACAAAGGAGGAAACAGAAATTCAGGAAGGGTAAGTTACTTGCCTCCTAGTCCAGAGTTCTTAATCCTTTTTATAGGAGGTTTAGGAACATTAAAATAATTCAAGTTAATCTTCCTTTTTTTAGACTTTAGTATTTGTTTTATTTGGTGACATTTAACTGGGGCTTTTGAAACCCTTAATTTAGATACTAGTTTATAGAGGGGAAGGGGAAAGGTGAGGAAGAGCGTAACTTCACTATGCATTTGAGGTAATTTGGAAATTTACTTCAGTTTCTGAAGTCTTTTCTTCTTTGTCTTCCCAAGAAGTGGATTTAAAGTCATTAAGAGAACACGAAAACGACCAGCGCAGTGGCTCACGCCTGTAATCCCAGCACTTTGGGGGGCTGAGGTGGGTGAATTGCTTGAGCCCAGGAGTTGGAGACAAGCCTCGACAACATGGTGAAACCCCGTATCTACAAAAAATAGAAAAATTAGCCAGGTGTGATAGCCTGCACCTGTAGTCCCAGCTACCTAGGAGGCTGAGGTGGCAGGATCACTTGAGCCTAGGAGGTTGAGGCTGCAGTGAGCTGGGATCATGTCACTGCACTCCAGCCTGGGTTGACAGAGGCCCTGCCTCAAAAAAAAAAAAAAAAAAAGGCATGAAGACTGGTAAGGTGGTGGTTTTATTAACAACGATAGATAGTAAAGCAACACCATTGTGATTTTTTTCCTGCCTTGTGGCCTCACCTGTTTATAAGGCCTGGACTTTTATTTATTAAGTTATGTTGTTTTATTGACAATACATGCATCATATCTTTTGACTTTGAAGGATATCTCATGTCAAAGGAATCAAGTTATGATTTGTAGAGGATTCAGCTGGCATAACTTGTGGGTGCTGGCTGAGGGTGGCAAAATGCCTACCGAGACATGAAGGTTTTGGCCACTAGTTTTGTCCTTGGGAGCCTGGGGTTGGCCTTCTACCTGCCTTTGGTGGTGACTACACCTAAAACACTGGCCATCCCTGAGAAGCTGCAAGAAGCTGTGGGGAAGGTTATCATCAATGCCACAACCTGTACTGTCACCTGTGGCCTTGGCTATAAGGAGGAGACCGTCTGTGAGGTGGGCCCTGATGGAGTGAGAAGGAAATGTCAGACTCAGCGCTTAGAATGTCTGACCAACTGGATCTGTGGGATGCTCCATTTCACCATTCTCATTGGCAAGGAATTTGAGCTTAGCTGTCTGAGTTCAGACATCCTGGAGATTGGACAGGAAGCTTTCCGGTTCACCTGGAGACTTGCTCGAGGTATCATCTCCACTGACGATGAGGTCTTCAAACCCTTCCGAGCCAACTCCCACTTTGTGAAGTTTAAATATGCTCAGGAGTATGACTCTGGGACGTACCAATGTGATGTGCAGCTGTTAAAAAACTTGAGACTTGTCAAGAGGCTCTATTTTGGGCTGAGGGTCCTTCCTCCTAACTTGGTGAACCTGAATTTCCATCAGTCACTTACTGAGGATCAGAAGTTAATAGATGAGGGATTGGAAGTTAATCTGGACAGCTACTCCAAGCCTCACCACCCAAAGTGGAAAAAGAAGGTGGCGTCAGCCTTGGGAATAGGAATTGCCAGTGGAGTGGTTGGTGGCGTGTTGGTGAGGATTGTCCTCTGTGTGCTGAGGGGGGGCCCTGCAGCAGTGACAGCCTCGAGAACTTAACAGCTTTGCTCCTGAAGGACTGGCTGCCCAGGAAGCCAAGCTAGCTTTTTAGGGGAGTGTTCCAGCTGCTGGTAGTGGATCAGCTTAGAGGGAAGGCTCCCACAGCCAAAAGAATTGAGTGGGAGAAACGGAGGGGACAACCTCCTGGGAGCTATGGGCAGTAATCTAACTTCCTTATGTCCCATGGATCTCTTCCTGATCTTCCCTGCCCATTGGGTACCCAGGAAACTGCAAGCATTGGCCTTTGTTCCTGGGGAGAGTTCTAAGAAGCTTGCATTCATTTTCTACCCTTTATAACTTGGATGCCTCCCCACCTCCATTTCCCCTCTTCTGAGCTGTGTATTCATGTAGAGGGATGTATTCAGCCTTTCTAATGAACACTTTTTTTCAATAAAAGTAATTCACAGTAGCTGTATGGAGACCTAACTTTTTCTTTTCTGCTCTTTAGTTTCTTGTGTTTGTTTAAATTGTCCCATAATCAATCTGGCTTCATTTTCCTCAGGTTTCTTAGAATAGACATTAAACCAATTGTCTGCTTTTGGGGGTGGAGGGTGCAGTGCTGAAGCCTATGGCAGGGGTTGTTAGTAATGACATCCAACTCAGGTGTGTAACAGTCACTAAATATTAACAAATTACCTGTTCTGCCCAGGTAAATCCCCTGTTTGGTATTGAATTGAATTTCTTGGCAAAACACTAGATCCTTCACCTGGTAGGTTTCCTCTTATCATTCAGACAGCACCTTGGCTTGCCTCCACTCCAGTCCTTTTAGCTCTTTCAGTGCCCTGAAGCTTGTATTCCTGGGAAGGTCAAGTATTGGTTTCTTATAGCAGCCAAGGCTCGCAAAGGAGGATTAGTACTTTGATTCCTCCATAGGAAATCCAGTCTTAAGACTCTGAGGCCATTCGGACCGTGTCTGAGATAATTGGCTTGTGGAACCATCAGGGAAAGGCTCTTGGCCACCAGCTGAGCTAATTCTACTGAGAGAATTACAACATTTCTTCCTCTCACTTTCCTCTGACTACAGGAGGTAGCAGAAACCAAAGACCAGTGATTCTCTAGATGTGTGTCAGAATCATCTGGATGACCTTGTGAAAAATAAAGGTTCTTGAGCTCTAATCCTGACAATGCTAATTCAGTTTAAATTATGGTCAAAGGATCTCTATTATTTCTTTTAACTTGTAAAAATTTCAAACCCATAGAAAAGCTGAAAGAAATGTTTGGTGACCATCCATAGACCCTTTACCAAAATTCACCAGGAATTAACATTTTGTCACAATTATCTTTCTCAATAGAGATTGATTTTGTTAAACCATTTGAAAGCTAGTCACAGACGTTGCAACTCTTAACTCTTAAACCATGTATGCATCTCCTGATAAGGATGTTCTCTGTAACCACAATATCTTTATCACACTAAGAAAATTAACAATTTCTGGCCAGGTGCGGTGGCTCACGCCTGTAATCCCAGCACTTTGGGAGGCCGAGGCGGGCAGATCACGAGGTCAGCAGATCGAGACCATCCTGGCATAACACAGTGAAACCCCGTCTCTACTAAAAGTACAAAAAATTAGCTGGGCGTGGTAGTGGGCGCCTGTAATCCCAGCTACTCCGGAGGCTGAGGCAGGAGAATAGCGTGAACCCAGGAGGCAGAGCTCGCAGTGAGCTGAGATTGTGCCACTGCACTCCAGCCTGGGCGACAGTGCAAGACTCTGTCTCAAAAACAACAACAACAAAAAATTTAACAATTTCTTTCTTTTTTTTAATTTTGAGATGGAGTTTTGCTCTTGTAGCCCAGGCTGGAGTGCAATGGTGTGATCTCAGCTCACTGCAACCTCTGCCTCCTAGGTTCAAGTGATTCTCCTGCCCCAGCCTCCTGAGTAGCTGGGATTACAGGTGCCTGCCACCATGCCTGGCTAATTTTTTTTGTATTTTTAGTAGAGATGGGGTTTCACCATATTGGCCAGCCTGGTCGAACTCCTGACCTCAGATGATCCACCTGCCTCGACCTCCCAAAGTGCTGGGATTACAGGTGTGAGCCACTGGACCTGGCCAAAATTTAACAATTTCTTAATCTTATATATAGTTTATACAAGTTGAGCATCCCAAGTATGAAAACCTAAAATCTGTAATGCTCCAAAACTTGAAACTTTTTGAGTACCAACATGGTGCTCAAAGGAAATGCTTATTGGAACAGCTTAGATTTTGGATTTCTTGGATTTGGGATGCTCAACCTGTAAGTATAATGCAGAGATGCCAAAATCTGAAAAAGTCTGAAATCTGGAACATGTCTGGTCCCAAACATTTTGGATAAGGGATACTCAGCCTGTATTCACTTCTCAATATCCAAAATCTTAACAGCTTTTTTATTTCATTTTTGATCCAGGATCAAATAAAGGTTCATGTGTTATATTTCTCTTTTTTTATATATATCCTTTTTTTTATTATTATACTTTAGGTTTTAGGGTACATGTGCACAATGTGCAGGTTTGTTACATATGTATCCATGTGCCATGTTGGTTTGCTGCACCCATTAACTCGTCATTTAGCATTAGGTATATCTCCTAATGCTGTCCCTCCCCCCTCCCCCCAACCCACAACAGTCCCCGGGAGTGTGATGTTCCCCTTCCTGTGTCCATGAGTTCTCATTGTTCAATTCCCACCTGTGAGTGAGAACATGCGGTGTTTGGTTTTTTGTCCTTGCGACAGTTTACTGAGAATGATGTTTTCCAGTTTCATCCATGTCCCTACAAAGGACATGAACTCATCATTTTTTAGCTGCATAGCATTCCATGGTATATATGTGCCACATTTTTTTAATCCAGTCTATCGTTGTTGGACATTTGGGTTGGTTCCAACTCTTTGCTATTGTGAATAGTGCCGCAATAAACATACGTGTGCATGTGTCTTTATGGCAGCATGATTTATAGTCCTTTGGGTATATACCCAGTAATGGGATGGCTGGGGTCAAATGGTATTTCTAGTTCTAGATCCCTGAGGAATCGCCACACTGACTTCCACAATGGTTGAACTAGTTTACAGTCCCACCAACAGTGTAAAAGTGTTCCTATTTCTCCACATCCTCTCCAGGACCTGTTGTTTCCTGACTTTTTAATGATGGCCATTCTAACTGGTGTGAGATGGTATCTCATTGTGGTTTTGATTTGCATTTCTCTGATGGCCAGTGATGATGAGCATTTTTTCATGTGTTTTTTGGCTGCATAAATGTCTTCTTTTGAGAAGTGTCTGTTCATGTCCTTCGCCCACTTTTTGATGGGGTTGTTTTTTTCTTGTAAATTTGTTTGAGTTCATTGTAGATTCTCGATATTAGCCCTTTGTCAGATGAGTAGGTTGCAAAAAATTTCTACCATTCTGTAGTTGCCTGTTCACTCTGATGGTAGTTTCTTTTGCTGTGCAGAAGCTCTTTAGTTTAATTAGATCCCATTTGTCAATTTTGGCTTTTGTTGCCATTGCTTTTGGTGTTTTAGACATGAAGTCCTTGCCCACGCCTATGTCCTGAATGGTATTGCCTAGGATTTCTTCTAGGGTTTTTATGGTTTTAGGTCTAACATGTAAGCCTTTAATCCATCTTGAATTAATTTTTGTATAAGGTGTAAGGAAGGGATCCAGTTTCAGCTTTCTGCATATGGCTAGCCAGTTTTCCCAGCACCATTTATTAAATAGGGAATCCTTTCCCCATTGGTTGTTTTTGTCAGGTTTGTCAAAGATCAGATAGTTGTAGATATGCGGCATTATTTCTGAGGGCTCTGTTCTGTTCCATTGATCTATGTCTCTGTTGTGGTACCAGTACCATGCTGTTTTGGTTACTGTAGCCTTGTAGTATAGTTTGAAGTCAGGTAGCGTGATGCCTCCAACTTTGTTCTTTTGGCTTAGGATTGACTTGGCAGTGCCGTCCCTTTTTTGGTTCCATATGAACTTTAAAGTAGTTTTTTCCAATTCTGTGAAGAAAGTCATTGGTAGCTTGATGGGGATGGCATTGAATCTATAAATTACCTTGGGCAGTATGGCCATTTTCACGATACTGATTCTTCCAACCCATGAGCATGGAATGTTCTTCCATTTGTTTGTATCCTCTTTTATTTCATTGAGCAGTGGTTTGTAGTTCTCCTTGAAGAGGTCCTTCACATCCCTTGTAAGTTGGATTCCTAGGTATTTTATTCTCTTTGAAGCAATTGTGAATGGGAGTTCACTCATGATTTGGCTCTCTGTTTGTCTGTGATTGGTGTACAAGAATGCTTGTGATTTTTGTACATTGATTTTGTATCCTGAGACTTTGCTGAAGTTGCTAATCAGCTTAAGGAGATTTTGGGCTGAGACAATGGGATTTTCTAGATATACAATCATGTCATCTGCAAACAGGGACAGTTTGACTTCCTCTTTTCCTAATTGAATACCCTTTATTTCCTTCTCCTGCCTGATTGCTCTGGCCAGAACTTCCAGCACTATGTTGAATAGGAGCGGTGAGAGAGGGCATCCCTGTCTTGTGCCAGTTTTCAGAGGGAATGCTTCCAGTTTTTGCCCATTCAGTATGATATTGGCTGTGGGTTTGTCATAGATAGCTCTTATTATTTTGAGATATGTCCCATCAATACCTAATTTATTGAGAGTTTTTAGCATGAAGCGTTGTTGAATTTTGTCAAAGGCCTTTTCTGCATCTATTGAGATAATCATGTGGTTTTTGTCTTTGGTTCTGTTTATATGCTGGATTACATTTATTGATTTGCATATGTTGAACCAGCCTTGCATCCCAGGGATGAAGCCCACTTGATCATGGTGTATAAGCTTTTTGATGTGCTGCTGGATTCGGTTTGCCAGTATTTTATTGAGGATTTTTGCATCAATGTTCATCAAGGATATTGGTCTGAAATTCTCTTTTTTGGTTATGTCTCTGCCAGGCTTTGGTATCAGGACGATGCTGGCCTCATAAAATGTGTTAGGGAGGATTCCCTCTTTTTCTATCGATTGGAATAGTTTCAGAAGGAATGGTACCAGTTCCTCCTTGTACCTCTGGTAGAATTTGGCTGTGAATCCATCAGGTCCTGGATTCTTTTTGATTGGTAAGCTATTGATTATTGCCACAATTTCAGAGCCTGTTATTGGTCTATTCAGAGATTCAACAACTTCCTGGTTTAGTCTTGGGAGGGTGTATTTGTCGAGGAATTTATCCATTTCTTCTAGATTTTCTAGTTTATTTGCGTAGAGGTGTTTTTAGTATTCTCTGATGGTAGATTGTATTTCTGTGGGATCGGTGGTGATAACCCCTTTTTCATTTTTTATTGCATCTATTTGATTCTTCTCTCTTTTCTTCTTTATTAGTCTTGCTAGTGGTCTATCAATTTTGTTGATCTTTTCAAAAAACCAGCTCCTGGATTCATTAATGTTTTGAAGGGTTTTTTGTGTCTCTGTTTCCTTCAGTTCTGCTTGGATTTTAGTTATTTCTAGCGCTCTGCTAGCTTTTGAATGTGTTTGCTCTTGCTTTTCTAGTTCTTTTAATTGTGATGTTAGGGTGTCAATTTTGGATCTTTCCTGCTTTCTCTTGTGGGCATTTAGTGCTATAAATTTCCCTCTACACACTGCTTTGAATGTGTCCCAGAGATTCTGGTATGTTGTGTCTTTGTTCTCATTGGTTTCAAAGAACATCTTTATTTCTGCCTTCATTTCATTATGTACCCAATAGTCATTCAGGAGCAGGTTGTTCAGTTTCCATGTAGTTGAGCGGTTTTGAGTGAGTTTCTTAATCCTGAGTTCTAGTTTGATTGCACTGTGGTCTGAGAGACAGTTTGTTATAATTTCTGTTCTTTTACATTTGCTGAGGAGAGCTTTACTTCCAACTATGTGGTCAATTTTGGAATAGGTGTGGTGTGGTGCTGAAAAAAATGTATATTCTGTTGATTTGAGGTGGAGAGTTCTGTAGATGTCTATTAGGTCCACTTTGTGCAGAGCTGAGTTCAATTCCTGGATATCCTTGTTAACTTTCTGTCTCGTTGATGTGTCTAATGTTGACAGTGGGGTGTTAAAATCTCCCATTATTATTGTGTGGGAGTTTAAGTCCCTTTGTAGGTCACTCAGGACTTGCTTTACGAGTCTGGGTGCTCCTGTGTTGGGTGCATATATATTTAGGATAGTTAGCTCTTCTTGTTGAATTGATCCCTTTACCATTATGTAATGGCCTTCTTTGTCTCTTTTGATCTTTGTTGGTTTAAAGTCTATTTTATCAGACACTAGGATTGCAACCCCTGCCTTTTTTTGTTTTCCATTTGCTTGATAGATCTTCCTCCATCCGTTTATTTTGAGTCTGTGTATGTCTCTGCACGTGAGATGGGTTTCCTGAATACAGCACACTGATGGGTCTTGACTCCTTATCCAGTTTGCCAGTCTGTGTCTTTTAATTGGAGCATTTAGCCTATTTACATTTAAAGTTAATATTGTTATGTGTGAATTTGATCCTGTCATTATGATGTTAGTTGGTGATTTTGCTTGTTAGTTGATGCAGTTTCTTCCTAGCCTTGATGGTCTTTACAATTTGGCACGTTTTTGCAGTGGCTGGTACCGGTTGTTCCTTTCCATGTTTAGTGCTTCCTTCAGGAGCTCTTTTAGGGCAGGCCTGGTGGTGACAAAATCACTCAGCATTTGCTTGTCTGTAAAGTATTTTATTTCTCCTTCACTTATGAAGCTGAGTTTGGCTGGATATGAAATTCTGGGTTGAAAATTCTTTTCTTTAAGAATGTTGAATATCGGCCCCCACTCTCTTCTGGCTTGTAGAGTTTCTGCCGAGAGATCAGCTGTTAGTCTGATGGGCTTCCCTTTGTGGGTAACCCGACCTTTCTCTCTGGCCACCCTTAACATTTTTTCCTTCATTTCAACTTTGGTGAATCTGACAATTATGTGTCTTGGAGTTGCTCTTCTCGAGGAGTATCTTTGTGGCGTTCTCTGTATTTCCTGAATCTGAATGTTGGCCTGCCTTGCTAGATTGGGGAAGTTCTCCTGGATAATATCTTGCAGAGTGTTTTCCAACTTGGTTCCATTCTCCCCGTCATTTTCAGGTACACCAATCAGACGTAGATTTTGTCTTTTCACATAGTCCCAAATTTCCTGGAGGCTTTGTTTGTTTCTTTTTATTCTTTTTTCTCTAAACTTCCCTTCTCGCTTCATTTCATTCATTTCATCTTCCATCACTGATACCCTTTCTTCCAGTTGATCGCATCGACTTCCGAGGCTTCTGCAATCTTCGCGTAGTTCTCGAAACTTGGCTTTCAGCTCCATCAGCTCCTTTAAGCCCTTCTCTCCGTTGGTTATTCTAGTTATCCATTCATCTAATTTTTTTTCAAAGTTTTTAACTTCTTTGCTATTGTTTTGAATTTCCTCTCGTAGCTCAGAGTAGTTTGATCGTCTGAAGCCTTCTTCTCTCAACTCGTCAAAGTCATTCTCCATCCAGCTTTGTTCCGTTGCTGGTGAGGAACTGCGTTCCTTTGGAGGAGGAGAGGTGCTCTGCTTTTTAGAGTTTCCAGTTTTTCTGCTCTGTTTTTTCCCCATCTTTGTGGTTTTATCTACTTTTTGTCTTTGATGATGGTGATGTACAGATGGGTTTTTGGTGTGGATGTCCTTTCTGTTTGTTAGTTTTCCTTCTACCAGACAGGACCCTCAGCTGCAGGTCTGTCGGAGTTTGCTAGAGGTCCACTTCAGACCCTGTTTGGCTGAGTGTCAGCAGCGGTGGCTGCAGAACAGTGGATTTTCGTGAGACCACAAATTCAGCTGTCTGATAGTTCCTCTGGAAGTTTTGTCTCAGAGGAGTACCTGGCCGAGTGAGGTGTCAGTCTGTCCCTACTTGGGGGGTGCCTCCCAGTTAGGCTGCTCGGGGGTCAGGGACCCACTTTAGGAGGCAGTCTGTCCGTTCTCAGATCTCCAGCTGCGTGCTGGGAGAACCACTACTCTCTTCAAAGCTGTGAGACAGGGACATTTAAGTCTGCAGAGGTTCCTGCTGAATTTTTGTTTGTGCCCTGCCCCCAGAGGTGGAGCCTACAGAGGCAGGCAGGCCTCCTTGAGCTGTGGTGGGCTCCACCCAGTTCGAGCTTCCTGGCTGCTTTGTTTACCTAAGCAAGTCTGGGCAATGGTGGGCGCCCCTCCCCGAGCCTCGCTGCCGCCTTGCAGTTTGATCTCAGACTGCTGTGCTGGCAATCAGCGAGATTCTGTGGGCATAGGACCCTCCGAGCCAGGTCCGGGACACAATCTCCTGGTGTGCCGTTTTCCAAGCCCGTTGGAAAAGCGCAGTATTAGGGTGGGACTGACCCGATTTTCCAGGTGCCGTCTGTTACCCCTTTCTTTGACTAGGAAAGGGAACTCCCTGACCCCTTGCCCTTCCCAAGTGAGGCAATGCCTCGCTCTGCTTCGGCTCGCGCACACTGCGCTGCACTGACTGTCCTGCACCCACTGTTTGGCGCTCCCTAGTGAGATGAACCCGGTACCTCAAACGGAAATGCAGAAATCACCTGTCTTCTGTGCCGCTCACGCTGGGACCTGTAGACTGGAGCTGTTCCTATTCGGCCACCTTGGCTCCCTTTCCTATATTTCTCTTAAGTGTCTTATTTTACAACAGATCTCCTGCATTCTTTTGTCTTTCATGACTTTGGTTTTGCTGAATAATTTACTCCAATTGTCTTAGATAAGGTTCCATAATTTGTACGTGCCATTTCCTCATGATTAGATTCATGAGGAATGAATCTTAAACATTTTTGACAAGAGCCCTATGTAGATACGTACTTAACTGCACCACATTACAAGGCTCATATTTTTGTTTTTGTTTTTGGAGACGGAGTCTTACTGTATCACCCAGACTAGAGTGCAGTGGTACAATCTCAGCTCACTGTAACCTCTGCCTCCCGGGTTCAAGTGATTCTGATGCCTCAGCCTCCTGAGTAGCTGGGACTGTAGGCATGTGCCATCACGCCTGTAGATAGGGTTTCACCATGTTGGCCAGGCTGGTCTGGAACTCCTGACCTCAGGTGATCCATCCACCTCGGCCTCTCAAAGTGTTGGGATTACAAGCGTGAGCCACCGCGCCCAGCCAAGGTTGACCCACTATTGATAATAAGCTTGATCATTTGGTTAAGGTGGTGGATGGCCAGATCTCACCACAGATGTGTGTTGTGTGTGTGTGTGTGTGTGTGTGTGTGTATTTTCCCCTTTGTAATTCATAGTCTGTGGGGTAATACTTTATGATTATATGGCTCTCCAAAAACTCTTCACATATTTTGGCATCCATCGTTTTTGCCTTGTTCAACATTACATGTTGGGGACTGCAAACTGGCAATTCTTTAAGTTCATTTTACCTATATTAGCCTGCATTTCTCTGTAAAGAAGAGCTTACCCTTTTTACCCTCTTTTTATTTTTGAGGTCTTAATAGATTCTTCTTATTCAGTGAACTATCTATTATCCAGTATCATTTTATCTTTTTTTAACTTTTTAGGTTTAGGGGAACATGCAGGATTATTGCATAGGTAAATTGAATGTCATGGGGGTTTGGTGTACAGATGATCATTTTCTTGACGTTCAAATTGTCCCTAATTTTGGCCAGTAGGAGTCCCCCCAGGCAAGCTCTTTTGCCCTTTTGCTGCGGTTTTATTTGACATTGAGCATTTTCTTGCTTCTAGTACAACACGGTATCTCGGATTCACATTTGGACTCTCCTTGCCCCAAACCTGAATGTGGTCTTTCCCCAAGGAACCCTGGTTCCTCTTAGTGTGGGGAGTAGCATTGAGAAACCAAGGTTTGCATGTTGGGTGTGCTTATTGCTATTGGGGAGTCATTGCTCCTAGGCTATCTCAGTGTCCTAGATATGTGTCATGAGTTCAGAGCATCTTTGTCGTTTAAAGTTGTTAGGTGGTTCCGATATATGGCTAAGGTTAAGAACCACTGACTGAGGCCCAGGCATAGGGAGTCATTTTACTATTGCTCTTATTTTAAAAAAGATCTTTACATTTTACACACACCCTTACCCCCATTCTGTCTACTTCAGAGGGGATAGATTTCAGAAGACCTGGGTTCTGGTCCTTGTTCTGCTATTGATGGTGTAATGGGGCAAGCTACGTGACATCATCTTTGAAATGGGTGGTTGTGAGGATCCAGTGAGATCCTGTGAGGTAAACTGAAGTACTGGACATGAGTTCAGGAATATTATTGATGAAGCATTCAGTACGGGACAACTTGCTGAGACATTCAGGAGATAGCTTGCTGTACTTTAAGCAAGCAGTCTTGATACTAGAAGACCATAAAATATCCTACTTTATATCTAATGAACTCAACATGACATTGCTGAGAAGGGAGAAAGACTGATGGGTACTATGTCCCATTTTCCAGATGGAGAGACTGAGTAACTTTTCCAGTCTTCTGTTGCAGCCAGTAGTCAAGCATGGGATGGACTATTGCACAGCTCTGGCATTATAACCCTCTGTGCATTGGGCTCTTGAGTTCTGACTCCAAGGATGTAAAGAGATTGAGCAGAGAAGAGAACAAAAGATGCTCAGTTGTGTTAGTCAAGCAAAACCTGTTGAATTCTGTGCAGGTAATCTACCTTTGCAGGGTCAAGGGGATGCTGACTGGACTAATATTTGGGTTTTAGAGTGGCTGGTGTTCCCACATCCCCTTTGGGGGCAAAGTGGAAGAGATGACCCTTTTGTGATATACTGGTGTCCGTACAGGCCCCTTCCGGAGGCTTGTTGTCAACCTGGGCTTCCAGGCACACAGCTAATGAGTATTGAGGCCTCCATTCACCATCTCCCTCTTCCCTGAAAAAAGCTGGGGGCATAGTCAGCATGGAGCCCTACCTGCTTTGCACTGAAAGACTCAAAACACAGAGCCGTGCAAGTGTATCTCCACACACATCTTCATCTGTAATAAAAGTTTGATAGGCTGGGCACGGTGGCTCATGCCTGTAATCCCAGCACTTTGGGAGGCCGAAGTGGGTGGATCACCTGAGGTCAGGAGTTTGAGACCAGCTTGGCCAACATGGTGAAAACCTGTCTCTACTAAAAAACACAAAAATTAGCCAGGCGTGGTGGCATGTGCCTATAATCCCAGCTACTCAGGAGGCTGAAGCAGGAGAATCGCTTGAACCCAGGAGGTAGAGGTTGCAGCGAGCTGAGATTATGCCATTGCACTCCAGCCTGGGCGACAAGAGTGAAACTCCGTCTCAAAAAAAAAAAAAGAAAGTTTGATAAATGGTTATCGAATGTGTGAGAAAGTGTGGCTGGAAAGTGACTAGTAATTCAAACCCTTGTGGCTGCTGTGAGCCAAGAGTAGAGGCAGCAGCCTTGTTCTCACCAGTTGGGTACCATTAATATCTCTGCAGGGAGACTTTCCTTTGGGACCATTGAGTCAACATCTCAGAGATGTCTTAAAAATCAGGCCACCTTGAAGCAGTACCATCACATAAGCATTGTTACTGCCACTGTATTAGGTAAAGCCAACTGATTCTAGCCAAATGCCTGCGTGTGCTCTGCTTGGACCTGCCTTAGGATCTTGGCCTATTTTTTTTTTTTTTTTTTTTTTTTTTGAGACGGTGTCTTTCTCTGTTCCCCAGGCTGGAGTGCAGTGGCACGATCTCGGCTCACTGCAAGCTCCACCTCCCGGGTTCACGCCATTCTCCTGCCTCAGCCTCCCAAGTAGCTGGGACTACAGGCACCCGCCAACACGCCCGGCTAATTTTTTGTATTTTTAGTAGAGACGGGGTTTCACGGTGTTAGCCAGGTTGGTTTCGATCTCCTGCCCTCGTGATCCGCCTGCCTCAGCCTCCCAAAGTGCTGGGATTACAGGCTTGAGCCACCGTGCCCGGCCGATCTTGGCCTGATTTTTCCCTCCTCCTGGGACTGGATGAAGCAATATAGATTGTATGTTGTAACTTCCTTACATTTTGCTGTGTGAGGGGTAAAGAAATTCTTGGATAAAAGCCTCTGGAGTGAAGAACAGGACAAGGAAGTATGCTTTAGCCTGATGATAAAAACACCCACAGCTCGTGCTAGCTGCCCCAACAGGTTGAGAAACCATCTTTATTTAAGAACTGCCTGCTACCAGAGTCAATAAATAACTATCATTACAAGAAGTACAGGAGAGAAATAGTAGGCCAGTGGGAGTGGTTCCGTTTTAACAAACACTGAGTCAAGTCAGTGGTCCGATGAAGCCCTAGCATTTGCCAAGCTGTGAGTCTCTCTAAGCTGTGCAGGCCCTGGATGGGACAGGTAAGTTAGAGGAGTCTTGGGGCCGAGGCAAGATGTATCCCATCTAAGGGCACTAAGTGTCATAGGCCCCAAAGGCTGCCTGGGGCTCTGGCCAAAGCTATCTGACCTATTTTGTTTCTCTCATTTTCCTTTACGTCCTGTCTGCCCAAAGCCTATGACCATATACACAATTCCACGGGTGTCCCGCAGCTACCAGGTGCCTGTTTCCGTAGAGCTTTTTGGAGGCACATAGAAAAATGCCCTTCTAATCCCTTTTATGCTAAGAGACTCTCTGGCAATCCCCATCACATCCAGGAGGAAGCCTAGGGTAGGCCTCACCCAGGGAGACAGAGCACTACTGTCATGCCAGTGGCCACAGGTTTGACCTGTGTCTCTGACCAATGAGCCAGTTGGCAGTGCCAACTGTGTCTCTGACCAATGAGCCAGTTGGCAGTGCCATTCTGAGACCAGGCAGAGAAAAGATTCCTCTGTAGCTGGGGAAGAGATTAAGGGAGTCAAACATTCCTAGCCATTTTGGGCTCTTGCCCAGAGTACAGGCTGGCTGGCCCTTGGGGCTGCCCTAAAGAGGCAGCATACGCTGGGATAAGCACTGGGCTGTAACCAGAATTCCTAGATGAGCCCCCTTAATGGCTTCCCGTAAGGTGCGGGGCCACAGCAGGTGGGATCTCCAAGACTTCCTGGGCTGAACACTTTGATTCTAAGAGTCTCATCTCTGGATCGACACTTGGACCATCTCCTGCCCCTCCAGTCACAGCTTCACCTATCCTAGACCCCATGTCAACAGCTGTCAAAATTCCTCAAAGGTCCCTCAGAAAGAAGCTCTTCCTTATTCCAGGGCCTCCTGGAATGAGGAATGTCATTCCAGAGGTTTTTTTCTGATGTTTAACCTGTTTCGTCTGTTGTTACTTTATGAAAAGAAAAAGACACCCCCCACCTACCCCATGGCCTTGCCACTCCCTGGCACCATTTGTATCATTTGCTGCCCTGAATGAAAGCAGATAACCTGACCTTGCTGGGCCCTGAGACTCCATCTGGAGAGAGCTGCCTTCCCCCTGAGGCTGGGTGTACATCTGGATTGTTAGAGCAGCAAGGACCATGGAGCCAGGGCAAAGGGCTCTGTAAGGGGAGCCCAAATGTATGCAGAAGAGAGGACACTTTTCTCCCTGGGCCCTGAAGAGGTGCCTACAGGTGGTTCCTGTCCCTAGTCCCCAAGGTGTTTACTGGCCACTAAGCTGTGGGGTAAAGTACTTGTTTGTGGCTGTTCCTCTTGCCGTCTCCTCTGGGGCTTGATGTGTGAGAGGAGATAACCCAGAACCGTGGTCTCATCATCACAGTGAAAATAAGCACACTCTCAACTCCTCCAGCCCATCTGGGCAGAGAACACGAAAATCAGAGAATCCCTGGGCAGGAGGGGATCCTGAGAAGCATCTAATCTAGTCTTCTGGAAGCAAGCTCATGTACAAGTCACTCTAGCAGAAGGCTGTTGCATTTTACAAGCTTGCATGTCCTCAGGTCACCTATTGTCTTATTAAACCTTAGTCAGTACTCTACCTGAATCTCAGGCTGCAGGAACATTTATTTTATTGTCGTTCTATCCCTCAAATTCTGTCTGCCCAGGTTTTCCTGGGGCTCAGTTTTCCCTGGTTAAAAAGCCTTCGTGGGTCTCCCAGGAGGTCTGCCTTCCTCCCCCTTTTTAGTGGACCTCATTAGCATTAAGGTACTTGTAAGTATCGTTGGCCTCAAGCAAGTTTAGGGGCTGTAGCCTCCAGCTTCACTGGTTAGGTCCTATGCCAAACCAGCTCCTCCCTCGGCCCAGCAACTGGACACCTGTCCCCTGCTTCCCCTGACGCAGCCCGATGCAATGAGGAAGGAATTGGATAAAACTTGGAAGGAGGTTTTGTTCAGCATCCCCTTTCTGATGGAGAACCAGGCACAGGCCAAGTCGTGGCCAGAGGGGGGCCAGGAGGGATGCTAGGCCAAGTTTGGACTCCCTGTCAGGGAGAATGGTCATATAGCTGAGCCCCTAGCACCCTTGCTTGTAAGGGTTGGGAAGAGGTGAGGAGGCTTTGATGAGCCAGCTCTAGGAAAGCTGACCCGGGCTGGGGGTGGGTGGGTAGGGTGCAGTGGGGATTTGGTTGTGGCAGGGAAAAGGCATGTGAGCTTATATTTTTAAAAAATTGTAGTGGGTAAACATCAACATAAACCTGCCCAGGAAAATAGAGCAGGACTTAAAAGTTTAAAAAACCATAACAAAATAGAGCTCTAACTGTAAACTACAGAAAACAGGCTCAGAGCTTCCGAGGACATATGCCCTTCAAGATGCCTGTCCCGCTGCCCCCTGTGAAGGGCCACCTGTCAGAGCACGGGCTTTGGGGTTTCCTGGTTGTGCTGCTGCTCTTGCCTAGGGAATCTGCTCTTGCTTTGGCCTCTTTGGAGGGTGACAGGGAGCTTCAAGTCAGCACTCCATGTTGAAGTTCGGTAGAAGCTCTGCCCACACCTTGGACTGGAACCCAGCCATGCCAATCCCCATGATCACCAATCCGAACCCCTTGAAGTAGAATTTTCATACCCTACTGACTAACCACCTTCTTAGCCAGGCCATAGCCATTCAGCAGTGCCTCCTTCCTCTGGGTAGACAAACAGCCTTGAACAGAAAGGTGGGAGACTCGAGTTCTTAACCCAGCCCCATCTCTTCCGGGCTGTGACCTTGGGAATCCCAGATCCTCTCTGGACCACCTCCATTTCCTCATCTGTTGAGGGGCTTGAAGAAGTTGAGCTCTAAGGCTTCTTCCAACTCCGACGTTCTGTGACTGGTAGTATACCCAGAGCTCAGGAAAGGATGGCCCATTTATTAACCCCTTTTTCTCTGGGGAAATGCAAGCAGTCCAAGGCCGTCTGGGAGCGGATCTGGCCAGGTGGTCCTAGGTATACCTGGGAGCAGGCAGGGCCACATTTATCCTCTGCCCTTCCCAGAAACCTCCCAATTCCAGGACACACAGCATGAGTGCTGCATTCCCCTCCCAGGCAAGAGTGAGTCAGTGCTGGGAGAGCAGAGTCTGGGGCTGCAGGTCGGGGAGGCTGAGCTGACTGCAGGCAGCGCTGGAGGGAGAGGCGGGCGCATGATTGGCCATCTCCTGCCCAAACCCTGGAGGGACTGTGCAGGATGGGTCTTGGAGGGGTGGGAGACCCCACCAAAACAAGCCCTTTAGTCACCCAGCCACCTGAAGTGGCACTGTCAATCTGGGGATGACAGGGTCAGGTTGGCAGTGTTGGCTGAGAGGGCATCGTCACCTAGGTTGTGACTATCTCAGACCAAGGCTGGTGCCCCTTTCCACCAAGGGCCCTGGCCTCTCAACTCTTTTTGGCTCCCACCCCAAGCAGCCTGGAGTATCATCCCCCTCAAAGCTGAAGGGGCTCAGGCTCCCAGCCTCAGGCATCGGGGCGCTGGTTCTCAGCTGCTTGGGCAGGCAGGAGCCCCTAGGGAGTCATCGGGGACAGCGTCAGGGTCCTTGCTGCTGCTGAAGGGAGAAGGTAGGAGAGTTCTTGGTCCCAGGGCTTGCCCTTCTTCCTTAGACTGAAGGATGGTGAGGTGTGCACTTCGCCCCAGTTCTTCAGCCTGTTCATGTCTGGTGTTCCTGCCGGGCCTAGGACTGCTCTCAAGTGGCTGAGTCTGTATAGGGTCCCAGAGTGCCATCTCTGCTGAGTTGAAGACATGTTTTTAAAACCCCCTTCTTCCCACAGGCCTGTTCCTTCCCTCCAGGCAGCCTAGAGCTCAGGTATAGGCGTCAGTGTCATCATGGAAGTTACTGCCTGGTGCCTCTCGATTTAAAGAAAATCCTTGCGTGGGTTCTATCCTGCGGCAGAATATAAAATATCCTACCTCCTACAAAAAGGGCACTGTTTAAAGTAGGTATTTAAAACCAGCCACTCTCTGGCACAGTGTCAGGCCACCTTGGCAGCAGGAAGGGGCCGGCTGGCTGTGTCCATCGGAGGTGGCGTCCAGCTGCGGCGCAGAGGGAGGGGTTCCAGGATCAGAGCTCCAGGGAGCCTATGAGGATCAGCATCGCCACGGAGTGGGAAACGATGGTGCCAGGGTGTGGTGCTGGGCGGACTGCCATGTTCTCCACCATCATGCTTGTGCCTGAAACCAGCACAAGCTGAGTCAGCTGGGCCTGGGACTACCCTAGCCCCACCCTTGTGGCAAGACTAAGGAGACTCACAGGGCCAGCTGCAGGCCTGGGAGCGGACGGCTGGGTGGTCTTCTCAGTCCGACTCCTACGGTGTTTTGTAGGCCTTTTGCTATTGCTGGTTGGTCCTCAGCCTCCCCCTGCACCCTGCTCCCTTCCCTGGCCCTCGGGGATGTTCTGGGGGCTGGGTAGAAATGTGCTGGCAAGGCAGTTCTAGGACTACTTTGCACTTGGTTCCTGCCTGCCTTCCACTTTCCTTTGCGGGTAGAGATTGGAGTTGGCCTGGGTGGGAATGATCCCCTCAGGTATCTGGGTGGATCCTGAATCTCTCGAGGGGATAAGGGCAGGGGAGGGGCAGCACCTCCATTCCTCACGATGTGGACTTCTGCAGGGATCCCATCCCCTCCGGGCCCTGTGGTCCGAATTTGTACCAGGGCATGGCCAATGTCTTCAGGCACTGGGATTTCTATCCAGTTCTTGCCGGTGAGGTGGAGCGTGGGAGTCAGGTGTAAGTCATTCTGGTACAGCATCTGTGGGAAGGAGGTTTCCAGGTGGAGTTTCCTGACACCAGGCTGATCGTTGAGTCATTCCCAGCTTTAGGTACTGGGAGGAGCCCCGATGGTTCTGGGCTCTTGAGGTCTAGCCTCCTCACCCCTCCTCCCCATTGACAAAGCTCCTCATTGGTGGAGGAAAGCTTGCAGGCCACTAAACTGTTTCTGTAGACTCCTTAAGCTAGAAGAACCCCCATACTCCATCCTCATAGTCCATCATTGCCCCTGTGAACTCTGCCTTTCTGCAGTGATACCATCTGCCCCTGTTTTTATAGTTTCTACTGCAAGTTACCGAGAGAATCGTTCATGAATTTCATTCCTCTCACAGTCATAAACCCTTTGCTTATGTCTCACTCAGATGCCTCTTGCTATAAATTGCTGCTTCTTATGTGCACTGGAAACACAGAGGAGCTGTTCCTTCCCATTCTGGGCCTAGCTGATCCCTTCCTCACCTTATAGCCGGTGACTGCAGACTCATTTCGGAAAGGGACCACAGGGTCCCACTTAATGCTGAGACTGGAGCTTGAGAAAGTCCAGGAGATGTTGCCAGGAGGTCGCTGCGGAGCTGCCAGAGAGGAAGAATTGGAGAGATGTCCAAACATTTCCCTGGCACCCCGCACCCCCTCACCTTTAGCCAGCCTTTCTCTGGATGTTTGCTTCTAGCAGTTACACCCAGCACATTCTGTCACCCATGTCCACGAAACAAAGCCCATGAAAATCCAAAGGTTGGAGAAGTGTGAGACGCTTCAGGGGCCATGAATTCCATTCCCTTATTTCCATTAAGCTCGCTGCCTAGTTTCTGTTCAGACCAGAGCTGGTGGGCTAGAGCATTTGTCTTATCATTCGGGAAAGAGTGATCTCAGAGGCACCCACCCTCCAACATATTCCCCTACCCCCACCCCAGGCAGACAGACTCACGGGGCTTCATGGTCGTGGCGTTGGCAGAAGGGCTGGCAGGCCCAGTGCCAGCCCGGTTGTAGGCCCTCACGGTCACATGGTACTTGGTGTTGGAATGCAGGCCGCTGACTCGGGCACTGGTGTCCAGCCCTGCTGTCCTCACTCGGTCTGCGGCTGCTTCTTTGTCCCCAGCTTTCCAGTAGCGGATCTGAAGGAGGCGGGGGTACCCAAGGGGTAGTAGTCAAGCCCAGGATCTCAGGGCTGCCCCGGCCCCCAACATTCTGTTCCTTTCTTGCTCATCCTGGTCCTTGTGACCCAGTCTCAGGCCTCAGAACCTGGACACTAGATCATGAGCACCCAGACAGCAGGGCCGTGTGGGTGTGAGTCCCTGCTGTCTGTTGGTGCCTAGTTCAAGGAAGGTGCTCAAGACATGGGTCAGGGAAGGAGCCGGTGGCACAGGCTCAACCTAGCAATGGCCTGCTGGAGCCCATCTCATTTCATTAACTTGGGGGGGCTACCATGGGCATGCTGCTAAGGGACAGAAAATGCTTATTTGTACTGCAAAGTAGTCCCCTGGCCCCAAGCAAGTTTCTGAAGGTTGCCTAATAAATGAAAACCCATTTTCATGGTAATCATAGCATGAAGACCTGCTAAATATGCTTTCAAATCAAGGGCAGAGTTTGGAATTATCTCCACACTGTGGCTTGCCTAAGCTATTGTACTCAAATCTAGAGTACTCTACTGGAATGAACTTGTGCTATCACTAGTAGGCCCAGCTTGATGGTTCCTTCTTGCTTTTCCTTCTTTCTCTCCCTCTTGCTTCCCCTCACTTGCCGTCTGCTCCACAGGTACCCCTATGTGGAGTTCTCATGGGCCCAGGACACAGGCCAGACTGCTGGGCCCCAGATTCCCCCGGGACAGGATGATCAACTGTCCATAGAACGGCTCAGGCTGTTTTCTGTGCAGCCCTGGACAGGCCAGCCTGAATGGGCTCTGGGATGAAAGGGGCAGGCCATGCCGCTTCCCAGAACCTGTTCCTTCTACCCTCCCAGCTTCCAATGCTGGCTCTAGCCAAGCATTTACTTTAAGGCTGCCTCCAGAGTCTGTCTTCCCCAGTGGGCAGAAGCCATGGGGTCTTTTTTTTTTTTTTTTTTTTTGAGATGGAGTCTCGCTCTGTCACCCAGGCTGGAGTGCAGTGGTGCAATCTCAGCTCACTGCAACCTCTGCCTCCTGAACTCAAGCGATTCTCCTGCCTCAGCCTCCTAAGTAGCTGGGATTACAGGCATGGGCCACCACGCCCAGCTAATTTTTGTATTTTTAGTAGAGGCGGGGCTTCACCATGTTGGCCAGGCTGGTCTCGAACTCCTGATCCCAGGAGATCTACCGCCTCAGCCTCCCAAAGTGCTGGGATTACAGGCATGAGCCACCGCGCCCGGCCTGCCATGGGGTCTTAGTGAAACTTGCATTCACAGTGCTGCATAGACTGGACGCTCAGTTTGCCATGTCAGTGAACCAGGGACGCCAGGAGGAATGATTAGTGATCTGTGAGTTGTTCCCACCTGGCTTTGAAGCCCCAGCACCCCTTCCTCTCCCAAGCCCCAGGTTGGTGCTCACCTCATACCCCAGGAGGATACCATTCATGTCCTGCTGCACGGGTTCCCAGGTCACGTTCATCTCTGAGGATGAGACCCCTTTGGCCCAGACCTTGGTAGGGGCCACCCTGGGCTCTGGGGACCGATACAGAATGGGTTTGGATTCCCAGGGCCCCTCTGTGTCCTGCAGAGCAGCCCCCAACCAGGATTGCCTTTGCTTAAGATTTTGGAGGAAAGCCCAGGGCTCAGGATGAAGACGGAGTGGGAGCCCCCCGAGCAGTGCTCCAGGGCCCACTTCTCTTCCCAGAGAGCCTCCCTTTTCCTAACCCCGAAGGGAGACAAGGTAGCAAGAGCTGGAAGTGAGGCCAGTGGTGTTGAACCCAGGTGTCCTCTCAACCTCCTCCTATGGAACTGAGCTGGGAGATGAGTAGCGTTCCCCCCCCCCCCACACCCCTGTGGACAAGTGGCTGGGGTAGGGACGAGCAGTGGGCCCGGGGGCAGCCCACCTTCCTCAGCTGAGTACACGAGTGCAGTGAGGCTCTCGGGCCCATCCCCGCGGCGGTTGTAGCTGCGGATCTTGACCTCAAAGGGCGTGTAGGGCCGGACGCTCTCGTTGCTGTAGACGAAGTACTGGGCATCGGCGCCGGGCACCCGGGCGGTCTGCCAGTGAGTGCTGCCCTGCCTGCGGAAGGACAGCAGGTAGCCGAAGCCGTCTCCGTTCTGGTACTCCCGTGACATGGGCTGAGGGGCAAGAGCGTGGCATGGGCGAGGGTCCGCGGCACGTGTCCCTGCCCGTTCCCTGGCCCCACCCAACCTTTGCCAAGAGTAGCGGCCCTGGACGCCTACGCCTGCAGCGTGGATTCGCGTAAGGGGCAGCGGGTGCGTGGAAGGGGGACAGGAAGTTATCCGCGTTTGAGTCAGAGCTGTGCAGTGGTCCTCTCTGCAGCTGCTCAAGCGGGAGAGGAGTTAGGGAGGAGGAGGAGGACATCTGACCCTTGCAGCTTACCGTCCAGTTGACGATGAGCTCTCCGGGGGCTCCACCTCCTCCGCTGAGTCCTGAGGGTGCCACCGAGGGGGCTGTCAAGCGCCAAGGGACACCAATATGGCTTGTTAATGAGCAAGGAAGAAATGAAAGCCTCGAGCCTGTGTCTGTAGAGCATCGTAAGATGGGAACCGCTTCAACTGGGCCCTGGGTTTGCCCTCCAGTGGTCCCTCTGAACATAGGCTCTGGAGTCAGGCAGTCTTGAAATCAAATCCCACCTCCTCCATTTACTAGCTGTGCTTGCCTGGGCAAGTTACTTAACCTTTCTGAGCCTCTGATTCTCTTCTCCATGAAGATAATTATGTTTCTCTCAGAGGCCATAATGAGAATGAAATTAGACAAGACGGTGGTTAGCATAGAGCAGATGAGGCACACAAGATCATTGTCCTCCTTACTCCATCAACTTAAACTAAATCACAGAGACCAACTCTCATTTGCTTTAAAATAAGGGGAATAAATAACCCGGAACTGCAGTTAATGCAAACAAACAAACAAAACAAACTACTTTTGGGCTCCAGGGTGATATATTACTATTTTTCTTTTTGTTGCAGATTTAATCTCCTAATTGTCTCTAGTATTAAACAAGGCTGATATTAAAACAAGAATTTATTTCATCAGCTCCTGCAGCTTGGTAGAGAGTAACTTGGCTGGGGGTCAAAATATTTCCGCAGAGAATCCAGCAGCTAGAGATTTTTCACTTGCTTCTGATGACAATAGTTTAGGGCCCTGTAACTTGCAAGAGGCACTTAAACACATTGGCCATTTGATCCTGTGAGGTGGGTGTTATTATTGCCCTTCTCAGGGTGGAAAGACTGAGGCCAGAGCAGTTAATCAACTTGCCTAAGGTCACACAGGTAATACATGGCACAGGTAGAATCTGAACTCAGCCCTTCTGATTTTAAAGCCCATCATGTTTCCTTTGCATCACAGCTGTCTTCACAGCTACATATATTATAGTATCCTCAGCTCCTGGGATACTATAATAGAATAAAGGAGTCCCCTCATTTCTCCACATTTGACCCTCCAGGAAATTCAGGATCAATCAAAGAAAGTGCTCCCTCTGGAATTTCTTAGGAGAGGTACCAGCTAAAAATGTTGAGCGATTCTAGAAAAAGGGCCTGGAGAGTCAGTCTGGGGCATGTAGGAGAACATCTTTCAGGGAGACAAGAAGGTGGACCCTCACTACACATCCAGTGCAACAGGTCTGGGCAGGTGAGAGGAGGGGAGGCAGGGTCCTTAACCTATGCTCCTGGTCCCAGGCTCTCATTCCAGGCCTTCCCCTGCGAATGGCTCAGAGATGGGCAGGAGCCTCTCAGCAGATGCTGACGGGAGCCTGTGCGTCCCCCACTCTCTCCTGGGTTCTCTTCTCCCCCTCCTTCCCCACTCAAGTTCTGACACCCGCACGCTTTTTGCTGAGGGTTGTGGGCAGGTTATTCATTCCATCTGCTCCCAAAGAAACCATCTAAAGGCTTGGAGACACTAGCTGCTTCCCTAGCCCCCTGCACAGAACACACACACACACACACACACACACACACACACACACACACATACACATCACACATCTTTCACATCAACTGATTTCTTTTCTTTCTATCCTTTTTTTTTTTTTTTTGAGATGGAGTCTCGCTCTGTCGCCCAGGCTTGAGTGTAGTGGCACGACCTTGGCTCACTGCAAGCTCCACCTCCCGGGTTCAAGTGATTCTCCTGCTTCAGCCTCCTGAGTAGCTGGGATTTACAGGTGTGTGTCATCATGCCTGGCTAATTTTTGTATTTTTAGTAGAGACGGGGTTTCACCATGTTGGCCAGGCTGGTCTCGAACTTCTGACCTCAGGTGATCTGCCCGCCTTGGCCTCCCAAAGTGCTGGGATTACAGCGTGAGCCACTGTGCCCAGCCAGCATTAACTGATTTCTGCAGTGCATACTCTTCCAGCAGGACATCTGTCTACCACCCCATGGTCCTGGGTTCAAGTCCAAGCTCTGTCAATGTGACTCTTCCCTTCTCCGAACTTTGGTTTTTCCACTTTAAAAAATTAAACTTAAAAAAATTATAAATTCACATGCAGTTGTAAGGTTGGCCAGTTTTTAAATGAGGAGTTTGGACTAGATGGTTTGTCCATGCAGTGGCCCTGGTCTCAACTTGGTGTTCTGTCCTCCTCTGTTTTGTGAGAGTCTGAAGCCTGTGAGCAGGGTTGGAACTCAGCATAATTGCGGCTGGCTTGGCGTTCCCTATAAGTGGTGCCAGGGTCTCTGCCCTGATGATAGTTCTTTGGGACACACAGGACTCTCACCTGCTTCCTTGGTCCGGATTTTGCTGGAGGGCCCACTAGGCTCCCCAGTGCCCAGAATGTTGCTGGCTATGACCCGGAACTCATAGTCCATCCAGGGGGTGAGGCCCAGCACCTGCGCAGTCTCGGCATTGCCCTCGATGTTTGCAGGATCTGCAAGGCACCAGGGAGTCCATGTTCCAGCATTCGCTTATTCATCTGGGTGCAGAGGGCAGGCACTGGCCTGAATCACCACTTATCTACCCAGTCCTCACTTCGGTACTTGCCATATACTAAGCACTCAGTACCTTTTTCAGAAATGATTGAAAAACTACTCAATTTCCCTATCTTGGTGCCTCTGCCAATGCTGTGTGCACCCCCACGCCCCTATGCCCCCACGAATATTTTCATTGCTCCAGTAACAATCCTACCAATTCTTCAAGGGCATAGACCAAGCACCTCATCTTCTAACTCTTTCCGGACTCTCCTACTTTCTGTGTGACTGTCCTCCTGCCTGCCTGCCTGCTCTCTGCTGGCAGAGGGCAGAGCTTGTCCCTCTTTGAAGCTCCAGGCTCAGTCCTGGCCCTCAGACCCCTGATCCCCAACCCTTGACCCTTTCCACCTCCTACACCCAGCCAAGCCTTATCAGCACTGACCCGGGTGGGGCTCAACACTTACTGGTCCGAACCTGCTTCCACTTCCCTGCAGGTGGAGTGCGAGCTTGCAGGGTGTACTTAGCGATGGGGCTGTGGTTGTCGAAGCCACGGCTCCAGCTGAGCTGGATGGTGGTGTCGCCAATGTCCCTCACCACCACGCCTCCTGGGGGACCTGGCGGACCTGCACCAAGAGGTCAGAGCACAGTGGGTCAGAATTGGGCAGCTTCCAATTTGAGCCAACCTCCTCCCAGCCAGGCTTGAACTGGTACAGTACCAAGACAGGGCAGCAGAGGGCGCAGTGGACACACACCCAGGCGGGAGGGTGGGCAAGGGATGTGGGCAGTCGGGGCTTGTGCCAATTGGAGGGTGGAGGGATGTGTCTCAAGGCTGGGGGGCTCACAGAGGCCGTCACATGGAGAGGTGCATAGATCTCCCAGCACTAGGCTTTGAAAACTTCAGGGCTCAGTAAAGCACTCCTGTCTTGGGATGTGTTTAGGAGTGGATTTTTAAAATTTTGGCTTTGGAAGAAAAATGTCCTGATCATTTAGGACCTGTGAAGAACCACAGGGTAGATCCAGCTCACAGGAGTTCCACCAGAAGCCCTTCCCCGCAGCTTTGAGGGAAGGGAGGGGAGATGGGGCAAGCAGGTCAGAACAGCCCAGCTGGGCTTTAAGGGAATTGGGGTAGGGGTAGAGGTGGGAAACCCCTCACCTCGGACCAGGACTGTGGCCTCCTTGGACGCGCTGTCCACCACCGTCTGGGCCATGCACGTGTACTTCCCCCCATGGCGCAGCTGGGCATTCAGGATGGTCAGATCCCCAATGGTCTCCTTCTGCACATGGGGACAGTTAGGGGCAGCAGGTCAGACCACCGGCCCTGACCAGTGCAGCAGGCCATGAGACATGAGGCAGAGCTTGGGAGTCCCCTACTCTATGATATCCATGGACCCCTCTGGATCTCAGTTTTCCTGTCTGTTCAATGGGAGGAATCACGACTCATCACTTAGAACCACTGGGGACTAAACAACAAAGTTTGTTTCAGGAGATAGTCAATGACTGTCCACATTAATAATGTCACTTGCCCTAGGGGGCAGGCTAACAAGAACAGTAGTGGGAGTGTCTTGGTGGCTGCCCACAATTCCAGGTTTGTCCCTAACCCTCTCCTAAATGCATGGTCCCTGGGTGGAATCCAGGAAGGTCGGCTGTTCATCCAAGGATGAGCTTGCCATGTGTGGGCTTGGGGCAATGGGGACGCTTAGGTTATGGGGTTCTTAAAGGCGGGGATGGCTAAGGACATCTTGGGGCCCCTGTCTCTGTAGAAGGAGGGAGAAGCCATGGGGCTCTGGCCCTAGGCCTCACCACACTAGTTCTCCGGTAGTGCCCTCCAGGCTTATCAAAGTCGATGGGGAAGTCGTCCAGGGTCCAGGTGAAGGTGAGGTCCATGGTGGGGTCGTGGGAGGCATGGCACTGTAGGGTCAGGTTGTCACCCAAGTTGATGTCGGCACTTGAGGGGGCTAGAGTGATTTTGGTTGCATCTGCCAAGAAAAACAAGGCCCCCGGGTGGATGGGGGAGGAAATGGGCCCAGGCCGGGGCCGCAGGGCAGGCTGAGAGGCTCTGTCCTAAGGCCCAGCAAAGAGAAGAGGTGGTGTGACCCGCAGGTCCCAAGTGCTCAGGACTGCATCAGTGTGTGGCAGGCAGGGAGGCAAGACCAGAGTCTCGATGGTGGCCAGGGGGTGGTCCCAGGCGAAACTGAATCCTGGGGTGGCCTTGACCCCCAACTAGGAGCCATGTGGACACAGGAGCAGGATGATGGACAATGTGGACATAGGAGCAGGATGGCCTCGACACCCAACTAGGAGCAATGTGGACACAGGAGCAGGGGAGGACAGTACCCTGAGGAGGCTGAGCCCCCGGCCTACCCACATGGCAGCCCTCACCTCGCACAGATAAGATTCCAGTGCTGTTGGCTTTGCCCATGAAGTTCTCAGCAAAGCAGGTGTATTTGCCTTCATCTGACCGGCTGATGTTTCTTATGATCAAGGTGCCATCTGGAGTTACAGTCACTCTGTGGCAAGGACAAAGCAGATGTGGCCAACTCAGGCATGGTTGTCCCTGGGACTGGCCAACTCCTGTGACTGTTGTCACAGGAGGGGAATTGACCTCCATGGAGAACGAGGAGGAGCAGGAACTGTGCAGGCTGGGGTGTGGGTGGTACCTGCTGCTGTTGACCAAAATCTCCGTGCCTTTGCTCCAGAGCACCACGGCCTTTGGAGCTGCCCGGGGCTGGCAGGGGATAATGATCTCTCCCCCGCGGGCCGCGGGGATCAGACGCCTCACGGGATTCAGCCTGAAGTCAGGGGCGAGTGCTAGAAGGAAAGGGGAGAGTCACAGAGAAAAGTACTGTCACTGTTGATTAAGACGTTACTTGGCGCGCCCTTTGAGGCCACCCCATGAGTGACTCCTACCAGCACCTCTTCCAGAATGCATCCAGAACCAAGTCCTTTTTTCTCTGGCCTAAGCTATCAAATCTCCTGCCTGGACTATTGA
The DNA here is from genome assembly GCF_009828535.3 of Hylobates moloch. Classification (NCBI taxonomy): domain Eukaryota; kingdom Metazoa; phylum Chordata; class Mammalia; order Primates; family Hylobatidae; genus Hylobates; species Hylobates moloch. The sequence goes on from NW_026652293.1 coordinate 8,739,449, forward strand.
CAACACCCACCCCCCGCCCCCCACCACCACCCCCGCCACCCCACATCAGTCTTCCTGTTTCTGCACCTTCCTTCTACAATCTTTTCTCCACCCAGCTGGGAAAGAACAGCTTTTTCAACTCACACTCAGTGAAGCCCAGCTCTTCACAAGTAAGTCTCCACCTTTCCAATCACATCTTGCTCCACTCTCTCCCCCATTCATTATGTTCCAATCACCTAGCTTTTTTCTTCTCTCTCTCTCTTTTGAAGTTGTGAAGTCTTTTCCTGCCTCCAGACCTTTGCACTTGCTGTAAATCTTGCCTGGAAATTCCCCAGATCTTCACGTGGCTGGCTCCTTAACATTCAGGTCACAGCCTGAATGAGACTTCCTCAGAGAGGACTTCTCTGACCACCCCATCTAACAGGCTCATCTCACGCCCATCACTCTACTGGATTCTCTTTTCTTTTCTTTTCTTTTCTTTTTTTTTCTTAAGACAAGTCTTGCTCTGTTGCCCAGACTGGAGTGCAATGGCACAATCTCAGCTCACTGCAGTCTCTGCCTCCAGGACTCAAGTGATTCCCCTGCCTCAGCCTCCTGTGTAGCTGGGACTACACGTGTGTGCTACCATGCCTGGCTAAATTTTGTATTTTTCATAGACATGGGGTTTCACCATGTCGCCCAGGCTGGTCTCGAACTCCTGAGCTTGAGGCGATCCACTCACTCCTGCCTCCCAAAGTGCTGGGATTACAGGCATGAGCCACTGTACCCTGCCTGGATTTTCTTTATACTATATTTGATGGCTAGCTGAAATTATTTAATTGTTTGATTTGGGGTTTATTTGTCCCTTTCCCTCTACTGGATTGTAAGCTACTTAAAGGCAGAGACCGTATCTTTTGTATTCATCCCCTGTGAAGTGTTGAGTAAGTATTGGTTGAATGGATGAAGGAATGAATGAATGCTTCTTAGCAAAGCTTCACTAAAACCTGATGTGGTGGGTATCACTGTGTCCATTTTATGGATGAGGAAACTGAGGCTCAGTGAGCTGAAGTCACACGACTAAATATTAGCACTGGCTGACATTTCCCGGGCACCTGCTGTACGATGGGCAGGCCCTTTATGCTGTACCTCTTTTATCTCACTTGTTCCATACAGCAGACCAAGAGGGCAGGACTATTATTGCCTATATTTTATAATCAAGAAACTGAAACACAGAAACACTAAGTAACTTGCCAAAGCTCACATAGCTGAAAGGGTTGGGTTATACAGATCTGACTGATTTGGTTTCTGTTTTTTTCACTCACTGCAGCAAACATTTACTGTGTGCCAGACATGGGACAAGTCAGAGACCCTGCCCTCTGGCAGCTCTCAACCCTGTGTCTCATCTCCTTTCTTAAATCTCTGAGTTCTCCTACTTAGAAACTGTTGGAAAACCAGTTGGAAAATTGCCACAGGGTATGTGCGTGTGTGTTTGGAAACACCTAAACTCAGAGCTCTGAAAGCCACCATATGCATGTCCTTGGGATGTCCCCTGCCTCCCTGGGCCCCTTACCTTGCACAGCTAGCTCGGCGCTGGCATAGATGGTACCGTGCTTATTCTCTGCCACACACTGGTACATGCCCGAGTCCTCCAGGCTCAGCTTGGAGAACCGCAGGTCCCCGGCCAACACCTCCACCCGGTTCTGTGCAGAAGAGCCCAGAGCCCAGGGGTATCAGGACCACTGGAGCCACAGGGAGGAGGGGTTGGCAGGGGTGGGGGTAGTGGAGACTCTAGGCTGATAATCCCTAGAGGATATGGCTCGTATGTCCAGTCCTACCTCAGGGCCGCCTGGAACCTCAGGATGCAGATTACCCAGGCCTCCCCAAAGCTGGAAGGGTGAGGTGACCCAGTCAGGACCACATCACTTCTTTTGTGACTGAACTGTGCCTGGATCCAGGCCCAGCCTGTGACAATGGGACTGGGATGGGAAGAAGTCCTCAGGTGGTCCTAGGACCACCCTGTGACACCCTAATTAGCCCAGAGGGGCTACTAGTGGTGCAGGGGAAGTTCTGGGGGGTGAGGGAACCAAGTGAGCAGAGCACAGTTGTGATGTGTGGGAGGAAGCCCCACGTCTCCTACCTGGGAGGCCAGAGGCTCCCCGTTCCGCAACCAGCGCACTGTAGGCCGGGGCTTGCCGGCGGCTGCACAGCCCCAACGCAGGTTGGAGCCAATGTCAGCCTCTGTGTCCGAGATCACTTTTAGCCACTCAGGCTGAGCTGTGGGAGCCCGGGAAAGAAAACCTGGCATGAGCTAGGAGGAGCTTCCAGCTCATTAAAAGGAACAGAAAATCAGGGCAGCAGTACCTGTGCCAGACAGCAGAGGGCGCCATGAGCATTCTGAGACGGAGAGGACAAAGAGGAGGGGTGCAGGAAGAAGGAGGCACAAGAAAGCTGGCACTCTGTGGTTGTGCCAGTGGCTGCTTTCGCAACTTAAATCATTCTGGAGCCTCCTGTGTGCTTTCTGCACCCCTGACTGAAGCTCTGAGCTGACCACAGCACTAGCCTCCTCTGGTCCCAGACTCAGTGCAGTCCTAGGGCAAGCAGGCTCATGCAGGGGGCCTCCCAGTCTCCTCCCTGACTTTTGGGTCTGTTTCCTTGGGGACAAGGGTGAAGACGGGAAGGAGGATCGGGAGGGGCGGAGAAGGTGTCCCTGGCTCTGTACCCTGCACGATGATGCGGCCCTGCACGGTGTCTCGGCCCTTGGAGTTCTCCGCCTCACACTCGTAGGTGCCCTCATCCTCAAAGCTGACGCTGGGGATTTGCAGGGTGGGCTCAGCTGTGGTCCACTGCGGGGACAGGGAGCCGTCCACTTTGCGCCACTTGATCCGGGGGACAGGGCTGGCAGGAGAGACAAAGCCAGAGGGTGTGGGCTGAGCTGGGCCTACCCCTCCAGTGCCCGCAGCTCCTCATACCCAGACTCTCAGGCCCTCCTGAGATGCTGGGCCTGGGAAGAACAGAGGGAGAGAGAGTGCCTTCTGGCTGATCCTCACTCTCCTCTCCCAGGTAGGCTCAGAGCACACGCAGGGAAGGGGCAAGAGGCTGGGCTTCTCTACCCATTCCCCCTGCAACAACCCTGGAGCCAGTGAAGCTGGGCTTCTGCAGGGTCTGCACCCTGAAGCTGGCCTGCCCTCCCCCCGCACTGGTCACCATGTCTGTGGGTCTGCCCTCCGCCACAGTGGCCTGTGACCCGGATCTTTCTGGGTTCTCTTTTCCGTTGACCCTACAGGGCAGGCCTTGCCCCTACTTTCAAAGGGACTTTAGTTAGTAGTAATCTGTGCACTAAAATGGACTGAGGTATCAGTTTTAATGGGTTAATATATTTAATATATTCCCCTTCCACATGCTTTTCTTTTTCTTTTTTTTTTTTTTGAGACAGAGTCTCGCTCTATCGCCCAGGCTGGAGTGCAGTGGGGCAATCTCGGCTCACTGCAAGCTCCACCTCCCGGGTTCACGCCATTCTCCTGCCTCAGCCTCCGGAGTAGCTGGGACTACAGGTGCCCGCCACCACGCCCAGCTAATTTTTTTTGTATTTTTAGTAGAGACGGGATTTCACCATGTTAGCCACCATGGTCTTGATCTCCTGACCTCGTGATCCGCTTGCCTCGGCTTCCCAAAGTGCCGGGATTACAGACGTGAACCACCGCACCTGGCCCCCCTTCCACATGCTTTTCATGTGGATTTTCTGGGAGCCCAAAACTTCCCACAGGCAAAGATTATCCCAGGTAACCATAGGAGATAGTTCAGGGAGGAGGGGGCCAAAGTACAAATCACATTCTTTCTTTCATTCTACAAACATTTATTGAGCACCTGCTATTTGCTTAGCCCTGTTCCAGTGAATCCTCCTTCTAGGAGTGCAAGAAAGAGAATGCGTTCTGTTGTGATTCTCAAATAGATCACTGTTTACACTCACGAAACACTTAACTAAATTCCAGGCACTGTTCTAAGTATCTCACATATATGAACTGATTTAATCCTCATGACAACCCTATGAGGTAGGTACTATTATCACCACCATAAAGAAACTGAGGCACAGATAGGTTAGGCAGTTTACCCAAGGTCTGTGGGTGGCAGAGCTGGGATCTGAACGAGGCAGACAAGGTTGGAGTCTGTACATTGTGCTGCCTGCCTCCAGCCCTGGGTGTTACTCAGGCTGTCTGAGCCTGCCATGCGCTGCTGGAAGACCAAGTGATCCTGGCCGTGGAAGGCCCCTGGCATATGCGATGCCTCACCCAGAGAGTTAGTGTTCAATGAGTGGTGGTCGATACCCACTGTTTGCCCAGTACTTTGCTAGACCCCATGAGGGACACCAAGATGAGAGCCCTGACTCTGCCTGCCCTCACCCTGTGGTCATCTGTGCCCCCGAGAGACCGTGCCCTGCTTCCCCTCCCTCTTCACACTCACTTCCCAAAGGCGAAGCACTCCAGGGTGACCTGCTGCCCCACCAGTGCATAGGTCTCTGCTGGGAACCGGGCCTTGATGCTGGGTGCAAAGAGCCGGGTATCTGGGGGGAGAGGGTTTTACAAATCAGATGCAGATGACTCCAGGTCAGGTGCTCCCATGCTTGGGATCTCAGCACCTTTCAGAGCAAACTCTGTCTAGGCAGCTGTGTGGAATCCCCTTGAGGCCTGGGGCAAGGGCCTGAGGATTTGAAGCAGGAGGATCTAGGAGTCCAAGGCCTGGAATCAGTGCCCTGAGAGCTGATCTTCCAATCTCCAAAGGAAAAACCCTTTTCCCAATGCCCGCTGACCCTTCCACTTCCCTCCCTCCAGTCGCCCCTGGCCAAGCCTGACCTTCAGCAGCCAGGTTGAGCTGAGCAAACTTGCTGAAGACGCTCTTGGTGGAGAAGTCCATGTGGCTGGTGGCCAAACAGGAGTAGTTGCCCAGGTCTGAGGCATTGGTTCGGGCAATGTACAGGTTCCCTGTGGTCTGGGACACGAAGTGACGCCCGTCCGTTGGGATGAAGTTGGGGAACTCGTTGAGGAGCCAGCGGTAGGACAAGCCTAGGATGCGAGGAGTTTGAGGAAACCAGGGGGTACTGGGCTAACAGGGCCACTCTGCGTGGGACCCCAGCATGCTGGTGGGGTTCTGCAAGCCCTGTCCTAACAGCCACCATCCTCTGAACTGGGGCTAAGGGGAGACCTGGAGGGAAAAAGCGACTTTATTCCTGCCCTCAGGGAGCACTAAGTCTGCCAGGGATCGCAGCCCTCAGGGACCACCCAGTTTGAAGGCGGAAGCAGGGCACAATGATGGCAAATTACAGACCCATAAAGGAAACACAGATCATTTAAAATTAGGGTCCCAGGGATGGGTGCTTCTAAGGGTCATTTCCAGGGGTCTCCTTTTATTCCATCCTTCCTCTGCCAAGTATCTGGAAGCCCTTCCTGTGCCCTCTCTAACCCTGGCCCCAGGTCAGGACTCACCTGGGTAGTGGGCAGGTGGGTTACAGGGCAACATCACCCCCCAGCCTTCATGAGTTTTCACTGGGTCTCGCTCCTCCTTGGAGAATTCCTGCAGAACTGGAGGCAGAGACCAGGGGCTCAGCACTGTCCTCCTGGCCTGCGAGCCCCTCCCCAACTCATCCTTCACGGAGAAGCAGCAGTTCACTAAGGCATGTCATGTGAGGTCAGGAAGGCCCAGCTTGGGGATGTCACTTGTCCTTTCTGGGTACTTTCTCCTAGCCCCCTCTCCCCCTCCCCCAAAGTGTCTTGGTCCCCCGCGGGTCTCACAGCCGAAGCGGAGGATGGCCTCCCTGCTGACGACAGTGCCCACTGGGTTGGAGGCCAGGCACTGGTAGACCCCGGCATCCTGTGCCTTGGTGGGGTTCATGATGACCAGGTTGCCCCCCACCAGCTGGTGACGGGAACCTGGCTCCAGCTTCATCTCGGTACCATTCATCTTCCACCTGCAGCAGGGGACAGAGGAAGGGGACCTCTGAGTCCTGCCTGGTGGCAGAGCTGATGAGAGGGAAAGTTCAACGGCTGCCCAGGGCCTCCCAGCACCCACTGCAGAGGACTTACCGATAGGTGGCTGGAGGGCTGGCCCGGGCGCGGCACGCCAGCAACACCTGCTCCTCCGTGGACTCCTCTGGGAATAGCACACTGAGGGGCTGGTCTTCAAAGACGGGCCCGAAGGTGGCTGGGGATCCCAGGGCTGAACTCCAAGCTGCAGGTGATGATACCACCAGAGGCCTCAGAGTCTGGGCCTGGCTGGAGCCTGGCCTCTTGGGCTGTGCTGTCCAGTAAAACTTTCTCTGGTGATGGGAATGTCCCATTTTTTGCACTGTTCAATGTGGTAACCACTAGCCATGTGGGGCTATTGAGCACTTGACATGTGGCTATTGCTACTGAGGGATGACATTTTACATTTTATATTACTTAATTAATTTAAATTTGAATTTAAATAGGCTGGGCAGGCCCCATCTGGCCATATTAGTTCAATCAATCACCCATCCTTCACTCAGGTATTGAGCACCTGCTCTATACCCAGCACTGGGCTAGAGACTGGCTTGTAAAAATGATTAAGACACAGTCCCTCTTCTTCAAGGGGCTTGTGGTCTAAGGAGGGAGACAGGAAATTGACAGTGCACGGCAGCAAATGCCATAATGGCATTTCTGCCTCAGAATGGAGGCAGTTCTACCTCCTGGGGGGCTTTCAAGGGAGCCTTACAGGAGAACTGATCTGTGGGGTGTGAGGTGCGTGAGATGTCGCCAGCCACAAACATGCAGAGAGGATGTGTGTCCCTGGAGCCTAATACCCTTACTGGGGCAGTGTGGACCAACGAGGCCTGGGCCTGGGTACTAGGCTGGCCCTCTACCAGCCATGGGACCTTGGGAAAGTTATAGAACCCTTCTGAGCCTCAGTGTCTTCACCTGTGAAATGAAAAGAATATGAGTTCACCTCCCAGGGTCTGCGTGAGGATTCAGCCAGACAAACCCTTGGAAGGTGGTGGGCATTGAGAGTGTGCTCAGCAGATGTCTGCTGGAGTGTGGGGTGGGGACTTGGAGGAGGAGGATTGCCTTGTGGTGGGTGGAGGGTGGGCAGTTTGCTTTGGTGGCAGTTTTATACAATACCAGTATCACAATTCAAGAAATGTCCAGAAAAGGGAGTGACTGGCCCATGGTCACCCAGCAAGTCTGTGGCACAGACAGATCAATTCCTCCTGAGCTTGGTGGACCAATGAGTACCACACAGGCAAATGGGGCAGACTCCTCTCTCTTCATGCATCATTGTCCTGCTGCAGGGCAGGGCAGGGGATGAAGAGCCACAGATTGGCCGGACATCACATCTGCCCTTCGACAGGGCTGGGGCGGGCTCTCTGCAGACTGGTGGGGCCAGTCCGTTTTGCTTCTTCGGTGTCAGGTGGGAGCCAGGCTATCCCTAATTGGCTTCTGCCTCTTAACACAGCTGATTTCAGGCCTTCGTTGGTGGGTCATGGGGAAAGGGATCCCCGTTAACCAATTAGTTCCTTTCCCAGCGCATCCAGCCGTCAGTCTTCCTCCAGGAGTAGGGGGTGGCCCCATGCTGCAGCTGAGGCTCAGCCCTGGCCCCCTGGGAGTGAGGGCAGCTGCTAAGCAGCTCTCAGAATGAGGTAGGAGGTAGGGCTCCCAGGAATGGCCCGGTGCAGGCATCCCTCATGCCATTCTCCCTCCCTGCCGCCCCAGGCCTCAGAGGCGGAGGCGTCGGGCTGGTGACGGCATCGTCTCGGCTGGAGAGCCCAGCTTAATCCCAAGTTAATGATGGTGGTGTAGGGTAGGAATCCTGCCCCAGCTGGCACTGCTGGGAGGGGAGGCAAAGGAGGGGCTGGGAGGCAGCCGGGCTGCTGGGAACCACCTAGTACAATAGCAGCTTCCAGGAACTCTAGGTGATGGGGTGGCTGAGTGGGCTCGGGGCACGTTGATACATTCAGACTCCTTCTTCCCGAGAAACCTTTCTCCTCTGCTCTCAGCTGTCCACTCACCCAAATATTCACATACACACCCCTTTGCATCTCTCACCTACACACATTTTCTTATATGCGCACTCATATCATACACACATTCGTACATATGCACCTCCCTAAGCTGCTCAAATGGCAAGATACACACATGTACACACACATCCATTCCCCCCCGACACACAGCTATAGATGGCCATGGAGACTTTTATGTATAATCCATGCATTCATAATAATGAAAATAGGTGCTGTCGATGGAGTGCTTACTATTTACCCCACACCATGCTCCATATTTCCTTCTCATAACCTCTTTATAAGATAGGTATCGCCATTTTCTTATTTTCCTGATATGGAAACTGAGAGAAAGCTTCAATAACTTGCCCCAGATCCCACAGCGAGAAGGAGCAGATCTGGGAGGTTGGACCTTGGCCAGGCTGACCCCACCACCAGCATTCTTAACCCCAGTGTCCCTGACTCTTGACCTCTGTTTCCCATCAGAGCCACCAGAGGCCCTGCTCCATCTCAAAGATAAGGAGTCACAATCTCTCAGAGAGAGGCTCAGGAGACCAAGTCTTAGAAAATGCCCCTGGGCATTCTGCAGGGAGGCTGGGGTATGAGAGCTGGTCGCACTGTGCTGTGAGACTTTCTGGACACATTCGTTATCCCCAGCGTAGTACCACCTCCATGCAGACACCTCACTCATACCTCCAGCCTCTCAGCCATCCATATCCCACAGACACCCTCACACACCCACACTTGCCTCTTCAGCTACATACACACCCACCCACACATGAGCCTTCCCGTGTGTGTGCTTACACATGCACACGCAAAAACACACTCTCTGCCTGTAATCCCAGCACGCTGAGAGGTGGAGGCGGGAGGATCACCTGAGCTCGAGAGTTCAAGACCAGCCTGGCCAACATGGTGAAACCCTATCTCTACTAAAAATACAAAAATTAGCCGAGCATGGTGGCGAGTGTCTGTAATCCCAGCTACTCGGGAGGTTGAGGCAGGAGAATCGCTTGAACCCAGGAGTCAGAGGTTGCAGAGAGCCAAGATCACACCACTGCACTCCAGTCTGGGTAACAGAGTGAGACTCCGTCTCAAAAACAAAAACAAAACCCCCAAACAACAACAACAACAACAAAACACACTCTCCCAGGCGAGGCCAGCCCTTCCTTATTCTTGTTCCTCATCCTCTCTGATTCTTTTCTGATGCCCGGTCCTGGTAACCTTTCCCCCAAACACAGGCATCAGAAACCTTGCAGAGAAACGGAGTTAAAGAGATGAGAAGGTGGAGGGGGATCCTTGATACCCCTCCTTGCACTGGAGTGCCAGGAATCCACAGCTATATCCCGAGGACAGGGCAGCAAGAAAAGCCCAGAGCTGAGGCACCTTCCTGGGAGGAGTGGGGGCCCGCGATGGGATTGGCCACTCCTGTCTCTCTCTGGAACTCTGGGAGGTGGCAGACCAGATCCCAGCCCCTTGGCCATTGGCTTCGTGTGTCTCTGGGTCTAAGAACCTTGGATGCTGTCCATACCCCTTTCCTCAGATGGTGTGGATCCAGCACTGAGGTGTCCCTGAGGGGGCAGATGCTAGAAGCCCAGGCGCCTCCCCTCTGCTCTGTCTGGGGTGCGCATCTCCTGCTCTGTGCAGTTGAGGCTCCCCATCCCTATAACTTTTCCCAGTCTGGTGGACCCTTGGACAGGTAGCGAGGCCTGGGGGGCTGGGTGGCTCCCCCCACGCTCTGAGTCAGCCCTGTTTCCCAGCAGCCTCACTGACTGAGCTGCAGGACTGGGAAGCAGTGAGGACAGAATGAGAACGTCTGAAAGTATGCCAGTGGAGTCCCTCCCTCGTGAGACAAAGGGCCTGAAATGCACCGGCTGTGTCCTTGCAGGGGGTGTGGGGTGGGGGAGGTGGAGTCTGAGGTGCTTAGAACTCCAGGACCATGGAGAGTCCCACGGACATGTTTAAGGAGAAAAGCATCTATTGATCTGGGCTGAGGGTCAAGGCAGAGGCCAAGCAGTGGGTCCAGCAGACCCCTTAGAGCAGGAGGCGGCTGGGGACCTCTCTCTTGCCCTAGGACAGGCCAGCTGCCTGGCTCCTCTGGCCTGACATGCTCTCCAGAGTCCAGCTGGCCTGTGGCTCTCGGCCTGCCCTCTTCACCCTCTCCTTCCCCTCCTGCCAGCCTCCCTCTGCCTCTCCTCCAAGCTGGGAGCTCCCCTGGGAGGAGAACCTGAGCTCCCTCCTCTGCCGCATCTCTTCTCAGATCATGTTCTATGCTGGGTCCATTTGCTGGGATGCAGTGTTGCCTTAAGAAACCCTTCCAGGGTTTAGTGGGATAGACTGCTGTCTGGGGACTACAGAGCCCTGTCTGGGAGAACGTCCTGCAATGATGGAAATGTTCTATGCTCTGTGCTATCCAATATGGCTACTGAACATTCGAAATGTGGCTAGTGCACCTGAGGAAATTATTTTTAAAATGGAATTGAATCTGAGTTGTAGTAGTCCCATGTGGCTATTACCTTCTATATTGGACAGTGCAGTCTTTGAGGCCACAACTCCGGGTGATACTGTGGAGATCTGGCATGCCATCATCTTGCTGTGTGACCTAGGATAAGCCAGTCACCCTCTCTGGGTCATTCTTCCTTCATCTATAATACGTCAAAGACATATTCCCTCTCCTCCTAAACTCAAAGGAAGGTGAGATCTACAAATGGGAAATTTTAGCAAGGAAATGGCCTCAGAAATCTAGCTGCTCCCACAATGCAGAGCCAATGATTTCTGTAATCGTCACCCAAATCATAGCAAAGATATAACGCCATAATCATGCCTGCTAGGCTTCAAAGCCCAAATGAGCCCTCTTACCTGAAGAGGAGAAGGAGACAAGGGCCACAGCAGCTACCAGCAGCAGGTGTGGCTTCCTCCTGGTGGCTGTCCCCATGGTGGATGTCCGGGCAGAGGTGGGGATCGGAGGAGAAGAGCCTCAGCTCAGCTTGGGGACAGCCCAGCTGGAGGCTGAGAAGGACCTGGGGAGGCAGACAGACAGGAGGGCTCTGAGCCGAGGAGCGCCCCTCCCAGCTCCAGGCACATCTGGGTCCATAAAGCTTTTACCTCGGCCTGGGGAGCTGCCGGAATTGCCCAAGCACTAATTTTCCCCAGGGGGAAGGGGCTTGGCTATTACCAAGAAGCTCTTCCTGGGGCTGAGTGCCTCCTACTGGTCCCCTGGGAGTCTGGCTCAGCCCTGTACCCCCACCCGCCCCCACTCCAGCCAGCCGGGTGCCGCTTAGGAAGTGAAAGCAGTGATTAATTGGGAGGTAAGAACCCACCTGCCCTCTCGCCCGTCAGCTCTTGAGGCGAGGCCGGGATAGAACAGGACTCGTGCATGGGTTGGAAGTCAGTAACATCTTCCTCTGGCAGGTGGGCTTGGGGCTGACTTTCTCCCTGCCCCTTCTCCTCAGCTGTCTGGGTGGGGGCTAATAAGCCCCTCTGGGAGCTGCCTTAAGTCTCCCAGTCTTGTTTTCCTGGCAGTGAGGAGGGGTCTCACTGATTTGTCCACACGCTCTTGCCAGTGGAGTCATGACCTTGGCCCCATTAGCAATGCCCCCAACCAGATGGGTGAAGGGGCCCAGCAGGCTTTCTGGGTCGAAAGAGTTAATGCAGCTCCCAGAGGAGCCTCCCTCTTGCACAGAGATGAGCTGAGGCTTGGTTCAATCCTTGAGCTCTGGAGAAGAACCTGTTCCCTGTAGCTGCTGAGAGCAAGTCAGACACCTGTCCCATCAGTCTGAGAGATGGGGCCTTCTCTTGAGAGGTGAGGGCAGTGGCAGAGCCAGCCTCCCCGTTCACTCCCAGTCCCTGGGAGGACTTTCCTAGTTCAGAGGGGAGTGTGGAATGTCAGGGGCCTGCTTTCCAGTTATTGGTTATCAGAGTGAACCTGGGTCACTGGGCTCAGAGCCTCCACATGGGCCAACCAGCCTGGCTGCAGATTCTGCTGTGCTCTGCTCTGCCTGCCCTCTTTGCGGAAACTTAAGAGCAGGGGGAGGGGGTCAGGGCTTGGGGAGAGAGCCTGGCTGGGGGCCCTTTCGCCAACTGCCTGCAAGACCCTTCCCATCTCTGGATCTCAGTGTTCTGGCTCTGGTGATGCTCCCAGAACGCAGAGTGGCCAAGGGCTTGGGAATGCTGTCCCCTGGATGGGGACCCGGGTGGAGAAAGAAGGCTGCAGAAGACCTAAGATTGCCTCTCAGGCCTGTGCAGGGGCTGAAGGCCAGTGCAAGCTCAGGATCTGCTCTGTCTCATATCACACTCTATTTCCTCAGGAAGACAGCTCCCAAACCCTTTTAACCCTCCACGTTTGATCACCCCACAACCTTTTCCTGCCTCTTTCACAGCCACAGCTGGCACCCAAAGGAGCCTGGGAGGAGAGAAGGGAGAGTTGTCCCCAGGGCCTGTCAGGAAGGATATGGGCAAGGAAGCCGAGAAGCTGGGTGTTTTGCGGGGGGTGGGGGGCGTTGGAGCAGATGGCACTCCCTCCTCCACTCCTACTGCAGCCTCATATCCATTTCCCATTGACAGGCAGGGTGCCCAGGTGCCACTTCTCCCCAAATACCTGCCCCTCCCTGTCCTTGCCACTCTCAGTTCCAGACCTGAACTCAAGACATTCTGCACTTGCAACCCCTCCAACATTCCCCCAGCACATCCATCTCCATTCTCCTGTAATGCCCTTCCTAGACAAGGCAGTCTCTCCTGCAAGGCCCTGTCCATGTCTCATCCCTGCCGGGAAGGGCCTAAGATGCCCCTGTCTACACGAAGAATTCAGATCACTCTGTTCTTGACTACACCTTTGGTACCCTGCCTATAGAACTGTGTCTGTCTCCATTAGAAGGTTCTGAGCTGCCCAGGGGAGTGATTGTGTTGTGTTCATCTTGGTATTACCTGTGCCTAGCAAAGTACCTGGCACACCATAGTTGTTACTTGTATGTTGCATTTAACTGGTCAAGAACAACTGTGATTATATGCCTCCAGGAGCCAGCGAACACATGCGTGGGCAAACGTGATGGGGCTCATGCAGATGCTCCTTGACTTAGGATGGGGTTACATCCCGATAAACCCACCGAAAGTTGAAAATATCGTAAGTGGAAAATGCATTTAAAACACCTAATCTACTGAACATCATAGCTTAGCCTAGCCCACCTTAAATGTACTCAGAAGACCGGGCACTGTGGCTCACGCCTGTAATCCCAGCACTTTGGGAGGCCGAGGTGGGTGGATCACCTGAGGTCAGGAGTTCGAGATCAGCCTGGCCAACATGGTGAAACCCCGTCTCTACTAAAAATACAAAAACTAGCCGGGCGTGGTGGCAGGTCCCTGTAATCCCAGCTACTCAGGAGGCTGAAGCAGGAGAATCGCTCGGGAGGCGGAGGTTGCAGTGAGCCAACATCATGCCATTGCACTGCAGCCTGGGCAACAAGAGCAAAATTCCATCTCAAAAAAAAAAAAAAAAAAAAAAATGTACTCAGAACACTTACATTCACCTGCAGTTGGGCAAAGTCACCAAATACAAAGCCTATTTTATAATAACGTGTTAAGTATCTCATGTAATGTATTGAATACTGTACTGAAAGTGAAAAACAGAATAGTTGTTGGATACTCGATGTATGGTTTCCATTGAACGTGTATTGCTTTTGCACCATCATAAATTTGAAAAATAGTAAGTCAAGCCACTGTAAGTCAGGGACAGTCCGTATATACTTGATAGGGTTGACAGGTCTTCTGTGATTCCTGGGGGTAACCCCAAGGCAAACTCTCTCTTTCTCTCTCTCTGTCACACACACACACACACACACACACACACACACACACACACACACACGCAGAGTCTGGGCTAAAGGTTGGAGCTCCTTGCCTCCCTAAAGGTGAGGCAGTTGGCGTCCAGTCCTGCCCTGCATTCATTTCCATCACAGTATTTATTGACCATGTGCCAGGCATTGTGCTAAGCACAGGGGAGACAGTAATAAAGTTACTGCCTCTACAGAGCTCCCTGACTGCCTGAGTGCAGCCTAGGATGCGCTCATGAGTTCACCGATCAGTCATCTCCCCATACCATCTGCCCTATTATGCGTTCTAGAATGCCCAGGACGGAGGAGGCCTTTTTGTCAGGAGCAAGGCTGGAGTGGAGCTATGCCAGGCCCAGAGCTGGCCCTGTGAACCCTGAGCCAGCCAAGCCTCACCCAGGCCAGCTGCCCTGGTGCAGGGGTGCAGGCACAGACTGGCACGGGCGAGCACAGGCTGTCATCAGCAGGGGCTGGTCCTGCAAGGCACCAGCACATGGGGGAGTGGACCACTGGAGGGTTCAGGGGCACCAGGGGGAGCTGGCTGAATTGTCAGGCCCAGGAAACAAAGGGCCTGGGGGCAGCTGGGGGACAGAAGGCTGTGAGTGGGGCTCCAAACACGACAGGGTTTTCTGGGATAAGGCCCCCTGCATGGAGCCAGTCAGAAAATAAAAGGTACACCCTCCAACTCAGAGTTCTGCCTACTGGGATGCCCAGCTCCTGGCCCTGAATCTCTCTCCCCTTCTCCCCAGTGGTGGAGGTTGGAGAGCAATGAGAGATTTGGCAACTTCCGATGGATGGTGGTAGGAAAGGGGAGTTCAGAGCCCAGCTGTGGGCAGAGACTCAGTGATTTATTATCAGCCTACGAAGTACTCGAGGAGTCCTTCAGGTCCACGCTTGACCTCCATCCTATAAAACAGCACACTGGTTAACAGGGCAGGCTATTGGGTCAGCCTGCCTCCTGCTGTCTAGCTAGTATAAGCCTAATAAAACTAACTGGTATAACCCTGGTTATCATAGTCATTACTTAACCTCTCCCAGCCTCACTCTCCCATCTGCAAGAATGGGATGAGAAGGGTAGGACCCGCCTCAAGGGACTGCTGTGAGGTCACCACCATCACAGGCTCATAGTGAGTGCTCAGGAAAGATCAGATCTTAGAACTGAGAAATCTCACAGCCCTGTGTCCGCAGCCACTGTGCCTGTCTGCCTTACTTCTATACAATCACGACGTCCAGGCGGCACTCCTATGTATTTAGGAGACTGACAAACCCACAATCTCCTGGGCAGGTGCCTCCCTCCTCTTACGCCTCAAAGGTGCAGTGTTCATAGGTAAGCACTAGCACAGCACCCCAGACTAGGGCACAAGGACACAGCCCCCATGACAGAGTTATACCTGGTACAGTGTGCTCAGGGGGTCATGCGGCCAGGATGGACACTCCCAAGCAGGTACTCCTTCTCAACCGCCCTCACTTCCTGCCTGGTGGGATCTAAGATCAGTACCCTTTCCTTTGCCTAAGACAAGAATTGCCTCCCGGGACAGCACCGTCATCCTCCAGGAAGGTCTGAACCATCCCCATGCCCCGCTGGTCAGTACAGGGCTCTGTGGTGGTGTGGATGGGGGCTGCTAGGATCTCAGTGGGCCAGGCCATGCAGCAGCTGGCAGGGGCGGGGTGAAGGATTGTGACTGAGGAGTCTCTGTGGTACCCTGAGCTGGAGACATCCTTAGGGCAGAAATGGGGACATAGGGACCTCCTCAGCCCCAATGGGGACCAGGGGTGCTGTGCAGCCCGGTCCCTCCTTAGTCCCCTCTGTGTGCTGCTCAGCTCTCTCTGCAGGCTCTTTGTGATTGCAGCTGCTTCCCCGAGGCCCAGCCCTGGTGCCGACACGCCCTCTGGGGAGAGCTGTGGCTCCCAGGCTCATGGGTTTGTTTGAGCTTCCAGCATTGGGCAGGGAGGTGTCTGGCCCTTGATCTGAGCCTAGAGTCTTTGCCCCTGCAGGAGAGACCTACTCTAACAGAGAGACCCTTTAAAGTAAGGAGTGGACAGAAGAAGAGAGGCTTCCATCCTCCTGGGAAGCTCAGGATCAGGAGCCAGCCACCCCTAGATCTTAGATTTTCCTACTTGCCTGCCCTGCTCTGTGTGTGGTGTGAGGCAGTGAGTGAGGGCTTTAGAAGGATCCCTTTTTGAGATGCCAGGCATAAGAACAATGGTTTCAACTTGTTTCGGAAAAAGCAAATGAGGAAGAAAATTTCCTCGTGCATTAGCAGAGCAATTTCTGCATGTCCCCCCAACTCTGCTGTGAGGAGGCTCCCCCCAGTTCCTAGACAGCTTCCTCCAGGGTGGTTCAGAGCTTAAGCCTGGTGGGGGTGGGGCCCAACCTGCTCCTCCTCTCAAGCTAGTTTCCTTTGGATTTGGGGTCCAGATTAACTTCATCTCTTGGGCAGCACTGCAGGAAGGCTGCCCTCCAGCCAGGCATAGAGTAGGAGAACCCCTTGGTCAGGGTGTTCAGGGTGGCAGGCACTAAGAAGATGTGGGCTTAGGCTGGAGGAAACCCAGCAGGTTTGACTAGATGGGTGCGTGTGAGGGGCTGGGGTTGACTTCCCCACCTAAGTAGGGAACTGAATGGCTCATTAGGTAAGAAGGACACTGAGATGCGTTTGGGCCTGAGTGTGTCCTGGGATGGAAGGTGTTCAGGTTTTGGGTGAGAATATCACACTCCTTGCTTTTGTTTGCATTCTCTTTGGTAAACAAAGAAACATGGGCTAATCTTGTAGCAAGGAATCATCAAACTGAAGAAAGGACTTGCTCCAGGATGGTTACCGTCAGGACACAGAGCCCGCAGAAACTCCCATACATGTTCCAGGTTAGCAACAGCCCCTGGGGGGTTTGTTTAGATTGGGGTTGTAGTCCTGAAGGATGAGGGGGTGGCCAGCATGCATGAGGGAATGAAAAGGATGTCTGCCTCCTTATGGATTCCTGAGTCACATCCACCTCTTACCATTTGAAAGAGGATTACTAGAAGTTGGAAGAAATTTACAGGGTCAGACAGCCCAACCTTTGCCTCTAGGCAGGACTCTCTAACCTTGGCCCAGACCCCAGTTCTCCACACCATCCTTAGAGTCATCTGAAAGGAGACTGCCCCACCTCCTCATGGCTCACCCTTCTAGCCAGGAAGTATCTCTTGCAGTCTAACTTAAGTCCCTCTGGCTTCCCTGGCATATTCTTTGCTCTGGTTCTTCCTCCCCTGCGTATCAACCACCTCTTCTCCAACCCCCTGGTTCTGCCCTAGGAATCCCTCCAGAAATACAAATACCACCCACACTCAGGCTTAGAGATTATCTTTGAAATACGCTTTCTCACCGTTTGGCTCAAGGAGGTTTCTGAAGAGGGGACCACGCATCCTCCAAACCACCCCAAATGCGTTGCTTCCCTGATGGCTTTAGAGGCAGAAAGGATGCCTTGGGGTACACCTGTCTATGTACATGCTCCTAAGGAGTGAGTTTGGTCAGCCAGAGACGAGATGTGCAATCACCCCGTTGAGCACAATTCCTCGGAGGCCCATCCCGCATGTGTCTCTATTTGAACAACTGCTGGCAGAGAAGGTGCTGGAATGGAGTTGCATAAGGAGTGAAATCTGGCAGGGGAAATGGTGGTAGGGGGAGGCTGAGGGCTGAAGCCGGTGGAGTACACGCGATGAGAGAAGGGAGTGCGAGGAAAGAAGGAGTAGAGGAAGGGAGGAGAGTAAGAGAGAGAGAGCCGGGAATGAGAGCAGGCTCCTGGAGTCTGGGGCACGCATCTCCATGAGCAGTGTGCCTCTGCTTCCCTCGCCGCTCACGGTGTGAGCACAGTGGCCTCTGCACCTATGAGGCAGGTGGACCTTGGGTGACTTTGACATCATCAGGTCAGGGGCCCTTTCCTGTCTGTCTCACCTCCTGCCTCCCTCTTACTCGCTGAGGACTCCTACGGGAGATTAGGAAGGGCTCTGACCTTGTGGCAAAAGCCCTGTCCGTGGTTCTGCAGCTTGGCTAGAAAGGGGTTAACTGGTGGGCACCCTGCGGAGGGGCTTGGATGCTGCTGTCTTTAAGGGAAGAGCTCCCTTCTCCCAAGGCCAGGAGTGAGGGCACCTGTTGTGACCTCCAGGCCGTCTCCCTGCCCCACCCCTGGGGGTGCGGTCACAGCAGCCTCTCCCACAGGTGGCCCACCTTTTGCTGCACTCAATCTCCCGTGGCTCATCCAGCCCCTCTGAGTGGGACCAGGAGGTAGAGAGACTCGGAGGCTAAGTGAGCTGAGGCGTCTTTGGCCAGAGGGTTGGGAGAGGAGGCCAAAACTGTTGCCCAGACGAGACCAGAACATCACCTGTGCACTGGGGTTTCTTGGGCTGTTCCTTCTCCCACCTTCTGAGCAGAGGGAAAAGATGCTGAAACCCACCTTTCTCCAGGGCTGGAGCCATGGCATGCGCAACCCCACTCCCTCCTGGTCTCACTGGATCCCCCCACCCCTAGGACACAGGCTCAACCCCCAGGGGTCTGGGGCAAGAGGGTGCCCAACTCCGTCCCCAAATAGCAGCAGGATTCTTCCCTTCCATAGGCACTGCCTTCTCCATGCCCTGCTGCTTCCCAGACCCGAGAGACCCTCTTGGAGAAGGTGACAAGATTCAGCTCTGGACACACTGGCTGGGGCTGCCCCCCACCTCTAGCCCATTATGTAAGCCCCACGGTGCTGGGCAGAAGGATTGCCCTCTCTTTCCAGAACTCCCCAGTTCTGGCCCTTCCCTTCCCCATACCATTCTGGCCCCAGGCCCTTTCCTTACTGGAAAGCCAAACTTTGTGCAAATCCTTCCCTCCCACCAGTGAGGATAGCGGGGAGGGATTTGAGGAGAAGCTAAGGTTGGGAGGGGGAAGGGAAGGAAAGGAATTTCAGCCCGGTAGCCCCAGCCTCTCGCCCTTTGGGATGTGACTGGCCTCAGGACTCTCCTCCTGGAGTCCCAGTTCCTGGACAGGCTTTTGCCTAAACTTGTGCTCCACTCTCCCCTCTCTCTTCCACAGCCTCCCCCTCCATCCAACTGAAGCAAGACTTTGCAAAGAGGTCACCCTGCAGAGGTAGACCCTGGGTGACCTCAAAACTGGGGACTCCGGCTCAATTCCATGCAGGGACTTCTGGGGCAGGCCAGGGCTCAGGGCCTGGCCGTATGGACTGGTCCTGTCCTGGACTGGGTGCCCAGGGCTGGCCCAGGAGAAACTGCCCTCTCTACAGGCAGCTACCACTGCCCGCTGGCCAACTCGAATTCCTGGACACACTCCTGGGGTCCAGCTTTTCGGCCAGGCTCGGCCTGAAGAGCCCTGCGGGATGCCGCCCACGTAGACAGGGCGGGGGGAGCCCCAGCACCCACCCTGGGGCTGAGGGGAGAAGTCAGAATGGCCCCAGCCTGCCAGTGTTCCTGTCCCTGTTCCCTCGCAAGTTACAAGGGGGATATTTACAGGAACTGAGCCGGGAGCCCCGGCCCATAACAGCACGCCGGGAAGCCCCTGGGTTGGAGGAGACAAAAGCGGTTGGCACCTACCTGGGGCGAGAGAAGGGTGTTGGCTGGGGCAGGTGGATGCTGCCCGAGTCGGTGAGCCGGGGCCGGCCGGGCCGCCAGCCCCTGGGCCGCTCTCCTTTGGGCCCTGGCGGCCTCAGCCGCTCGCTGTCCGGGTGCGGCGGCGGCCGCGGCGGCGGTGGCGGGTGAGGGCGCGTGTGTGTGAGCGCGCCCGGAGCCACTGCAGCATCTCTGCATCAAGATGTGCTCCTCCCTCTCCCAGGCTCCGCTCACTGGCTGGCTCCGGTCCTCAGCCAACGCTCGGGGGCCCTGGAGATGGCTTCCTTCTGCCCCCCTCCCACCCCCTTTCCGTCCCCACCCTCCTGGCTTTACCTCATTTGCTGTCATTTAAGGACCAGGGAGCGAGCCCAGCGCGCGTCTTCCATAATGCATGGGCGGCTCATGGACAGGCCGCGGGGCGCTGTCTGACCCGCCTGCCCTCCCGATCCTGCCCGGCCCCACTTCTAGTGCCCCTGCCCAGGACTGAAGGGGCAGGAGAGGGGCGGGGTGAAGAGGGAAAAGAAAGTGGCTCTTACTCCTCAAACCCTGGAGACCCATGGAGCCAAAACTCCTTGTTTCCCCCGGAAATCCCCTACCCCAGGAAGAGATCCAAATCAGAAATTCCAGCTTGCTGTGTGGGGCAAGTGGCAGGGAGGGGCTGTCTCTGTTGCCTGGTCCACCCCATGTTCCTCTTTATTGTTTCCCTTGTTCAAAAGTAGTTTGAGCTTTTTGTCAAAATATCTAAATATTAGAGGACATTTAAAAATACATAGTGAAAGTCCCTCAACCACTACTCTTAATAAATCTAAGTACATGCCCCCAGGTTTATTATTTTCGTGTATACAATTACATGGATTAGTAGGGTTATTTCACACAAATGTGATTACATAAAACAGTAAGATTGGCAAAACACTTTTAACTGTATAACTGATCTTGGACACTTTTGCGCATCAGTACGTTTGGATCCAATCCCATTTTTAAGCAACCAGCAGTGTGATGTCATGAAAAGCTCCCTGGATTAGGGGTCTGGGTGTCTGAAGCGTACTCTGGGCTCGGCAACCGACTGGCTGTGTGTGTTTGGCTAGGTGCCCTGCCCTCTCTGAGCCTCGCTGGTACCTGAAGGGATTAAAGATGGACACAGTCCTGCCAGCTATGAGATTCTAAGTGCTCACCCTTGTCAGCGATGCCTTTCTCCTGCCCTGCTCCTGTCACGTGGGGGAGTGCCCAGGAAGGCTGTGGCCCGGAGGCGGAGGGACCAGCCATCTGCAGCACCAGTCGGCCCTGTCAGGCTGTCACTGTTGTCTCACCCCCCTCTGATCTGCCTGCTGTTCAGCTGGCACAGGCAAGACCGGTGAGCAGTCCAGATGCTGCAACAGCTGGCAGGGCCAGGCCAGCCTCCCAGTTTTAAATGGCTATACCTGTCAAGCCTGGATCATGGCTCCGTGTCTCCCTGAGTGGAGGAGGTCCTGGGGACCTGGGCCAGAATGAGAGGGTCTGGAAAAGGAGAAGGAGTCGGGGAGGTTCTGCTGCTCAGCCCCCAAGGCTGGAATGTCTGCCCAGGTCCCACATGCGCTCCCCTCCCGTCCTTCTGAGCCCCTCCAAAGGGCTTGCCCAACTTGAGAGATAGTCTTCTTTGTTCCTGATGGGGAGGAGTTGGATTTTGCTAATGATGTTTCTTAAATAACGTCGACTGCTGTTATGTAGACAGACACATCAACCCCTTGCCAGGATATCTTTCCCTTCCTGCCCCTGCTCACACTGTCCTTGCCTGTCTGTATGTCTGAGGGCTGGCACGTTGGCTCTGAGCTCCTGAGGTGAACCTTGCTCTTTGACACCATTCAAGTCAGCCTGGGCTCCAAAGAGAGGCTCTGCAAGTTCTCTCCTAGCAGAAAACGGCAGGAACAGATCCTTGCCAAGAAAAGGATGCTATGTCTGCTGCAGGGGGCTGACGGGCCAGGAAATAGGCTGGCCCAGGAACCAACGGTCTGGAAATGCTTGCAAGGATTGCTTTAGACGGAGACAATGTCTTTGTGACTCTATTTTAGGACAGCTGCTGCCCTGTGGTGGGACCTGGGTCTCTGGGGAGGGTCATTAGCACAGGTGACTTAGGTCTCAAAGACTCTCAGATCTCAGTGCAACCAGCATGCTCCATGTGGACTCTGGCAGACACAATAAGTGAAAACAAGAGCATTTGCCAAGCCTAGACTTGGATGGGGAGACAGTTTCCAAAGTCTCATCTTCTCACTTGCCTGAAGCTCTCAGTGAAGTCTAGTATGAATGAGTTTGGGGAGATTAGGGGGATCTGCACTGCCAGTCTCTGAGATGCTCCTGTTTCTGAGGAGAGAGTGGGGTGGGCATTTGGGGGTGCAGGCTGAGTTTTGCTTGTGGGGCCCATTAGCTTGATAATAACAGAAATAATATCCATTTTGAATGCCTCCCATATGCCAGGAGCTATGCTAAATGCTTTACCTGAATTACTTGCCCAAGAGGTCCATGTTGTTATTATCCTCATTTTTCAGATGCTTCTCAGTAAGAGTAAGGAAATTGCTCAAAAGAAATAGTAAACAAGTGGAACCCTGGGCAACGTGGTGAAAGCCCGTCTCAACAAAAAACACACAAAAATTAGCCAGTGTGGCAGTGCACACCTGTAGTCCCAGCTACCTAGAAGGCTGAAGTAGGAAGATCACCTGAGCCTGGGAGGTTGAGCCTGCAGTGAGCTGTGATCATGCCACTGCACTCCAGCCTAGACGACAGAGTGAGGCCTGGGATCCGCCTCCAGCATCCTGGTTTAGCCACCGTGCCGTGGACTCCAGCTACCTACTGTCTGTTCTTTTGAGGTGGGCAAAATAGGAGGCAGAACAGTTTCTTCTTCTTTGGTGACAGCCAGAGCCGAGAATCTTCAGTGCAGCTGACCATAAGGGCCACCTCTCCTTTCTGTGGCTAATCAGTATGACTCCATGTTGTCCAGAGCTGGGACCCCATATCTCAAAGTTGAGTCCCCACAGACTTTCAAACAGGGCAAGAAAGGGCCAGTGAAGATAATCAGGTGGCTAATCAAATGGCTTATAAATTTGTCCGCAAACATGTGGTGCTCCCTTGATGGTGGTGGGTGGGGGTCAGAAAGCATTTTGAGGGCCACCCAACCCTGCCCAGACCATCTGCTTCTTCCTACTGTAGCCACACAAGATTGATAGCAATGGAATCCAGTGGGTCTCTAACCGATCAAGAAGGGACCTCCAGGCCCCATCCCTGGGGACAAGTGAGGAGATGAGACCCTGCCATGGCCCCAGGATGCTGCACCTTTGCTTTCTCTTTCGTCACCACTCCCCCGCCTCACCTCTCCTCTCCTGGCCTCTCCAGCCACCAGCATCTTTGCCCAGACCCTTTTCCCAGGAGGCCCTGTATTTATGGAGCAGCTCCTCTGCCTGGAATGTAGGATCCAAGAGCCAGGGGATGCGGTCTTCAAAGTGCCAGTGACCTTTTTGGAAGCAGTGTGACAGTGGTAACAGGACTGTCCATCCACAGCTCTGGGGAAAACTGATATGGCCATAAGGAAAACCTCTGCAGACAGACCCGTTTGACACCCAGTCCTGCTACTGAGGAGCTGTGAGGCCATGGGCAAGCCACATACCTCTTCACCCAGAATATGGGGATGAAGCCTCATGCCTCGCTGAGTTGATGTGAGTGTTGAATTACACGTGAAGTATCTAGCACAGCAGGTGCTCAATAAATGTCAGTATTTCTCTTTTGGGATTTAGCCTCCCTCATCTGGAAAACAAGGATACAAGGCAGAGCAGGAAGGGCTGCAAGTGGTTGGGGTGGCTCTGGATTTGTAGTCAAGAGAACTGGACTCGGTCCCAGCTCTGTCACTCCTACCTGGATGACACTGGGCAAGTAACAGAATGACACTTAATTGCCCAGATAGTCCATTTCTTCGTCAGTAAAATAGGAATGATCCTACTCCTATCCAGGATGGTAGTGAGGATATGTGAATTAAACATAATGGTTTTTAAAGACACTTTGAATGCAAGGTGTCATATCAAATACTGATGGTCATTCCCTCAGCTATGCAGTCCCAAAGGTAGGTATTAGCTCAACAGTCCATATTCTCCCAGTCCCCCACCCTCCTGCTTAGTACAGTGCCTGCTGCATGGTGGAGACTCAATAAATATTTGTTGACTGGGTGAATGAATGAAGGAGAGTAGCTATAGTAACCATTCAGAGGATGAGGAGAGAGGCAGGTAGGAAGTGGGTGAAGGTTTCAGTGGGGGTAGGTGGGTGCATCTTGAATTGAACCTGGATGGACAGAGAGGAGGTGGGGCATGCGTTTCTGGCATGGGGGCATGTGGTGTGAAAGGAGCCAAGATGTGAGGCTGGGAAGACCATGATTTGTGTAATGCCTGGAGGAGCCAAGTTGACCTAGCAGGGGTGCTGGAAGGAAGATCTCAATGCCCTGTCTGCATATTTCTTCCTAATTTCATGTGAGGGCCCGGAGGGGTCTGTGGCCCGGAGGGGCCCTAATTATTCTCTTTGCCATTTCAACCCGGGGCTCTTGCAGCTCCTTTTTCAGGCTTATAATAGATGATGCTAATGTCATTATTAATATTTAATAGTAATGATGCTAATAATGCCCTGCATTTATGTGGTCTCTCCAAAGAGCTCAAAGAACCCCGAGTTCTTTTTTTATGAAACAATTTGGCTAGTGTGGAAGGTGGGAGGGCGGGAGGGCAGGACAGTAGAGGGGGATTGAGTCACAAAGAAACCAAAGCCAGAAAGGTGAAATGATTGGGCCAAGGTCACAGAGTGGTGGGGGTGGAGCTGGGCTAGGACTGGGTGCATGGGTTCCCTGCCTGGAGCTCTGTCCTTGACTCCCCCAGGTCATCTGGGTTTAAGGAGGGCGTTCCTGGTGGGGACATCTTTTGGTCCTGGTAAGAGCCATGCCATCCAGAGGATATGAGAGAACAGTCTTGGGGCAGCTGTGACCCTGGAAGTGGGCTGGGCTGAAGAGTAGATAACCTCTGGCTCTGTCTGTCCTTTACTAAGCCTGCCCAGGGTGGCTAATAGGCAGCCATGGAACATGAGAGGTGGAAGGGGCAGGCGGGGACACTGGAGTTCTTACTAGATTCTGCAGGCCTCCCTGAGCCTTAGGCCAGATCCCTGTTTTCCAGGATCTCTGGGTGTCTGATGTACAACCTCTTGGAAGCAGTTTCAATCGGCCCATGTCAGTGTGGAATCTCGGGGCTGCTGTGTAGCGTTACACAGGGAGCTCCTTCATAAAGAACAATGTCAGTGGTGCCCTCGGGAAGGAGACAGTGCAGAGTGGTTGGAAGGCCTTGGAGTCAGACAGATCTTGATTCCAGTTCCACCCACCTTATTGATTAGCTGTGTGACCATAGGCTTCTAAGACTCAATTTCATCATCTGTAAAGTGGAGAAGAGGCTCTGCTTCAGAGAGCTGTGTGGATCAGCCGAGGCGAGGTACACATACATGTTGGACAGTGGAGGAGGCAGCGGGCATTTCAAGGTTCTGGCATCAGTGGAGGGAGTGTCCAGTGTGGGTGATGCCAGCGGTGGCATCCTGGCTGGACGTTGCCCAGATGTGACCTCAGCCTGTCTCTGCTGGCTGGCCTGTGTTGGCTCCTGCCCATTTCTCAGTCGACTTCTTTAGTCTTTCCATTGATTCTGTGATCGACTTGATAGCCTTCTGGTGAATTCCACTTCTGTTTATGATGGCCAAAGTCTATTTATGCTGCCTGCAACTGAGAACCTAGACTGACTCAGGACTGAAAGCTTCTAGCACAGTGTTTGGCACAAAAGATGTGTTCAATAAACGATAACCAGAAATTGTTAGAAAATATGGTGTTCATCCATCCATTCACCTATACCTACATACATCCATTTAACAAGCAAATGCCAAGTATCTCTTGTGACAGGTATTGCACCAAGTGCTGGGATACAGAGGAGAATAAGGCACAGTGAGTGCTCGTGAGGAGCTCACAGTTTAATGGTGGGAATGACGTGTACAAATAATCAGAATCCAGTCCTGCGAATGCTATAACCAAAGTTGGCACGAAGTATCATGAGGGGGCATCTGCCTTTGCCTGGTGAGGCTTGGGAATGAGAAAACATTTTAACTGTGTCTTGAAAGAAGACTCTGAGTTTACCGGGTAGACCAGGTGTTTGTAGTGTGAGCTGGAGGAGGCAGGGAAGAGATGGTGCCAGGAAGAAGCAACAGCTTGTGCAAATCTGCATGGCAGATTTGAAAGGGAGTTAGTTAGCATGTCTGGAGTTGAGGGTGCAAGGAAGGAGTGAGGCTGGAGGGGTAGGCTGGGGCCAGTCCACGATGAGCATTATAAGCCCTTGGGGCCTTTATCAAGGGCAACGGGGGAACTGTTGGAAGGATCTGAGGATGTAAGCAACACCTGCAAGGCTGAGACTTGTGTTTTGAAGAGTCTACTGTGGGGCGGCAGGGAGGGTGGAGTGCACAGAGCAGACGCCTACCTGTAGGTGGGAAGGCTGACGAGTCAGGCATTGCAGCAGGTCATAGATGAGGTGACAAAGACCCGAAAGGGTCCTTTCGACACGGAGCTCAGACCTGTGCTGGCCAGACACAGGTCTTCACTTGGATGCCCATGGGCCTCTCATGTCACCACAGGATACTTGAACCCCCATCTGTGATGGTCAGTTTTATGGGTCAACATGGCAAGGCTATAGTACACAGTCATTTAATCAAACATGAATCTAGGTGTTGCCATGAAGGCATTTTGTAGACATGGTTAACATCTTCGGTCAGTTGGCTTTAAGTAAGATTATTCTTGATAATGGGGGTGGTCTTCATCCAATCAGTTGAAAGGCGTAAGGAGCACAGAGGTTTCCCTGAGACATAAGCAGTTCTGCCCCAAGCCTACAGCATCAGTTCATGCCTGAGAGTTTCCAGGCTGCTGGCTTGCCCTACAGAAAACTGACTTGCCAACTCCCAAATTGTAAGTCAATTTCTTGAAATAAACTTCATAAACCCTGATTGATACACACTTTCACCCTCTCTATCTGCTCCTCCTCCTGGGTTCCTTGCTGTCTTAGTAACTTGGGCTGCTAACAATACCATAGACTGGGTGGCTGAAACAATGGAATTGTATTGCTTATGGTTCTGGAGGCTGAAAAGTCCAGGATCAAGGCATCAGCAGACAGTGTCTGGTGAGGGTTCCCTTCCTGGTGTGCAGGTGGCCATCTTCTCATTGGATCATCACATGGCAGAGAGCAACAGAGCAAGCTCTCTTGTCTCTTCTTATAAGGGCACTGATCCCATTCATAGGAGCTCCACCCTCATGACCTAATTATCTGCTAAAGGCCCCACCTCCCAATGGTATCACATTGGGGGTTTAGGTTTTAACATATTATTTTGGGGGGACACCTGCCTCCATGAATGGCACCCTCCAGACTTTTCCATCTTCTGTGGCTCCTCTCTCTCCTCAACCCCACCCCCCAAGTCCTGCCAACCACTCAGGCCTGCTGACTCTGTTGCCCCCGAAAGGCCTCTCCTATGCATCCTCTGCCTTCCCAGCCTTCCTCCCAGTCTTATCTCTGGCCCTCCCTAATTTTCGCCTGCATTCTTATGTCCTCACCAGGCCTTCCAGTCTCAGCCCTCCCATTCACTCTCCAGATCCGCAGTCAGAATGAGCTACCAAAAATGCAAATCAGATCAAGTTACTCTCCTGCTAAAAATTCTCCAGCATCTCTTGCCTCCAGGTAAGATTCCAGGCTCCTTCCCGTGCCACGCAGGGCTCGTTGGGATAGTGTAGTCTGATCCGTCCTCAGTCTACCTTCTTCTCTTGCCTTCTCCTGACTTACTCCAGCCTGATTGACCCACTTGCCATTTCTGGAAGGGGCTGGACTCTCTCATTTCACTCTCTTTGTGCTGTTCCTTGCTTGTAATAGCGCTCTTCTCTCTTATGTATACCTGGTTAAATTCCCCTGGCTCTCAAGATGTAGGCCAGCAGTCTCTCTCTCCAGGCCTGCTCTGGGCTCTCCCTGTAGGTGGTAGGTGACCCTCTGCAGTGCCCTTATCCCTTCCTAGGCATCCTGCCTACTAATCTTTATGCGGATGGGGTGTCTCCACCACTGCATCTTGTATCTTTGTACCCTGAGCATAGTGGCAAAGGCCCAATATATATTTGGGGTTTTTTGTTTGTTTTCTGAGACAGGGTCTGGCTGTGTTGCCCAGGCTGGAGTGCAGTGGCTCGATCTCAGCTCACTGCAACCTCTGCCTCCTGGGCTCAAGCCATCCTCCTACCTCAGCTTCCCAAGTAGCTAGGACTACAGGCACGCACCGCCATACCTGGTTGATTATTTTTGTTTTTTGTAAAGACAGGGTTTCACCATGTTGCCCAGGCTGGTCTCGAACTCCTGTGCTCAAGCGATCCACCCACCTCAGCCTCCCAAAGTGCTGGGATTATAGGCGTGAGCCACTGTACCCTGCCCACTAATATATGTTTGTTAAATGAATTGATGAGTGGGCCATTCTATTCCTCTCTGGGGGTTCACAATGGGGGTAGACAGGTGTTCAATAAACGATAACCAGAAATTGTTAGAAAACATTGTATTCATCCATCCATTCACCTATACCTACATATATCCATGTAACAAGCAAACGACAGTTACCTCTTGTATCAGGTATTACACCAAGTGCTGGGATACAGCCTCACTCCTTCCTTGCACCCTCAACTCCAGGCATGCTAACCAACTCCCTTTCAAATCTGTCATGCTGTCACCTTTGCACAAGCTGTTGCTTCTTCCTGGCACCATCTCTTCCCTGCCTCCTCCAGCTCCTACCACAAACACCTGGTCTACCTGGTAAACTCAGAGTCTTCCTTCAAGACACAGTTAAAATGTTTTCTCATTCCCAAGCCTCGCCAGGCAAATAAACAACCAATTGTGTTGGGGCACAAGTGGCTACTTCTCTCTCCACTCTGGGTGCCCTGGAGGCAGGACCAGTACCAACCTAAGTTGAGCAAATTACCCCAAAAAGCAGACGCAGAATTGCACCAGGGCACACAACATGGAGAGGGAGCAAGAGCCAGGTTTAACTCTTTATTCACCGCCTCAGCAAGGTGTCATCATGCAGGGCCCCTGGGAGTCCGCCAGGGTCAGAGGATGAGCCTGAGCTGGCAGAGGCTGTGAGGTGGGTGCAGACCTCCCTGGGAGGTAGACTGAGGTCCAGGGCCACCTTCCTGGATCCCCAGCCTGTGTGTAGAGTCTGTGCTCAGAAGGGTCCCATGCTTGGTTTAATGCTCTTCTGCTGCTGTCTCGGAATTTACAATCACTTTTAAACAAGAGGCCTAGTATTCTCATTTTGCACTGGGCACTGCAAGTTATGTGGCTGGTCCTGCTGAGGTCAGTGGGGTTGCCCCACTAAAAACAGTACCTGGAGTTACTGGGCCAAAGAATGATCTTCCTCCCTGTCCTAGAGGAGCAGGACTCCATTCGCAACTTCAAACCCTGCCCTTGGCTTTGTTAATCTCCTAGGAGCCAGTCAACAGGGCCCCAGGTGTTTTGATCCCTCTGAGCTCCTGTAAGCCAGCGGCATACAGTGTGCTAAGAATGCATTTCACATTTTTTTTTTTTTTTTTTTTGAGACGGAGTCTCGCTCTGTCGCCCAGGCTGGAGTGCAGTGGCGCAACCTCGGCGCACTGCAAGCTCCGCCTCCCGGGTTCACGCCATTCTCCTGCCTCAGCCTCTCCAAGTAGCTGGGACTACAGGCGCCCGCCACCACGCCCGGCTAATATTTTTTGTATTTTTTAGTAGAGACGGGGTTTCACCGTGGTCTCGATCTCCTGACCTCGTGATCCGCCCGCCTCGGCCTCCCAAAGTGCTGGGATTACAAGCGTGAGCCACCGCGCCCGGCCTCACATTTTTAAATGGTTGAAAAAATCAGAAGACGTCGTGACACATGAAAATCATATGAAATTCAAATTTCAGTGTTCATAAATAAAGATTAACTGGAACACAGCCACGCTCATTTATGTATTGTCTGTGGCTGCTTTTATGCCACATCGGCAGTCGAGTAGCTGCAACAGAGGCTGTATGAAGATATTCATTCAACAAAGCTGAAGATATTTACTCTCTGGCTCTCTACAGAAAATGTTTGCTGATCCCTGGTTTAAGCCATGCCTCTGTCACCTGCAGCCTAGGAATCAGAAACCAGGGGGATGTCAGTCACTGACACTTGGGTGTTGGGTTTCTTTTTTTGCCTTAGCTCAGTGGTTGTCAACTAGGGGGCCATTTGGCAAGGTCTGGCGGCATTTGTAGTTATCACAATGGGAGTGTGTGTGGGGTAGAAGGTGTGTTGTTGGCATCTCGCGGGTAGAGGTGAGGACGCTGCTAAGCATCCTGCAGTGCACAGGACAGCCCCCACCACCTAAGAATTTCCCAGCCCAAAGGAGCCCTGTACTAAAGCCTAGGGCAGGGCCAGGCCAGACTCTCAGCGGGTCTTATGGGCTGGGGGACCAGCCAGAACTTCACTGCTTTGGAATCAATTGAGCATTCCAAAGACTGTGTGTGTACTGAGGGAGGGGGCCCCGGAAAGGACCAAGCATGAGTCTTCTCCCTTCCTTGGCACCTTGTGGCTCCTATACCTGCTAGGGGCCCGGGGCAGGCCTCAAATGGAAAACAGCCACTTTCCCTGCAGTCCCCTAAGGCAGAGGATAGGTGCCCATCTGCTTGGCCAGGTGAGCTTGACCCCGGGAGGGGAGATGGCTATTGAGGCTGCCAACCGTGGCCATAGGAAGAGGTGCCAGGGGCCAGGGATGCAGAGAGGGAACTGGAGGTGCCCCCAGGGGACCAGGTGAGCAGGGTGTCCAACTCAGGTGGAAGGAACGTGAGGCTGGGAGAGCCTTGGGGAAAAGCTGGCACGGCTCCCACCCAACCTTCTGGAGAGTGAGAAGAACAGATGCTGTGGCTGTCAGATGAGATGCTCCTGGCACTTTGGGAAATGGCGAAATTAACAAAAGGACGGTTGCTTTCAGGGAACACAAGCAGGGACACAGTGTGTACAGCTGGGCTGGCCTCCGAGGACTCCTTTTCCTTGAAGGGCAAGGAGCAGGGGTCCTCTTGCCTGGCCTCTGGGCTGGTTGCAGATTGGGGTGGTGGGGAGGGAGGATAGAGGCTGAGTGGTTGGACCTGGGGACAGAATGGGGTCAAGTTAGAGCCAGTGCCAGGGCCAAGGCTGTACATAGCTTGGAGTCTTGTAAATGGCAAGGCTGTCTGGAGGTCATCTCATCTATCCCTCTGCCTCCGGGTCCAGCCTCAGCAGATGGCATCTTGCCGGTGGAGGACCCAAGCAGAGGGGCCCTCAGCAGGAATGAGAATTCATCAGCTGTTACTTGCAAAGCCCCCAGAAGAAGCAGCCAGTTCTCTTTGGAAGCTGCATGGGCAAAGAAGCATGTGCTGGAGGGTCTGCAGGGAGCCTGGCCCTTCTCCTAGCAAAGAGTGGGCAATGGGAGTGATGGAGGCCGGGCACAGTGGCTCACGCCTGTAATCCTAGCACTTTGGGAGGCCGAGGCGGGCAGATCATGAGGTCAGGAGATCGAGACCATCCTGGCTAACACAGTGAAACCCTGTCTCGAGTAAATAATACAAAAAATTAGCTGGGCGTGGTGGCGGGCGCCTGTAGTCCCAGCTACTCAGGACGCTGAGGCAGGAGAATGGCGTGAACCGGGGAGGCAGAGCTTGCAGTGAGCTGAGATCGTGCCACTGCACCCCAGCCTGGGCGACAGAGTGAGACTCCATCTCAAAAAAAAAAAAAAAAAAGAGTGATGGGAGCGGGTGTGGCCTCATCCTGGATGCTTACCTGACCTGGCAGAGAGGTGGGACGTTGTGATTAGCATTGTTTGGCTACAGAAACTCAGGAAGATTTGGCATAGACTAGGCTAGCTGGGTCCCACTTAGAGGCAGGAGGATTAGACTCCATGCTCCTAAAATCCATTAAAAGAATAGGAAAAGAGAAGGAGGATATGCGATTGCCCAAGTGTGGATGGTTTTAATTGCAATGCAGAACTCATACAGACCCAAAGAAAACTCTTTCTAATGCTGAGGTGTGGGATGACAGATAAGAGGCTGGAGGTTGTGGCATCTTTCCCAGGACCTGCCTGCCTGGTCTGGTGGCCGCGGGCTGGCTAAAGTTCCCCTGGCCAGGGAGGCTGGGGGCACAGCTTTGTTCTTTCTGGCAGACCCATGTCTTCCTTTCTCCTGGAGCTGCAGCAGCTGAAGTATAGGGTGGGAGATGGGGCGGGGGAGCCAGGACCACCCTGCCCTCTGGAGGCCCTGGGCATTAGCCCAGAGAGCCTTCAGCTGAGGAGGCCGCCTGACCGTCTGCGAAGTGCACTGGCCATGGGTTAAGCCCATAACTGGAGGGGTGAGCAAGACCAGAGGACAAGGGACAGCAGACAGCTCGGAGGGGTCACGGCCTCATTTGCTGGAGTGTCATCCCTCTCCCTGTCACAGGTCTCTCCGGGGCCAGATGACAGATGCGCCCTGGAGGAGGGCGGGGGCCTCCTCCCCGTGGCTGGCCTCCCCTGTCTCCTTCCCTCTTTCCTGCTGGCTTTCCCTGAAGCCGCTGCATTGTTAGCTGCAGGCCTCTGGGGATAGACTTCAGCTGGAGGGGAGCGGGTGTGTGTTTTGTTTTGTAGGAGGGAGTCTCTGAACCAAGAACCTATTTGGCTAATGAAGTCGTAATTACTCCCGGGCCCACTAATAGGATGAAAGCTGGGGGCTCACTTAAAAGCCACTGATGGACCCGTGAGAGTGGTCTGAGGGTTCTGAGGAGGGGCTGGAGAATGGTAAATGGAAGGAGGTGCACGTCGGGGTTAGGGAGAGGGAAGAAAGAGGGTGTAGAGGCCGTGGTCTGGAGTCTGCCTGCTTCTGGGAACCAAAGTCACACGTACAAATTCTTCAGCTTAGCATGGGATGAGCTGTCTGAGATTTACCATCTTGCCTGTGCCTGCCTTCAACTTCCCCAACCTGGCCACAGCCCCAGCTGCCTGCTTTCATAGGAGGATTGTGGGCTGTGGAGGGTCTGGGGCAGCTGAAAATCCCAGATGATTGCTATTTGGCTTTGGAATGAGTATATTTCTAAGTTTGTGTATTTTTTCCTCCCAGAAAAGCCCTCAGCTCTTTCAGATGCGGTCTGGTGGCCGTCATTTGAAATGTGAGTCTGCTTTCTCTGAGGACGCATTAGCTCATGTGGAAGGTGGGGTGGTACATTTGCTGTGCAGTGTGGGAGCCAGTTTTGGATTTAGCGCTTGATGTGTGGAATCTGTAAGACAAGGGGAGTGGACCTGGGCTTACCCCAGCCCTGACATTCCATGGGTCTGAACCACAGGCACATAATTGAGAGGGGACTGAGGGCTCTCCTGGGGTCCTGGGTGGGCCCTGTGCACGTCTCCCGCAGTCAGCCGGCGGCCTCACCCATGCCAGCCACACCAGGGCACGCCCTGCAGAAAACTTGGGAAGGAGGTTGATGCAGTAATTTGGAAGGAAAGATTCTCTGTGTGTTTTTTTGCTTGTCATGGAGATTGTTGCTGGGACTTGGTAGGGAGAAGGATGGAAGACGTGAGCTCCTCTGGGCCTTAGGGCTGACTGCATTGATGTCGGTCTTTGCCAGACCATCCTTCGCTAAGGAGGGGTGTTGTCAGTGTTGAGAAGGAAGGAACCCCGAATGCCTATGGCCCAGAAGAAGCTCTAAGCTTGGGAGTCAGGCTCCTATATCTTGGTGTAAAATGACCCCAGAGAGGTAACCGCATCCACATCCATGGGGACCAGTGCTGTGGGGCTTGTGGAAAGGACATTGGCTGAGTTCTGTCCTGGGGTCATTCTCTCTTGGGGAAAACTCAGGCCTTTGGATGTCCAGCCTTATCCTCTTCTGCCACATGGGTCGTCGGGTGAGTTGAGGGTCATGCTGTGTCCTAACAGCCAGGCTGGAGCTAGAAGAAGCAGGAGGGAGGGAAGTGAAGGATGGACTGTCCTTTCTGATGAATGAGGGTGGGTTGCTGGCCTTTAACGGGAGGCAAGAGCACTTAGGGGACTTGGGGAAAGTTAATTAATGGGGCTGTAGAGTGAACCCCAGCTCTCAACACTCATCACTGGCCCTTACATTCAGCCACTTGGAACCTAGTAAGCTTGCTTTTAGGAAGAGAAATATTGCCTGCCCCCTCCTTGCCCCTAACCCCAATACACCATGGACTAAACCACTAGCTGGGCAATAAATACAGTAACGCAGACAGCTTGAATACAAATGGGATCTGGTTACCCTGCAGGGACTGCTGGGTCCCAAGGATCAGTCAACATGTACTTATGGACCCCCACACACTCTGTGTGAGGTACAGGACTGGGCCACAAAGGTACAAGAGGCATGAAGTACTGGCCCTGCCCTGCACAGGTTTGCAGCCTGGCCAGATACAGGAGAAAGTCCCTGCAATGTCAGACAAGTCCCTGCTGGAGGAGCAAGAAGGTTGAGAAAAGCTCTCGAGAGAGACAGCTCTGTGGGCCAAGGGGATTATGAGAAATGGATTTGAGCCTGCTTTGAAGGATGGGGAGGGTTTCTGAAGGAGGGTGTCGAGTCTGGAAGAACATTTGGGTAGACAGCAGAGGGGAAAGTGTAAAGTGATTCATTCGTTTATTTAAATGTAATACATTATTATATAGTGCTTCCTATGCCTCAGATACTTTTCACATTTCAATTGATTTGATCCTTACAACAACCTACAAAGTAGCTACAATGACAACTCTTATTTTGTAGATGAGGAAACTCAGGCAAAGAGAGGTTCAGTCCGTTGCCTGAGGTCACACAGCTAGTGCCTGACCTGTCTGCAGAGTCCTGGCTCTTACTTGGTACTTAGGGCACATTTGGAGAAAGCTAAGCACCTGTAATTTGCTGCCCCCTCATCATGTGACCACGAGCTGCATGGCACCCACAACCTTCTGGAGCATTCAGGAGCCTGCATGTCCTGCTACCCAGAGCGGAGGAGGGGGGCGAATGGTTGCGGGGGCATGTTGGAGAGTTGGCAGGGGCTGCTCTGGCATGATGCCTTTGAGGCACAGGCGCCAGGGCTGATTCTTCACAGGGAGGCCCATTCATACCCCAAGCGCAGCAGTGAAAGTGGAGGTTTTTTAGTCAGACCAAACTGGCAGCTAGTTCTGGCTTTGTCATTTACCTTGGGCAAATTATTCTGCTATTTGAGCCGGGTGCAGTGGCTCACACCTATAATCCCAGCACTTTGGGAGGCTGAGACGGGCGGATCACCTGAGGTCAGGAGTTCGAGACCAGCCTGGCCAACATGGTGAAACCCCGTCTCTACTAAAAATACAAAAATTAGCCGGGCATGGTGGTGGGTGCCTGTAATCCCAGCTACTTGGGAGGCTGAGGCAGGAGAATCGCTGGAAACAGGAAGGTGGAGGTTGGAGTGAGCTGAGGTCATGCCACTGAACTCCAGCCTGGGTGACAGAGTGAGACTCTGTCTCAAAAAAAAAAAAAAAAAAATTATTCTGCTATTTGGAGTCACAATTTCCTCATGGTGTAAAGCTACCTACGTCAAAGAGCTGGTGTGCAGGCTAAAAGAGCATTTGCATGAAGTGCACTTCACTGTGCCTCACGCAGTTGGTTTCGACAATATTCGTTCCCCTTCTCCTCTTAAGTCACTTAAATGTAAATGTGTTGTGACCCAAATACCATCTGGTGCCTTCTTGTCTCTTTGACAGTAATGTATAAACAGCTCAGTTCCCTGCCAATTCCATGGACTGTGAAAGTCCAAGCCCCCCTCACAATTTTTGCTAATTCCTGGGGGTTCATGCTCTGACCCCTCTATTCTTCTGCAGTCTCTGTGCCTTGCATCAATTTGGATGTAAAATCCAGCAACTTTGCTAGTTTGCATAAAACATCCATTCACAAGAAGCAAATTCACAAATGTAGTAGGCTTGATTGCCAATTCGGGGGACATGAAGAAGGGTCACAACCAGGCATACACAGCTTTTTCAGTGTATCCCTCTCATCTAGGGTCCTCAAGCATGATGCCTGCATCAGCATCACCTGGAGGGTTTGTGAGAACACAAATCCCAGAGTTTCTGATACAGTAGATCTGGGGTGAGGCCCAAGAATGTGTTTTTTAGTAGAGATGGGGTTTCACCATATTGGCCAAGCTGGTCTCGAATTCCTGGCCTCAAGTGATCCACCTGCCTCAGCCTCCCAAAGTACTAAGATTACAGGTGTGAGCCACTGCGCCCAGCCAAGAATGTGAATTTCTACAAGTTCCCAGGTGGTTCTGATACTGCTACAAGTTCCCAGGTGGTTCTGATACTGCTGGTCTAGGGACCACCCTTTGAGAACCACTCCTCTAATCTCCTTTCTGCTGTTTCTTGCTCCTCACTTGCTGCCCCCTGGATTGCCCTGTAGGTCCAAAATCTCCCCCTCTCTGTTATGCAAAGCTCTCCCCAGATGCTATCTGCAACCTCTCTACCCAGATCAAGCCTGGACCCTTCGTTTACTAGGATTCAGCCTTTTGAGAGGGCATTTGGGGTTTTAAGCACAGGAGATGTCCTTGTGTGTGTTTGTTTCAGCGTGGAAGAATCCCGTCCTCTAGCTCCTCGCTCTCTGCAGTGGTCTCTGCGCGAAGCTGAGCAGTCAGAACCCCTGTTTGGGTTCAATGTGGGTGAGGTGAGTTTCCATTGAGCTCCGGCCAGGGCTGAGGGTCTGTGTGCAGACCTTATTAGACTCAACCGAGTCCCAGGTCTACACAAAGCCATGCTTCTTGCTGGTGGTGGTGGGGGGGGTTGGGGTGTGTGTGTGGCTGGGGCTAATCAGCAGTAAATTCTGGGGTGGGAGTAGGAGTGAGGGTTGGGGGCTGGGGGCTGGGGGCTGGGGCTGGGGGCTGGGCTGTCGGGCCGCAGCTGTGGCTCCAAATTGCTCTGAGGCCCACCGCCTGGTCGGTGCTCCAGCAGGAACTGACATCAAACAAATGGGCTCTGATGCGTTAAGTGGGGAGGGGGATGCTGAAATGGGTCCCCCTCCCTCGCCTTTCTCCACCTAAAATAATGTTGGACAGGAGAGGCCTCCTTGATGAGAAAGGCTGTAATGAATTCCCAGATTCTAGCCCTTTGTGGGCAGCTGGGCAAGAGGGGGCACAGCCTTCACTCTTAATAAAGATGGGAAGATGGCTTGTGCCCTCCCCACTGGGCCTGTTAATCCCACTCCAAGCTGGAGATTAGCATTTCTAATGGACTGGGAGGTGCAGCCTTCAGGAGACTGAGGGATGACAGATATTCTGGTGGGTCCCTGGGGCTCTGAAGACAGGCAAGCGCTTTGTCTGGCCTCAGTTGCATTGAGGTTGGCTTTCTTCAAACAACACACTCGCCTCATCTCTCCACTTCTGTTCCATTGAGTGGAGGTGCCTATTCTAGAAACTGAGTCGGTGGGTTGCCCCCAAATGTCATATCCAAGTATCCCATATCCAAAGAGGATGATATGAAAAGCTCGAATTCACCTGGCCACTATCTTTCAAAGGAATGTAGTCTCATTCATTTATTCATATTCATTCATTTTGTCCCTCACTTGGCACTTGCTATGTGCCAAGCACTTAATTGTGGATGCAGGTGAAAAACTGGTCTTTTGTACTCAGGATGTTCATTCACAGTTTAGTGAAAGAAAGACAATGAGGCTGGGTGCAGTGGCTCACATCTGTAATCTCAGTGCTTTGGGAGGCCGAGGTGGCAGGATCGCTTGAGGCCAGGTATTCAAGACCAGCCTGGGCAACATGGTGATACCCCATCTCCGTAGAAAATAAATCAGCCGGGCATAAGTGGCAGTGCCTGTAGTTCCAGCTACGCGGGAGGCTGAGATGGAAGGATTGTTTGAGCTGAGGAGTTTGAGGCTGCAGAGAGCTATAATAGCACCACTGCACTCCAGCCCTGGGTGACAGACTGAGACCTTATCTCTTAAAAAAAAAAAAAAAGAAAAAGACAATGAATGTCGTATCCCAGACCCCATTAGACATAAAATAGGTGCTCTAGGGGCACAGTGAGAGGGTCTAAACCAGACTGCAAATGTGTGTGTGCGTGTGTGTGTGTGCGTGTACGTGCGCGTGTGTGCACGTGCGTGTGTGCGCGCGTGTGTGCGCGCGCGTGCTTGTGCGTGTGTGTGCGTGCATGTGTGTGTGTGTAGTGTGTGCAGGGCTGTTAGGGCAGACAGTGTTCCCTAAGCTGCCTTCAAGGAGTCTCGGAGGAATGGCCTATAAGGAGAAAAGGGGCTAGAGGGGCTTGGTATGGGAAACAGGAAGGAGAAGAAGAGGAGGAGGAACGCAGAAGGATTGGGGGGTGGTGTGGAAGGTCAAGAGAAGAGTGTGTCAGGCAGACTCGCCTTTGGGCCATAATTTATCCATTGAGCCCATATTTATTGAGCCCTTTGCCCAAGACACTCTAATGTCGCTTCTGTTTACTTTCTCTCCTGACAGTCTGGGCTTTCTACTTATGCTGTTAATTGGCACAGAGTAGGTTGTTAATACATACTTTTGAATTGAATTGAAAACCCTGGGAAGTGTGAGAATTTTTTGCTGTCACTGGAAATAGTTGGAATGGCTAGAATTTGGGGTACTTGTGGGGATTGGCGAAAAATGAGGATGGAGAGGTGAGGGTTGGATCACCAAACGTCTAACATGACAAACCATGGAGTTTAGATTTTATCTAATGTAGCGAATGAAGGTTTCAAGTAAAGGAATGACATGATCAGATTTGTATTTTAGAAGCTCCCTCTGGCTACAGTTTCATGAGGGAGTAGGCAACACAGGAGGCAGGAACACTCAATTCAGGCCACGAGGGCTTGGACTAAGGGTGAGACAGTGCATATGGATGTGAGGGACAAATTTCAAAGACAGCACGTGAACTTGAGAATGATGAGAAAGAATCTTCCTGCCAGGTGCGGTGGTTCAGGCCTGTAATCCCAGCACTTTAGCAGGCTGAGGCAGGATGGATTGCTTGAGCCCAGGAGTTCAAGACCAGCCTAGGCAACATAGTGAGACCCTGTCTCTAGAAAAAATACAAAAAAAATTAGCTGGGCACGGTGGCAGGTGCCTGTAATTCCAGCTATTTGGGAGGCTGAGGTGAGAGGATAGCTTGAGCCTGGGAGGTCGAGGCTGCAGTGAGCCGTGATTGCACCACTGCACTCCAGCCTGGGTGACAGAGCAAGACCCTGTTTCAAAACAAACAAACAAAAACCCTCAGAAGCAAAAGAGAGAGAGAGGGAAAGGATCTTTCTCATATTCCAAGGAGTAAATAGGGAGGTTCAGAGGTGTGCGACTTCCCCAATGAGTTACCCAACACTTCAGGAGGAGCCGGACCTGGAAATAAGGTCCCATTTTAGCCTAATGAAGCAATAATCCCTCAAGTCAATGATCCATTCTGGGGACTTTTTTTTTTTCTTTTTTGCACCCACCCTGTCTGTTCTGAGGACTTTGAAGGGAGAGTAAACACAGGTGGGTTGGACAGTTACTCGGTGGTTCTTTGTCCAAGAGACTTGGTCTGCATTTTCAGGGGAATTCATTTGCCCTCATTCCCCATTACAGCCTATGCCTAGAAACTATCCATTAACTCTCTACAAGAGCAGAACCACCTCTCAGTGCTCACTCCCACCCCCACACCACCCCGAGGAAAGGGAGGGGGTTACAGTGTCTGGGGGTCCCTCATGTCTTATCCTGCCTGGGTGAGGCTCTTTGGCCACTCCTCAGTGAGAACCAGCACAGCTACAGACATGTTGTGGCAGTATCCAGGGGACATGGTGAAAGCCGAGCACTGCCTCTCAGTCAACACAGGCCCCTCTGTCTCTTTTCCTTTCCATTTTTTTTTTTTTTGAGACAGAGTCTCGCTCTGTTGCCCAGTCTGGAGTGTAGCGTCACAATCTTGGCTCACTGTAACCTCCGCCTCTTGGGGTCAAGCGATTCTCCTGCCTCAGCCTCCAGAGTAGCTGGGACTACAGGCATGCACCACACCACTCAGCTTTTTTTTTTTTTTTCTGTATTTTTAGTAGAGACGGGGTTTCACCATGTTGGTCAGGCTGGTCTCAAACTTCTGACCTCAAATGATCCACCCACCTCGGCCTCCCAAAGCGTTGGGATTACAAGCGTGAGGCACCGTGCCTGGCCCCTATTTGGTTGCTGATCAAGATTCCTTTGAGTCTACTGAGAGGGGTTTTTGTTTTGTAGTAAGCAGTTTTATTTATTCTTTCAACAATATGAAATGTCTACCTTGTGCCAGGCACAATGCTGGGCATATGCTGATGTTCGATCTAAGGGCAAGTGGTGCAGAAAGAGGAGGGGGCTAGGAGACAGGGCACCATGGCAAATTTCTCCCATTCTCCCAACTTCCCCAGCATGGCACTTTTTCTATGGTGGATGTGCACACGCATCACGTTGAATCAGAAGGTGTCTCCACGACTGTACACATTACACATTCCTATACCAGTCACACTATGTTTAAAACACAAATTGTGCAAGTGAGTCTTCGAGAATAAGGACAACTTCTAGAGGGGGGATGGTATGGTAGAATTCTGGAAGAGCGTGCTGTCTGGCACCCATGAAAAACCCTTTGATCCACTTTTGCCATCAGCCCTTTGACACCCCTCTCCTATCCACTAACAAGAACAAATCAAGAAAATGAGCAAATCACATGGCAAGAGTCCATTTTGAACAACTTTTATTATACGTTTAGTGTTCTCTATACAAAAGAAATCAGTTTTTTTTACAGTGATTCAAAAAAAAATTCAGAATAATTTGGCCTTTTCATTGCTCATGCAGTCAGTTTATAAGTCCATGTATTAGACGGTCCTCCATGGCCCAGAAGTCTTCCCTGCTGAAGGTCGTGCGTGACACCCTCAGATACGCATCTGTCACTGACAAAGTTGGTTAATGCAAAATAACTTGCAAAAAAGGAAAGAACATGATGTGAGAGGGGTTAAAACAAGGTCTGGCATGGAGTTAAATGTTTAACCAATGGAAGAAAGATCAGACCAATTTGTGTGTGTGTGGATATGTAGGAAGGGATGGAGACACTGGGAAAAAAATTTCCCACGGGAAAGAACAAATTGGAATGGTGGGGGATATGGGTGTGTGGTGGGGGCAGGGCAGGAGGTCCTCCAGGGTCCAGCAGGGGTCGGGAGTGGGAGCAGGACAGAAGGTGGCCACGTCACAGGCGACTGATGCTCAGCTCAAGGGGAGTGTGAAGAGGTTGGCAAAGAGCTGGGGAGCCGGGCAGAGGGACAACACTGACTGAGGACATTGCAGTTGGGAATCAGAAAAAAGGGGCAGCTCAGGGGCATCTGATCTGCCTCATTTTTGAAAAAGAAACAGAGTAATGTACAAAATTCTGGATATCTTCTCCCAGAGTTTTGTGTTTATTGCTTCACCGAAGTCTTTACATCTGTGGAACTCCAGCCCAGCAAATCGCAGGGTGGCAGCTTGCATGGGCCCTGCTGCCTCTCTGCACCCTGTGGCCATGGGCAGAATGGACAGAGATGCCCTCACTTCTGAGGAATACAGCACGCTGAAGGCCCGATGTGTTACAAAGCAAGAGACACCATTCTACGGGGTACGGTCTAGGGTTCACAGTAACAAACACCAATCAGCTATTCTATTCCACTGGCCCAGGTCTGCCCTTAATTGCATGGCTGGGTGAACCACACACAGGCTGATCACAGACAGACTGATCTTGGTTTCAGAAACAATCCTGTTTGTCTTTCATTTTGGGAGGCATGTGGGGATGTGGGAGAGGCAGTAAAGAGATATGAGAGGGTGAACCAGAAGGACAGATCTTAATACCTCTGTTTCAAAGGAGGCAGCTGTGGTGAGATGAAAGAACACTGGACAAGGAGTCAGAAGGCCCAAGTTCAAGCCCTAACTGTACCGTAGTTTATCAGCTATGTGATCTTGAGCAAAAATCCCTTCACTTCTGTGGATTTGCATATCCTTGTCTGTACGATAAATCATTTCAGTGAGATCAGCTCTGGGATTCCTTCACATGCTGAAATCCGATTCTGTCCTAAGGTAGATGCCTTTGTACCTATTTCCATTCTCCTCATTGTGGAACACCCATTTAATACTAGTATGCTGATAGGAGGAACAGCAGTTTCGGGTGAGGCTTGAGATACTGTTTGGTGGGCGCTTGTGGCTCTCCTGGATGGTTCTCCTTTCTCTCTGATCCTTCTCTGAATGTGTCTCAGGAAGGCCCATTATTAGTAAGGAAAGGAAAGAAAGGACACTTCCCTAGGCTTGGGCTGTGCAGGCTGGGGACAGCCACAAAGTCTGGCTTGAACTCACATGGGGTAGCCCCTGTCTAGGTTAAGGGAGGGGAATGCTAGCAGATGGTCAAGGGAGGGCGCTGGTCTGACTCTGCCCGGCTTGCCTATGCCTCCCAGGGCCTTGGTCTCCTCTTGACATATCAAGCTCTTTGTTTCATTGTTTTGAGGCCTCTCTATTTTTCCTTTTTAAAATCAGGGCCCTCCTCCATGCTACTGCTTGGCCACCACGCAGAGCTCAAGCAGGATCCTTTGCCAACTAACGGGGTAGATCCAACAGCAACCATGGGCTTGTGTGTGTTTGGCTGGGGCTGGCCGGAGTGGTGACTGGGCAGGCGGTCACTCTGCACCAAGGTGTCATGAGCGGGGAGCGGTGCCCTGTGCCGGCCTCCCAGGAACCTGCTGCCCTGCCACTGAGAAGGGATCCTCTGGCACCAGCCCCAGCCGACGGAAAGCCTGAGAGCCTTCCTCTCCTCAGAGAGTTAGCAAAGCAGCCTCACAAAGACAGACAAAAATGTGCTACTTCCCTGCTCCTTCCATCAAATGGGCTGTTTGTGATGCCCTAAGACTTGGCCCTGCTCCAGCACAGGGCGCCAGAAAGAGCCCGCTGCCCATGCCATTGCTGGGGCAAAGTTTCCCACTCCTTCGGCTCTGATGCTCTCTCTAGGTGCTGCCAACAGGAATTACCTAAACAGGGCCCAACCCTGGTGGCCTCTCCCGCTCCTCTAAGTTGCGTTCCTCACCCACACAGAGCCCTTTGCCTCTCATCTCACGCAACTTGGATGTGGACTAACCTTCTCCAAGACAATGTTGGAATCTGGATTGCTGTCCCCTGGAAGCACTGCTTGGCAACAAGGCTGTGGTCTGCTGTATGTATGCGAGCATGCACGGGCACTGCGTGTGGCAGGGGAGCTTGTCCCTTAGCTGGGAAACCCACACATCCTCGGGGGTTTCCACCCTCTTCCCAAGGCTGTGGTCAGGGAAACTATGAATGTGGGCTCAGTTGCACCTTGCAGGGCACGCAATGTTGGCACTGGCTGATTTTCAGACCTGTGGTCACTTCTCCCAACTTCAGGGCTTGCCAGGTGCAGGGGCGACGGGGTGGACCAGATGTCTCCAACCTCTCAGAGCACAAAGGAGGGTGCTGGTTTGGCTTTCCTGTTAGCTTAAATTCAACCACCTCCTCAAAAGCAAGGCAGGGAAAGATGAGTCCCATTCACCATCACCCAGGCAAGGTGGGAGGCAGCTGTCCCCTGACCCATGTACTTCCCGAACCCTGGCCTCGACAATCCTTCAGGGGAGCCCATGCCTCTCTGTAGAAAGAGGTATTCAAGGAGGAACTGAATGCGAGACAGAGGCATAAAAATACAGACAGGTTAAGGAGCTCGCCCCAAGAGGCAGAGCAAAGAGGCTCAGGAAGCAGGACTGTTTCTCAAGCCACACCGTGGTTCTTGACTGCTCTGTGCTGCCCAGCCTTGGTGACCAGATGAACCAAGCTCTCCCTCAGAATCCCTCTCTTCAAGCTCGTAGCCATCAGTGGCTTAAGCAGTAGAGGGAATAATGCTCCCAGCTTAATGGCCACTGTGTCCCAGCACTTGATTTCAGGGCTGTCAGCCCCGTGAGGGCAGGGACCACATCTAACTCACACGCCATGGTATCCACAGCTCAGGCCTTAGTTCAGACTGGATTTCAGATTATTTGCTGAATGAATGAATGAATGAATGAATGAACGAACGAACAAATGAGAGCACAGGAAACCACAGCTCTTAGGGCTGAGCACACAGGTGGGATTGCAGCCTAGTCAAAGGAACTTCTAGAGTTACTGTAAGATGCCCAGCACTTTCCTCCCAGCCAGACAGACTGGAGCACCGGTGGCATGGTGCTGTCCTGGCTTCACTGTTGGTATGTCTTGGGGTAGTTGCTTGGGAGACCCAGCTGGCAGGCAGTACTGGGCAATTCTGCTTTCCTGCTGAACTAGGGTGGACTCTGACATGGGCTCCATAGAAAATGCACCCTCCTCTTCCCCAAAGGAGCTGCCTCCTGAATCCTGCAATCCCTACGCCTCAGCGTTTGATCTCTCTGACCACCTGCCTTCCTTGCTTGGGGAAAACTTAATTCTTCAGCCTCAGATTTGCTTCTACTCAGAGGGGTGTGATTGCATGATGATGGGGGGCAGCTCTCAGCACCCACAGAACAGCAGCCTGAGAGAGAACTAATAGCATTTTCTTCATACAAAAAGGACAGTACAGAGCCTGGCAGGACAGTGGAATGAGCTGCAGAGGCAGGCTGCGGGCTTACTTCTCCCCCAGACCCTTACGAGGGAAGTAGCCCTTCCCAGTCACCAGGTGGTGTGGCAGACTTGCTCACCATCCCTTCCTGCCCTAAGAGCCTGCTTTCGGTGCAATGGGTACACTGGCATGTACGGTGCAGTATAGAATGAGTGTCTGAGAAACTGACTACTCTGCTCAGATCCAAAGCGTTTTCTGGAAAGGCCAGTCCTTTAATTCAGCTCACAGGCACACTTCCCTGACATTCGCTTCAGGGACAGTGGGCCTAGTATCCAAGCAGGTGTTGGAGAAAATCCAGGGCAGGGGCCCTCCAAGCTCACACCCCACCCCCTGCTGTTTACCCTGTCCCCTTGCACTGTGATAAGCTGCCCCTCAGGCATCCAGGCACCAGCCCTAGCTGAGACTTGGCCCAAATGACCATCACACAGTCTCAGGTTCAAACAACCCTATGGGCTCAGTTCTGGGCTATGGTTTCTTACCAGCAGACAGAGAGTGTGTGTCCATGGGCTTGACCTTCAACTGAATGATTATTAATGATGCAAGCATTGCTAATACCTTTGCAGCTTAAACATGTGGCAAATGATGCTTTAATAAAGTCACTGAAGGACAGGGCCCTGGTCCGGCCCAGGCCCCCTGGCTAGCAGCTGCAGGCTCAAATCAGAGGCTGTGCCCATGGCAGCTGATCCGTTCCTGGGGATCAGCTTCACCCTCCTGAAACTGACCTCAGCTACAG
The DNA here is from genome assembly GCF_009828535.3 of Hylobates moloch. NCBI lineage: Eukaryota > Metazoa > Chordata > Mammalia > Primates > Hylobatidae > Hylobates > Hylobates moloch. The sequence goes on from NW_026652293.1 coordinate 8,784,144, forward strand.
AAACAGCTAAAGGGTTCCTCTTAGACTCAAGATCTCCCCCTCTCCTTCTCTGTCTCGGAGGCTAGGTACCTTTGGTTTCAAAAATGCATTAGGTGGGGAGGATGAAGGCAGCACCTTCGGTCTGAGAACTGCAGGTCTGCGAGTGTCTCCATTTGGGGTGACTGGTGGCCGCTTCTGGTCCTGCCGGAACACTTGCATAGGCTGCCCTGCTCTCCTGGAGATAGACGTCGCTGGAGGCTTCAAGGCTTGCAGGGAGGGGCTGGGAACCTGGGAACTCCAGGGACAGATCAGCGCTGCATAAGGCATACAAAAAGCATTGAGTCCTCCCCAGGTGGGGGCATCACAGCACTGAGTACGGTGCCACCTCAGGGTCCCCTGATATGTATAAACCCCAATGAAAGGGCAGACCTGCTCGGTCTTGGGGCAAGTCCCCATCCACACACCACGTCAAACAAGAGCCTCAGTGTCCTACAGAATTGGCTGAGAAGATGATATCTATCTGCTAGAGATGGAAGGGGAGCAGTGTCTTATGCCCCAAACACACCAGCAAAGCTTTTGCATCACAGGGTTCCATCTCCTCGAGGGTGGCAGCATGGGCCCTGGCCACGTGGACAGGTGCCCTCTACTCTGGACAGAGTGGGTGTGGCCCTCTATCTACATCCTGGGTTTAACCAGTGGGGAGGCAGGAAGTCCAAACCCAGCCTTTTTCTTCTCTCTAGAGGTGAGCACAGTGCCCCCAAGACCAGACACCTGATTTCCTTCTGCTTGAGGTACACAGTCACTGGCGTTGAAGTCCTTTCTATCAGTGCCCACTCCTGTTCCTCAAACGTCTTCAGAGTCAGTGCAGCTCACATCTTAGATACTCCAGAGAAAAGGGCAGGGGAGGAATGAGGAGCAAGAGGTAAACACACCTCCCAACCGAACCAGAGAGCAGCAAGGAGGCCTGCACACCTCCCTGCCAAAAATACCGTCATTTTCCAGAAAGGAGCCAAGCCCAGCTCAGCAACTGACAAGGCCGAGGCAGAGGGGTTGGGGGCCAGGGGAGGCATATGACGAGAAAGGCATCCTTTGGAAATGCATTGGCCCAGAGGTGGTTTGAATATTACAGCCTGTCTACGTGTTCTGGTACGGATTCAATCCTTTTTGCCTATCTTTGTGGTCTCCTGGGGGAGAATCCACTTATTCTTTCTTTTCCAGGGACTCTTTTTCAAAAGGAAAAGAAAACGGAGACATTGGGTCTGGAGGGGAAGATGCACAAAGCGAAATTAAGACAATGAGAAGTCCTGTAACCAACAGAAACGGTGAGCGTGTGCCGAGGCTAAGGGCGGGCAGTGTGGTGGAACGCTCGGGGTGGCTGCGAGACCGGGCGAGGGGCCAGGCTCCCTCCAGCTGAGCTCAGCCACGGCTCCAGCTCTCCCACACTGGTGGCACCCGGGGCTGAAAGGGGGGTCATTGGGAGGGGGCTTGTGGGTGGCTTGGTGGTTACTGGTCCTCACAGCTTGGCAGACCCCCATATCGTACCCTTGTTACTGAAGGTGGTGGTGGCTTTGTGGTAGGTCTGCAGTGGTTTTGTCTCCCCTTCTCCCCTCCTCCCACTTGCAAAGTGGTGGCTGTGCCTGGGTGGGCTCCGTTAGGCCAGAGAGTAGATAGCATTGACAGGTGACGTGGCCTCTGAGCTTTCGTTGCCCTCTGTTTCCTCCTTGTCCTTTTTGACCGTGTACTGGCCGATGAAGGAGCCGTCTTCATTGAACTGGCCCTCGCCACCCTCGCCATAGTCCACCAGGCTGTCGTCACTCTCCTGCTGCTTGATAGTGCCGTCCAGAGATGTCTGACTGCCCTGCAGGGGCTTGTTGTCCTCATCACTGGCCAAAGAGAGACAGAGAGTCTCAGGTGGGGTGGGACAGGGCAGCCGGCCTCCTGCCAACACATGCCCTACACAACTCAGAGAGGAGGGGACCCAGGAGACCACCCAGTCCAGCCCCCGCTTCATCCTCCCCTGTCCAGCCTGCTCTACAGAAGGGAAACGGAGGCCTAGAGCGGACAAGCACCTTCTCTAAGGTGAGGTTGCAAGTCAGGGCAGGGCAGGGAGTGGAGCCCATGCTTTGGGGCTCCTGGTCTGGGTCTTTTCCATGAGACTGGGTCCCTGTCTGTGGTGGAAGTGGACAGAGGATGGCCACCCCATGGTGAGGCAGAGCCACTGCTTGTGAGACCACATGGGATGGTTCTAGTCCCGAGTGTGTCACTGTGTGGTTTTGTGACCTGGGCTTCAGTCTGTCCATCAAGAGGGGCTGGCCCAGCTTTGATCTCCCAGGACCTGTGACTCTGCAGGGAAACACTCTTGCCTTGACAAAAAACAAGGCTTTTAAAGGAACAAACCTCTCCCCCACCTCTCTGCTTGTCTGTCTTGGTGTGTTTCGCTGAGCTATCTTGTTGATCTATAAAAAGATGTTATTGCTTTGGGCCTAGCACGTACAGGTGCGCAAGAGTGGTGGGGGCGGGGGGCACACAGGTAAGCGGGTGATGCCAGCAAACGTGAGAAGACAGCAAGGCTCTGAGGATCACGCCCAGCCCCTTCTGAGGCCCACAGGTCCTGGCCCTAAGCTCCCCTTGTGCAGGGGGAGCTGGGAGGCTGCCGAGTAAAGCTGCACGGGCTGCTGGGAACAGCCACCCAGTCAGGATGTCTGCTGCGCTCCTGAGGAGGCGCAGGGCTGCTCTCTGAGCCAGCATCTGTTCAGGCACCATGTCCCTTCCCTTGACTGGAAAGGCTCAGAGTGGGGACCAGGTGGTGCTGGCTGCACTTCAGAGGTTAGCCCAGTTCCTGGGCAGGAGGCAGCTCAGGATGAGCAGTGGGAGTCTGGGTCTCAGCGGTGGGACCATAGTGGTGCCAGGCGGTCTGAGCAGACGCACACCACACCCTGCCTTGCCCCCAGCTCCCTACCCACCCCCAGTCCTTCCTCAACGTGGGGAAGACAACCAGCTGAGTTGCCATTATAGTGGGCAGTGCGTTCTCACTTCTAATAGCAGTGTCGGGCAAAGACAGCTGTCAGGGGAGGGCAGCGAGCCAGAGCCGGGGCTGTGTTAGAAGATGGAAAGCTATTAGCCCACTCCCCGCAGTGCTGCCCCATGAATACAGCCTAACTGTATTCATGGGACAGCCGTGCATTGGGAGATGGTGTGAGTGAGGCAGCTCTCTGGGGCTGCGCTGAGTTTGTGCAGGAAGCGGAAGTCACTGTTTGCCAACTGGAGGAGGGGAATTGCCAGGCTCCTCACCCCAATTGCAGGTCTTATTCGCATGCACTCCTTCCCAGGGCCCTCCATCCCACGTGCAGGGGCATGAGGACTGTGCTATGGGATTTGTGGGAATTCCTCCTCTGGTTCCAGGCAGCTTAGCTAAGTGCAGCCACTGGGCAGCGACAGCCCAGCCAGCGGAAGGGGCGGGGGAAGAGATCTGTAACATGCCAGGCTGTTGAGGGGACAGGGTATATAGGTCTGAAAAGAACAGACCGAACAGACCTCTCCTGAGGGAAGCTTGAAAGAAACCAGAATAACTAGGGGTGGCCCTGGTCTGGCCACCTGTCGGCCTCGCTTCCAAGACATCTTCAAGGTCTAGGTGGATGGACGTAGGGGAGAAAAACAGAGGGTGCCCCATGGGAAAGGTGGTCGGCCACTTAGCCACAGACTGGAGTGAGAGGAACAGCACTCCTCACCCTTAGGCCTATCCCCTCTAGAAACTTGGTTCTTTCTCTGATGTATTAATTTCAGCCTTTTCCCAGGTTAGGGCTCTTAGACTCATCCAAGGGAGGGCTCTAGGACGGATGCTGCAGGCCCTCCAGAGCCAAAGCAGAGGGGTGTGTGCGTGTAGGGGTGCAGACTGAGGCACGCTCCTATGCGTGTAGACCCAGCGTCAGTGTCTGTGGGGAGGAGGCAGGGGTTTTTGCCTGACAGCTTTGGTGTCTGGGGCAGGAGAGGTGCATGAGGAAGCAACTCCTCGCAGTACAGGCTGCCCAGCCCTGTATTGGAGGAGGTCCAAGCTCTTCCTCTCTGGCTGCACCAAGAGTCTGGGGGAGGAGAAGCCCCGTGGCTTTTGGAACAAAAAGCCAGGGAAGTCTCAGCCCACAGGGAAGCTGGGCCCTGCCAGGGAAGATGGGAAGGGGGCTCTCGTGCCTGCCCTTTCAGGATGCTTCTGGGAATGTCGGGACGAGGTGGACAGTCATGGCCCATAAGCCTGCAGACAGGCTCCTGTGTGGGCAGTGGCTCTACCACCCATCGATCTGATTATGCTTGCCAGGCTGATGGGCAGAGTGGCAGAGGCCCACGACAGGAAAAGGAGACTGCAGCAGAGGACAAGGGGACCTGGGCCCAGGCAGTAACTGGGTGGCGTGAGGAGGGAGGGCTCTGATCAGACAGTCCCTCCCATAGCACTTGGTCTGGGAATGACACTCCACAGCCCACTCTGCATCATCCTTCAGCTCAGAACATACTCACCATCTCCATGGACCGACAACAATGTTGTTAAGCCCAGATACAAAGATGCATCCAGGTAGGACGGGAGCACGGGTATAGAAGTATAGAACAGCAGCACCAGCTGGAAATGCGGGCCCCGGCCTTTCCAGCTTTGCCACTAACTCACTGGGTGGGGACCTTGGAAGAGTCTTAGACAATTCGCTTCCTGGTCTGGGCGTCAGTCCTCTCATCTGGGGCATAGGGCATTGGACCAGATGCCTTTCCAAGGCCCATTCCGGTCTAGAGCCCAAAGATATCGCCAAGTTCAAGGAGAAATGACCTGGAATCACCCCACCTTCATTCCTTGAGGCTTTAAGACATCACAGCCTCCCAGGGTCATTATCTTCAGGGTTAGGAATGGAGTGTGGGCAGAGAATCAGCCTGAGAGCTGAGCTCATCTCACGGCATGAGGGTCCTGGGGCTCATGTTCAGAGTGAAAAGATGGAAAGATATAAATAGCAAGCTTGATACATTTGAGTTGTGCGGTTGAATGAATGAAATGCTGTTCGTCAAACTAATGCACGCATGTGTCAGGCAGTGTGTCCTGGGGGAGCAGCCTTGTCTGGCACTCTCAGGATGAGAAGCCTCTGAGTAAACTCAGCAGCATGCACTCTCCACCACAGCGCCGCCAGAGAGGCAGAGTGACAGCCCAATGGGCAAAGACAGCTACTCATGGCCTCTCGGCCAAGCGGAGCTGCTCTGAGGTGAGGGTGGTGACTCAGGGACAGGGAGGACAGCCTGCCTGAGAGAGGAGGAGGGAGATCACGCACCTATAGTCAAACGAGCCATCCTCTTCCTTGGGGTCTTCAGGGCCAAGGGGAACATCCTTCTTTTCTCGTACTTGGTCAAAAGGAGAAGCAAAGACACAGACACGATGATTAAGTACATGCCCCTGCTCTCCAGGGCTCCGCTGAATGCAGGGCCAGAAGGCACCGCCCTGGGCTCACTGACACTCTTTTTTAACAAGGCACCATCCACGCCTCCCTTGTTTTTGCTTCCTGTACTCAGTTGCCAAGTTGACTCTGCCACCTCCTTCTCAGCCCCAGGGGTCTCTTTACATCCCTACTGACAACTGAAATCTCCTCCTACCAAGCTCCCCCCACCACATCTCCATGAAGTCTCCCCAAAAGACCAAACAGATGTGATCGTTTCCTTTGCCAAAGGCAAACACTCCACTGTTTGCACCTTTGTTACTCTGCTCTGTGATGTAACTATTTGTGGACGTTTCTCATGCCTATCACAGAGGGCTACTGCTTTCCTCAAGGGTGGGGGTCTGTGTGCTTCTTCACAGTTCCTAGCAGAGTGCCCTTAGCAGAGAAGACACACCGTACACACCTATGGGATGGAAAGTGGCTCTTCTCTGTGACCCCCTTCTTGGCATGCCCCCTTTCCTCCACTTCCTCTGTGATGTGTGAGCATTCAGCTGAGGCTCTGCCTTGTTGCTGTGCTCATTCTTTCGGTGTCAGCTACAGTGCCCTTGAGGAGAGATCATTTTTCCTCCAGTATCGCTGGTGCACAGCACAGAGGCGGATGCACAGCAGGCACTTACGTGAAAGCCTCTTTATGTATCTTTTTTTTTTTTTTGCAGTGGTGCTATCTTGGCTCACTGCAACCTCTGCCTCCCGGGTTCAGGCGATTCTCATGCCTCAGCCTCCCAAATAGCTGGGATTATAGGCGCCTGCCACTACACCTGGCTAATTTTTGTATTTTTAGTAGAGGCAAGGTTTTATCATGTTGGCCAGGCTGGTCTTGAATTCCCGACTTCAGGTGATCCACCCATTCAGCCTCCCAAAGTGCTGGGATTACAGGTGCGAGCCACCGCGCCCAGCCTATGTGTCCTTTTTGAGATACAAGGTGGATAATCATCTCCATTTTAGATGAGGGAAACTGAACCCTTGAGAGGTGAAGAGCATATCACGTAACTAATTAGTGACTGAATGAAGACTGGAGGGAAGGCTAGCGCCCAGGCCTTGTAGCTCCTGGTTCACTCATCTTTTTAAGGGACCAGGGGCTTGCTCTGTAGCTGGAGGGCAAGAGGTTAGTTTCCAATAACTGTTTGGAATGAGATACTTTCTGAAAGGGCAAAGGACAGCTCAGAGCTGATCTGCTGGGTTCTTCCAGTATTCCACTTCCACCTGGAACAGGCGTGAACTCAGTCCACCCAAGTCTGACTGTCAGACGGAGGAGGCAGCCTTCTCCCTAACTCAGGCTTTCTCTGTTACAGAACCAGACAGGCCCAGCACAGCAGAACAGAGTGAAAGAAAACATCGCTCACCAGTAAGGGATGATCATTTCCTGCCCTCCCTTCACTTAAGGCACAGCTCTTCAGAGTCCTAGTCTGCGGGTACTTGGGCATGGGGAATGAAAAAGAATCGAATCTCCTCTCCCTTCTATTTCCTGTGTGTTGAGTTTTAGGGGGGTCCTAGGGGAGGACCTGTTCTAAGAGATGGGGAGAAGGAAGCATTTGGGGAGCATGGGTTGTGTTTGGTGATGGGGCTTTCTGGAGCAGGGAGAAATTACATTCTGTAGTCCAGCCAGATTTTTGCTTTCAGGGTCATCCATTATCCTGTCTCCTGTCCCTACCCACCCCATCACAGACAGATGGCCCTCTTGCTCCTGTGTAAAAAACAATCAATATTTCCAGAAACAAGAATGCCAGAGGTCCTTGTCCTTGACCTTGGTATGTCTGGGCTGCAGGATCTTTTTTTTTTTTTTTTTTTCCTTTTTTGAGATGGAGTCTCGCTCTGTCACCCAGGCTGGAGTGCAGTGGCACGATTTTGGCTCACTGCAACCTCTGCCTCCCAGCTTCAAGTGATTCTCCTGCCTCAGCCTCCTGAGTAGCTGGCATTATAGGCACGTGCCACCACACCCAGCTAATTTTTTGTATTTTTGGTAGAGATGGGGTTTCACCATGTTGGCCAGGCTGGTCTCGACTCCTGACCTCAAGTGCTCCGCCTGCCTCAGCCTCGCAAAGTGCTGGGATTACAGGTGTGAGCCACTGCGCCCGGCCTGGAGGATCTTTTAAAAAATTTTACTTATTTGAGACAGGGTCTCACTCTGTCACCCAGGCTGGAGTGCAGTGGCACAATCATGGCTCATGGCAGCCTTGACCTCTCCAGGCTCAGGTAATCCTCCCACCTCAGCCTCTTGAATAGCTGGGACCTCAGACACCTGCCACCACACCCAGCTAATTTTTGTATATTTAGTAGAGACGGAGTTTCGTCATGTTGGTTGGGCTGGTCTCACACTCCTGACCTTAAGTGATCTGCTCGCCTTGGCCTCCCGAAGTGCTAGGATTACAGGTGTGAGTCATTGTGCCTGGCCAGGGGCTGAAGGATCTTGAGGTATCCTTGGGATTTTAGGGAAGCTCAAAGTGCTTTAGGGCCACGGGGGTCGCTACCAGTGCCACCCATCTTCAGCCTCTCCCTGCTCCTCGCTTCTGACCCTTGCTAGTGGTATCGGCGGTTACACCGTCATCCTGCTGAGCGCCCACCTCTGGAACTGTCTCATGTGGGTGCTGCTTCTGCCCAGGCCCTTCCTCTCCCCATTCTCTGGGACACGGTTAGGGAAAATGAGTCTCTTCCTTTCTCCTTCCCTGGTACACAGGATCCTAATGAGATTCAGGCTGAAAAAAAGCCAATTTATAGAGCAGATGGGTGGTGAGTCAAGGGGAGGAAAGGTCATTCTTAATAGGAGCCAGGGTTCCTTCCATCCCCTCTCTGAGGCTGCCTGGACTGTGCCATCCGCCTAACTCAGGCGACCTTAATTAACTCAAGTGCTTGCTGGCAGTCCGAAGATGCACAGGCAAGAGGATTGTATTTCCAAGCTGGGCAAGGGCTGGCTTCACTGAGAGAACACATTCCCTGGATCTGGCTGGAGACCTGGAGACTCACGGGAAAGTGTACATGCCCCATCCTGAAGCCCACGCCTCTCGCACGTCGCACGTCTCACCTGGGTACTTGCCGCCGCGACTCCTCTTGATGAAACAGACGATGAGCAGGATCAGCACCAGGAGGGCGATGGCGCACATAAGCCCAATGAACCAGCCCTGGGTGGCGATGTCTGCTTGGTTGTTGGTGTAAGCTGGCGGGGAGGGCCGGAAGCAAACCCGTGAATGATTTCATGGGGGAGACGGTGAGGAGGGAGATGGAGGGAAGAACTTCAGCTATTTCATGTGGATGTTTCTCCTGGAGCCTAACACTACCACCTAGCAGCCCCCCTGGCCCAAACTACCCCGCTAAAGGACAAAAAGAAAATAATTAAAGAGCCAAGGTCAAAAGATCAGAAAAGAGGCAAAGGAAAGGGGTACGAGGAGCAAATAAGAAGCAGAAGGCTGAACAGGTCCTTTAGGAAGGGGAAAGTGTCATAGGGACGAAGCACGGCATCCTTGGAAACCAGAGGGCTGGTCACAGCCTAATGGGGACTGAGGGACGGCCACAGACTGGCCATGGAAGTATGATTCCCCATGGATGAGTCCAGGGTGGAGAAATGGGAGCCGGCAAGCTACCCATCAGGGAGTGCAGGCTGTGGCCACGTTGCAAAAACCTGCTATGAGAACACCTTCGCAGGCCTGCACAGGCACACAGCAGCATCCCTGCCCACCAGCATGGCTCTGAAGCCATCCAGGCTTCCTGAGGGTGGGGACTGGACCAAGTGGAGGCCCAGGATGCCCTATCTTTTCACGTCTCTCTAGTGGATCCTGCACTTCCTGACAGCAAAGGCAATCCTGGTGTGGGTACCCCTAGCCAGGCCAGCAGCGATGTGGGGCTGGGGCTGTGCCTTCTGCTCACTCCATGCCACTTCCAGGCTACTCCACACAGGGTGACCCCCCGGTGGTCTGTGACAAGCCGATGTGCCCCCTCCAACTCCTGTGACAGTGAGTCCCTCTCTGTCCATGCCCAGCGTATGTGGAGACCTCTTTCAAAGTGGGCAGATCCCTTTGTGATTTAAAAGGCCTGCAGGAGGGCCCGAAGAACAGGTGCTAAGGAGTCATCTGAGGGTGTCCTTGATGGCCCAATGGCTGGGTTTGGGTTTGGGAGGGGGGGGTGGTCAGTACCAACTCACGCTTCTCCTTTCTACCGGCTGGAGAACAAAAGCGACCCCTCCTGAAATGCAGCCTGTCACAGAACGTGAGACTGTGACAGAAGGGAAGGATCAAAGGAACTGAATACAATCAAAGTAACCCTGGAACCAGCCAGCCCAGAGACACCTGGGGAGAGAGGCACACAACAGCAGGAGCCCCAAGAACCATGGAGCTGGCGCCAAGGCACTGAGCCTCCTTCCAGGAGCACAGGGAAAAGCATGAGGGCCACAGCACCTGCGCCCCCAGGTCTTCAGCACATGCCATTTGTGGGGCAGTTATCTGGGTGCAAGCCCACCCTTTGCTCCTCTTGGGGGCAGAAACTGTTTTTACAGCCTTCCCAGTGCCCAGTCAAGGGCATTGCACCAAGAAGTTTCTCAATACGGGGTGAAGACTGATGAACAAGTGTCCTCTGCACTCTGGCTGCCCAGGGCAGCCCCGGGCTGAAAAGCAGGTGAGGCCTGTGAGAAGAAGGCTTGTGAGTTCCATGATCTAGGTAGGCTTCAGAGAAAAGTCCCATTCCCGCTTCCACTCCTGCTCCCAGCAGGCCCCCGCCACAGTGTCAGAGTGATATTTCCAACCCACCACGTAGGACTGAATCACTTCCTTGCTTTAACCCTCCAAAGCTTCTCATTGTTATTGAAGAAAACTCTTCATTCCTTATCCCGACCTGTCAGGCTCCATCAGAGCAGGCAGGCCCTGGCCATCTCTCTAGTCCTACCTCCCACCACCCCGTCCTCATGCTGTATGCTCCAGCCATGCTGGCTGCTCTCATTCCTACTGCAGGGCCTTTGCATCTGCTGCTTTTTCTTCTAATGGCTGCCTTGGCAACTGGCACCTCCTCAGAGAGGTCTTCCTGAACCTTCCCAGCTTAAACAAAGCCCCTCTCCCCAACTCCCACCTAGCCGCTATCTCTATTTCATAGCATTTATAACCATTTAATATATATATAGATCTATCATTATCTATTTAATCCTTCCTTCCATCCTTCCTTCCCTCCCTCCCTCCTTTTTTTTCTCTTACCCTCTAGTCCTCTCCCCTTCCCCCCCCCCCCCACTCCCCTCCCCTACTCTCCCTTCCCCTTCCCTCCTCTTCTCTTCTCTTTCCGAGACAGAGTCTCGCTCTGTTGCCCAGGCTGGAGTGCAGTGGTGTTATCATAGCTCATTGCAACCTCAATCTCCTGGGCTTAAGTAATCCTCTTATCTCAGCCTCTCAAGTAGCTGGGACTACAAGTGCATGTCACCATGCCTAGTTAATTTTTTTTTTATTTTTAGTAATGACAGGATCTTGCTATGTTGTGTAGGCTGGTCTCAAAGTCCTAAGTGTTCCTGTGTCTTAAAACAAAAACCCTTGAGGAACTTACCAGACTTTTTAGCTCCAGCTCACATGCTGCCCTCTTATTGGTATGCTCTGTGCTCTTCCGCCCCCTCCAGTTCCCGCCAACTCCTCTGTACCCTAGCAAGCTGACTTCAAGCCCCTCTATTCTTAGCGCTTCAGCTGTTACCACTGAGTGGGCCTCTCCCAAGCTGACCTCAACCTCCTTAACGCTCATCAGCACCAGTGACCCTTTATTCATCCCCCATCATCCCTCCAGCCACCTCCACAACCGTAAGCCCAGAGCCTCCTCCTACAGCTCTCCTTGGATTCATGTGCTTAAAATTCAACCTGCGTCTTCCTGCCCTCCTGCCTTGATTCTCCCAGCTCTCCTGTGCTGCCAGAGGCCTCACCACTGTGCCCATCTCTAAGAGCTGCCACTTCTTCCAAAACGCCTCCCATATTCCTCTCACTGTTCCATTCTATTCCAGGGGTCCCCTCACCTGTGCCTGCCACTTCCTGTGGATACAATGAGACATGCTGTTACCACCTTCCTAGGAGGCTTCCAATGGTGCCACCTTTCCTTACTCCCCACTGTGTGGGCTCAGCTCCTGAGCCTGGCCTTCTGGGAGCTCCAGTCTCCTTTCCGTGCATCCTGCCCCTCCCGCCCAAGAAAGCCCAGGCTGTCGCCCTCCTAGCTCACTGCCACCCTTGCACACTCTACCCCTCCTCCCTGAATCTCCCCTTGCTCCAACTCACACCATCTCCGAACTCCAATTTTACCCCCAGCTGCTCCATGCAGTGGAACATTTAATTGTTCTATTTCCTGGGTCCTGGTTTCCAATTATACTATTGAAGTCTTGAGAACGGGGGATCTCTTTTAGCCTCGTAGTACTTGGCACAATGCTGGTCACATAACAAGTAGTCAGTGACTACTTATTGATTAATGGGTGAATTTAATCTTACTGTAATACAGTTAACCTGGCATACCGATTTAGGTTTTTCCCCTGATATCAGCTAGGGGTCATATGGATACTGGCTTGCCCATGTGCTAGAACTGGGCACTGGGATGAAGGAATTACTTCAACATGTGTTTGGATAGTTGTACCCACCTTTTGCAAGGAGGTTGGTTTGTGTGTCTGCAACGACCTAGTCAACGGCCTAGTTGCACCACCATCTTCCTGGGTGCTTGTTCTGATGCAGCCTGACAGCTGTCTCCACAAGACTTCCTTCCTCTTGGGAAAGAAAGTCATCATTCCAGGGGAAAGGGGCCACATGGGCAATTAGGAAGCAAATGTGGCTTTTCATTCCTGATGTACCAGGTGAAGTTCAAATGTTACCTTCCGTCCTTACTGAAAAGGTGAAGGAATTTCCTGTGAAGTTTGGACACAGAAGGCTGTTCAAAACCAAGTGGGATCAGGGGTAAGGTGGGCTCAACCACATCCCATCAAAGTGATTTAGTTTCTCAAGGACCAAAAGAAATTTAGGACATAATGATCACACTTACAATGGGACTCCATGACTTGGACTCTGAGAGGAAGGCATTTTAGCAAGGCCCCAGAGCAATTATATTTGACTGTCAACACCATACTCGATGGGTCTGTTAAACTTGTTTCAAGATTCCTAACAGATCCAGTAATATCAGTGTGCAAAGACCAGGGTGCGTTTAAACTTGCCACTCTCAGCTGTAACTGACAGGAGCCAGAACAGCATCCTCTCGTCCGGCCCCCACGCCTCTTACACTGGACTAGAAGACGTGTTTTGTGTGCCTTCCACACCTCACCCTGCAACACCCACTCAGAAATGGGCAACACACCTGCAAAGCAGACAGCTCTCATGACTCCTAATTCTAACTGGGAGGAATTGGGTTTGGCCAGGGAAGAAAGGCCAGTCACGCAAAGTCTGCAGAAGAATTATGTTCTAGAAATAGCGATAGATTAACAAATACAAAGGGGATGGATTTTCCCCAAATACAATTTGGCTTGGCTGTTCTCACTTAAGCACAATTTGACACCTCTCCACCCCTTGCCCCATCCTGGCCCACCAAAGAGATGCTTCTCCCAAACACAGCAGAAGCTGACTGCATTCAGGTCCCCTGAGGCCCTGCTCCCTGCTCTCCTGAGGTCCCAGGCAGGCTGCTATCTGACTGCTGGCCCACTCTAAGCATCCGCCATCCTCCTGCCTTACCCCATCCCGCCCCCAGCACAGAAGGGCTGATGGGCCTCTTGGGATCCAGGGTTATGTGTTTGTAGCCCCTCAGGTCTCTTTGGCTTCAGACACTTCAAGGAGGTGATTAACTTCCCATTGGGATTTTTCTGGTGAGGGTCACAGAGGCTGTCAGCCTTCCCAGTGGTTTCCTTCAATTTCCTTCCTGAACTGCTATAGCGCGTTCAAGTCTGCAGACTAAAGTGACTGCCTGTGGTTGTCTAAATGACCATGGTCAGGGCCCAGAGATGCTCACGAGTTCTTGCTTTAATGAAACACAGAGATCTGTGGATTGCATGGACTTGGCTCTGGAGTCCATCCACAGGAAGGAGAATGTGTATTTTTGAAGAATATGGACACACATTCACAGACTTCAGAAAGTGAAAATATTTCCTTTCCCTATGTGGTTTGCAGACAGTAATTTCCAGCCAGCCTGTGAGAGAAGTGGACAATATGTACTCAGAGCGGGGCTCATCAACCTGCCCACTCCAGCTCTCGCTGGGAGGAGTCTGGGAAGACTTGCCAGGGCTGAGTGCTTCATCACTGGAAAGCAAACTATCAAGATGAGCCTTTCCACCAAGTGCAGGAAAAGAGAAATGAGTATTTAGGTTCAGAAGCATACCCAGTATCAATCATTTTTCTGTCGTGTGCTTACTACCCCAAATCAGATTAGGACATCCCTGAGGGCAGGGCCTAAACCCTCACCCACAGCCCTAGGGCTTAGCACCTGGAGAAGTCAAACTCTGAAAGCAGGTTGCCCTGGTTTTGGCAGTCTTCCCTAGGATGGAACTCTATTTTCAAATATCATCTTTGCTTTTTGCTGCTGTGCTGGACTCAAGTATGTAATGAAGCAAAATGAAATGCACATACCAGTGAGCAACAGCTTGGGACCTCATCTGAGCTAGACAGAGTCCAGCCTCTTGCTCTGCTCGGTCCACTGTCCAGTTGCCTGGCCTGGCTCCCCTTGTTACAGGACAGGCTGGCCACTCAGACATCCTGCCTGAGTCAGCCTGGCTAGCCTCAATCAGGGAGCCCGACTCTCAGACCCTCTGAGCCTTGATGGCATGCAAATGTGCAGGACAGGCGGAGATACAGGGAGGAAGACAGGATGCTGGACCAGGAGGGACTAGGATAGAAGGGGTGGGGTGAGACGTTTACACAGATGGGCAGGGACTCCCAAGATGCAAGCTACCAGGATCAGCCTCGCCAGGCCAGGTGCAGGAGGAGTAATGAATATTTAAGTCAACATTCAGAAGTTCATATAAATCACTGTGTGTTTTTTCCCCTCCGCTATCCTGTGTATCTAATGACCTGCATCTGATTAGGATATCCCCTGGAGGCAAGGTACTGATCCTTTTCTCTCTTAATCTCTTTCCCCACCCTTACCCTTAGCCCCAGGGCTTAGCATACAGGCCACTTGGCAGCCTGCTAGGCTGAGTTTAAAGCTACACACACTCAGACCAGCAAGTGCCCTGTAAGTAGCCAGCTACCTCTACCAGCACAGAGACTGCTGAACCTTGTACCCTTTGCTGAGCCCCAGTTGGCCTGTTCATTTGGCACAAGGAATATGTTTCTTCATCCACAGCTGAAGCCACTATAGAGCCAGAATCATTCCAGTTCTGGAGAGTTTCTTCCCCTCTCCCTGCATGACAAAAAGTCACCTACTTTTAGGCCAAGACAAACTTGGGACAAAAACAAAGCCCCAAACAAGTTGTGTCACTTACTTTGAAATTTTTAACAGTAGATGATGGTGGCAAGGGAGTCACAAATGCACTGATCTCCTGGAGCGATTTCTAGATCAAGGCCCTGCGATGGCCCTATCCCCTGATCCTGCATGAAGGGAGCCAGCCCCTGTGCACACAGGCCAGGCTGCACTACTTTCCTGCAGCCCCCAGACCCACAGACAGTGACCAAATGTGCACACACACCAGGCAGAGCAGGGGGCTAAGTGTTCTCTGTTGTCATTAAACATCCTTTGTTTCCTTCTGACCCCCACAGGGCCACAATCACTGTTTCCTCTCCACTACGCATGCACACTGCGCTCCTCTAGGCTTCCTGGGAGCCTTCAGCTGATGCATAATAAGAGCTGAGACACGCCATGCAAGGTGGGAAATGGGGTGGGGATGAGTCTTCTTTCCGAGGAGAGAGGCAAGCAGGAAGCTGAGGATGAGAATGAAATGCCCCATGCTCGCAGGGGATGGCCAGGCCAGGTCCCCTCTCACCTGTACTGGTCATAAAGGTGATGACGGTACTGCTGATGCCCTCGTTGTCCCGGGAATAAACCCGCAACGTGTATGTCATCCCGGGATAGAGGTCTGTCAGCTGTATAGGCTGAGCCTGGGCCTTAACTGGGAGAGTTTTTTTCGTATGGTTGCCTGGGGAACAGAAACCTCAATCAGCCTAGAGCCAGGCACCAGGAGCTGGAGAGCCAGTGCTTAGGTCCTGGTCACCTGTCAAAGGTAGAAAGTGTGGGGGAAGGGACCAGGGAACCGCGGGTCCAGTCCACCATACAGACCAGGAGGTTTCCAGGCAGCTTCCCTATGCCTGTCCATGCAATACTAACGCTTTTAAACGACCCTTCAGCTGGGGACACCGTTCCCTCTTCTGAAGTTCTCTTCCTCACCACAGTCTTCACACTAGACATATTATAACCTACTTCCTTAAACTCTCAGCTTGTCAGCAGATGCTCTGTCGCCCTGGAAGCGATTAACTTTTCACTTGGATCTGGCTGGTGAGGGCCAGAAAGCCAGTTAGTATCCCTCATGAAAACTGGAGATGAGCTGGGACTCTGCCTCTTGGCTCTCATTCCTAGTTTCACCTCTCATTTCTCACCATGTAGTGAATTCCCACATCAGGAAAAGTGTGTGTGGGTGCATATAGGCTGTAGGGTGAATAGGGGTAGTAGGAGCCTGAAAAAGTATGGACCAAACTATGGAGTCCAGGTGCTATGGATGTGAACTCCCCCTCCAACCAGAGAGAACTAAGTCAGCTTTGCTCTCTCCTGAGAAGGTCTTTGGGTAGGCTATCCCAGGTGGATTTGCTGGCAGGGTTAGTTGGCTTAATTGCTTAGAGCACACACTAAAGACGTCAGGATGGTGGGTTTGACCCTGTAGGAACAGGGTCCTTCACTCAGGGGCCACACCCTGCAGTCCAACGAATCTGTACCCTTGGTCCCAAGCTCCAGTAAAGGGTGACCAACTCAGCTCAAGCCACCAGCTGGGACAAATGGCTCTGGTCTGTGGCTCTGACTGGGGGCCGCTGGCATTCCTCTGGGAGCAAAGCAGGGTTATAGCCCAAGTCTGTGAACTGGCTCACCCAGTCTAGTGGAGCCTGAGTTAAGGAGATCAATGCAGAGGACACATTTGGCTCATTTGGGGGCTATTCAGAACCCTCATCCTGGGCAGGAAATGAATGAAGGGCCCCTTTACACAGGTCCTGCACAGACATGCAATCCTAGACTTCCACTAATGGCTTGAGAAGCCCCCTTCCTTCTCCTTGAGCCTGTTCCTCCCACCTCACTGCCGCCTGAGTGCATATCGATTTCATTAAGCCATAATTAAGCCAGGCTAAAAGGCCTCTCTGAGCCTGGGGGAGTTCACAGGATCTCTTTAATGGCATCTACCACTACCCGCCGCTGCTGCCGACGCCGCTGCCGCCACCACCACCCCGCACAGCAATGCTTACTGTCGATGTACTCAACCACAAAGTCAGTTCCGGGCCCGAAATTGTGCTTCCAGGTGATGTTGGCCCATTTACTGTTGGGGAGCACCGTGACGTTCCATATGGACTGCTCATCGGGGGCTGGTGGACGGGTTAGAAGAGGAGTTAGTGATGAGGAGGGAGTGGCACCAGAGACATGGAGACACACACACACACACAAGCGTGTGCATGCACGCACATGCCCACGCTCGCGCACGCACACATGTACACACAGTCATCTAGGAAAGGGGAGAGTCAGAAATGGCTGTGCACAGGGCCTGACAGAGCTCCAAGCTGCAGCCTTGGTGGCCAGGCCAGAGGTCGCTGTCCAGGGACCAGCAGGTACAGTCGGGAGGACTTCTGAGGGAGAGCTGGAAACTGACTATGTGTCCACATAGGTAGGGTTAGGAATGAAAGAGTTTTTTTTTTTTTTTTTTGAGACGGAGTATTGTTCTGTTGCCCAAGCTGGAGTACAATGGCGTGATCTCGACTCACTGTAACCTCCACCACCCAGGTTCAAGCGATTCTCCTGCCTCAGCCTCCCAAGTAGCTGAGATTACAGGTGCCCGCCACCACGCCCGGCTAATTTTTGTAGAAAGAGTGGGTTTTGATCTGTGCCATTTGAGGCTCTAACCTGGACTTATTCCTTTTTCAGATCCCTTGTCGTGTCAACAGTGTAAGGAAAGGGGCCAGGAAAAAGGCCGTGTGGCCAGGAGGAGGAGGCCACACAGAGGAGATGTGTGCCAGCCCCTTCCCCTTCAAGCACAGAAGTGCTGCAGGAAGGAGAGGGTTATCTTTAAGAGCTGTGAGTCTTGATGAGATTTGCAGGAAGGATGGACTTTTGAAGCTGGAGGAGAATGGTGATCCAGACAGGTGAGGCTGGTCTAAGGAGCCCCTTGGGTTGTTCTTGGTCAGAGAGAAGCCTGGCTGATGTGTCTAACAGCTTCAGATTGTCTAAAGCCTAGAATCTCAGGGGCCCAAGTAAAGACAATGTGAAGCCTTCCTCTCCCGCGCGTGGACTAGGTGGGACCAAGAGAAGATAACTCCTTGACAACCAGCCCTCAGTGGTCCAGATACCAGAAGAATCCTGTTCTCTTGGCTTCTCGGCACCACCAAGTTTTTGATGCCTGATCTCTATGCAACACAGAGGACATTAATTATCAAGTTCCTATGAGCTGGGAGCCACTTTATCAAAGCCGTAGTGCTGTCTGAAACCATAGCCTGTGTACAGGAGAATGGCACTAATCTTCAAACGTAATCATTTTTCAAGAGTCCCAGCAGTCTGGTTACCCTATTTTTCCAGCATAGATTTAATAGTGGAGTACTCGCATGAAGCCTTGTATTTCAAAGACTTTACAAGTGTGGCTCCTGTATATTTTATTAGCATGCAAGGGGACACTGTCACCAACTCACTTGTCAAAAATAAATGCATAGAGTACATTGGTGATGCATTTATTCATTATCTATTTGACATGTGACTGAGCCTGCAGGGCTGGGGAAGTGATAAAAGATCTCCTGGTTTTCACTTCAAAGAGGTGCCTTCTGCACTACAACCTTGTCAGGCATTGGTTGCCCCAGGTGAATATGATTCATATTAAGTGAGGGGCCAAGAAAGTGATTCCACTGATGGCACTGTGGGGAGGGCAGAAGGTAGGCTTCCTTGCCTGTCTGCCAGATGCTTCAATTGTACTGGCCGCTTGAAGCCATCCCAAATTCCAGCTCCTTAGAATTTCATGGCTCTTGCTGGTGAGAATTGTGATTAGTCATTATTTGGGGACTTGAGTTTCTTCCTTCTCAGCTCTGAGCCCTGTAAATAGCTAGAGAATTTGTGTTTAAACAGTTCGGCCACCAATATGAAATTGACTCAAATCTGGCTGTTTTAAAGGCAATGAAAATTGGGGTTCTTTTAGAAAAGGCCAGGCAATGGGAAGCCAAGATGATTTAGAGGTGGGAGCTGGAGGAAGGCATTGCCACAGAGACATCAGGGTGATGACCCGGAAGCACTAAAAAGTTCAAAGAGAGGGACCAAGCATGTGAGATATCAACACCGAGAAACACAAAAAGGGTCAGGGAGGGGAAGCATAGATTGTCTCACTGACTCCTGGAATGTAAGAATTAAGGAAGCTCTCTTGAAATCTGAAAAAGACAGGCTAAGGACAAATAAAAAGGCCTATTTCACCCTGAGAAGAGTAAACTTATGAAATATCTTTTCCCAAGATGTAAGGCACGATAAAGGTGAACATTCATTTTTAAAGTCCTACAGCCATTCTGCTGCATTAGGGGAGGTAAGGATGGTTGAGGGGTGTTCCCAAGGTCTAGATAAGATTAAGGCCACGGTCAGGGCCTCTGCAGCATCTCACAGAACTTGAGGAGTGAGAGTCTGGAGGGGCTGGTCCTATGTGGCAACAAGGCCTATGTTTCAGAAGGCAAGTAACTCTTTGCTGGGGGGCAAGAGCCACTTCCTTTCTTCATTTTTGGTTCATCTTTTCTCTGAACTCAAAGCACTTGTAGGACATAAAGCCCCACTTTAATGAAAAAGATGCCTCACCGTGGCCCCAAAGAACATCAATCACCAACCCACTGGTGGCAGCTTCTAATACCCCAGCAGGTTCCTCCTCAGCCAACTTTTTCCGAAAGTGCCTGTTAAGTTCTAGATGGCACCTGTGAAGCAAACCAGCATTTTCAGGGTCTCAGGAGCTCATGGCAGCTGTGCCTCTCGTCTTCCCTGACAGCTCACTTAACTCCATGTCATTGAACTAAAAACAAAATCCTCTCATGTCTATTAAGCCTCCATCCTCATTCAGGAGGCCGAGAAAAGTGAAGCAGGGTGGGAGAAAGGAGGCCTTGGAAGGTAAAGGGACTTGCCCAGGAGACAAAGGTGGTGCCCACTGGGTCCTACAATTCTACAACTGTGGCAGAAGAGTTCTGGGTGCTTCCTGCCAGCCCTGCTGGCTGCCTCACGCTGATTTTATAGCTGGCCTGTGGGCTCAGGAAGCTACAGACCTTCCCCTTGTTAGTAATAAAAGACTGATGCTCAGTGCTTGGAAGTATCGCTGAATTCCCCTGGGGTCTCCCCGAACTGGAAGAACAGAGCTTCCTGGCCTGGCTGCATGATACAGGAACAGTGCATTCTCGTGGCTCAGTGTACCAGCCCTGGGATCGATTCTTACCAGGGGGCTCTGAGAATGCCCGTAATTTTTCCTCCATGCCTGCATTTGAGGGCTTGGGGCATTAAGGGACTCCATTGGCAATACAGTTTCCTGGAAGCTCTGGCTTTGTAAAAGAGTGTTCCTCGCGGGAGGAGAGACAAGGAAGGAACAGGGGTTCTGGGAACAGAGCTGTCTGGCACAGCTACTCCCTGCTGCTCAGCCTCTAGGCCGGATGCAGACGTGGCCAGGGCAGGAAACTCCCTCAGGCCAGTTGTACAGTATCTGGTCCTTTTCCCCTCCTCACACTGTCTTCCTTCTGGAGTGCTCGGCTCTGAGCTGACTGCCTGACATGTAGCTGGAGGCAGTCCTAACATCTGGAACCTGGGGGCCCTGCCCAAGAAGCTTGGCTGTCTGTTAAGGAACAGGGATCTGAGGCTAGAATTAGGGGTACTGAGTGGTACACTACCCAAGGAGTGTGTGTGTGTCAGGGCCAGGCTGGGGAGATCTGGGCCTCCAGGCTACGGGACCGAGCATCTAGTCATGGGTGAGTTTCCAAAGGAAACACAAAGGGAGGTGGTGGTAAACACCACCCAAGATCCCACCTACTATCTGGGGGAGCCTGTGGGTTTGTCTGGAGACCACTGGGGAGGCGGGCCAGGAGGGGATGGGGAGCATGGGCAATGCGTAGTACCGGATTCGTGTATCTTAGTCCCGGAGGTGGTGGTGGGAGGACTCTCCGTGGTGGTGGTGGCAGCAGTGGTTGTAGTAGTTGTTGCGACGGTGGTGGTGGCGATGGTGGTAGGTGCGACAGTTGGGATGATGGGGACTGTTGTGGCTTCAGTGGTGGCAGCAATGGCAGTAGCATCGGTACTGCTCACAGCGCCCGTCGCACCCACGGTAGTCGGGGGCAACGTGGGAGGAGCTGAGAGGGAAATGTAAAACAGCCGAGTCTGGTTGGTTTGGCTGTGCCCGGCCTGGATACGCGGCCCCCGCGTGCAAGGCAGGCAGCCCGGTGAGGAGATGGGGCTTAGTCATCAGGAGCCTCCCCAAGCATAACGGACTGGGTCAGACGGGTCGCAGCAACAGAAGACACAACCATGGGAGAGGAAGAGAATGAAGTCCTGTGTGTGTTTCATTTTCTTCTCATGGTCTGCGTGGCCCGAAGCACCCAGCATGCACCCAGCCTGCACCCAGCCAAGGATGCGTGAGGATGAGACGGGAAGGGGGCATGGGCTGAGTCGCTCAGACCCCAGGGATGGCATGGAGCCCCAGGCCAAACACTGGCCAGATGCCACCCAGACACAGGCCCAAGCAGCACCAGTTGGGTCCAGCCCTGGAGCCCCAGCCTAGAGGTGGGCAGGCGGTGGGGCCCTATCCAGCAGAGGCTTAGGGTGGCCTGCCATTCCCAACCAGTCACTCCAAAATCACCCTTTGTCATGCCTGCTTGAGCCCAAACAGCCACCCAAACCTGATGACAGAGGGGGAACAATCTCCACTCTGCGTGGGCGAGCCTTGCACGGCGTTCTGCCTGCCCTCGCCCTCCTCCGGTCTTGGCTCTCCTCGGTCATTCCCCTGCCTCTCCTCCCTCTCTTTCCCTTCTCTGTTCAATGGTGGCCCTTCCTGCAACCACCCTAATCCAAAGCGACTTTTTTTTTTTTTTTTTTTGAGACGGAGTCTCGCTGTCGCCCAGGCTGGAGTGCAGTGGCGCAATCTCGGCTCACTGCAAGCTCCGCCTCCCGGGTTCACGCCATTCTCCTGCCTCAGCCTCTTCGACTAGCTGGGACTACAGGCACCCGCCACCACGCCCGGCTAATTTTTTTTGTATTTTTAATAGAGACGGGGTTTCACCGTGGTC
Organism: Hylobates moloch; assembly: GCF_009828535.3. NCBI lineage: Eukaryota > Metazoa > Chordata > Mammalia > Primates > Hylobatidae > Hylobates > Hylobates moloch. Next base: position 8,805,949 of record NW_026652293.1, read on the forward strand.
TCGATCTCCTGACCTCGTGATGACCTCGTGATCCGCCCGCCTCGGCCTCCCAAAGTGCTGGGATTACAAGCGTGAGCCACCGCGCCCGGCCTAAAGTGACTTCTTATAACTGCCTTTATCTCTAGAAACTTTGGGTCCAGGTACCCCAAGTGCTTTGTGTTCACACGAGAACATGGGAAGAGGGAGCTAATGGAATGGCCTGCACTCAGCAGCACCACCTTCCCAGCCCACAGCAGACAGAGGAGTCCCAGGCAGAGCGAGGCGCATGCTGGGCTTCTTTTCTGCATAAATCTTCATGGGGCACAGAATCGTTCAGATCTGGGCTAACTCTCTCATGACACCCATCTCCCACCCAAAGCTATTCTTGGATGTTGGTCAGCTTGGGAGGGCTAAACTTATGTATGTGACAACTTTTTCACAGGTCTTCTTTCCTGATATAGAAGGTCATGGAAAGGGCTGCCCTATCCTTACCCACAGATCTAATATTTGCTAAAGCCGAGAGTATGAGAATGAGGCCAAGCAGAGAGAGACAAAGCCACCTCCCCTCCTTGCACTTGATCTCCCGTGATCTGACAGCACTCCACTTTCTAGTATTGATGCTAATGGGGCAGTAGGCAGGGACTTTAAAACACAGGCAGCTAACTCTCACTCCCAAGGAATCCCACCCAGCCTCAAATCTCTCAGGAAAATAATATCCCAGAGAAAGGGGCTAGGGCAGGGAGGGACGCCAGAGAAAGAATTGCCAGAGAGCTTTTTTTAAGGGAGAGTGAAGTGATCCTAAGCCTTCTCAGCCAGAGCCTGCCCAACAAAAGCCCTTTCATTCCCTTGGGTCTCCAGTATTACAAGTCCCTCTTTGGAGAAGGAGGGAATACTCCTGCTTCCCTACTAATAAGATCAGAGGTACTACTGTGCCCTGAGGGTGCTGGCCACCGAAGTCACACTGGGCAGCTGACTATGCCCCATACGTTCCAGAGGTTCCTGGGCAGGCTCAAAGCTCACAATGCTATATTCCCCAAACCCTGGTCAACCCACAGACATCAGGGCGGTGTGGGGAGGGGTGAGCGGTGGGGCAACTCTCCCTCTTAGATTCTTTATTCAGGGCTGTGCTCAGTCCAGGATGGCCTCAGCCCTGGAATATAAGCTCAGCACTAAAAACACTCAACATGAGGGAATTCACTTATCCCCACCCACCGACACACACACACACACACACACACACACACACACACACACACACACACCACACACACACACACACACACACACACACACACACACACACACACACTGTGCACACATACATGGGAAAGCCTGAGAGACCCATGCGGCAAAGGTCAGTTCTCTCCCAGGCCTGCTCCCTGCAGCTCTCATGGTCATAGACACACATGGGCTCTTTCTGCTGCTCTGTGCTGCTGGAACAGACCTGGAGAGATTATTTTGTCTACTTGGGCAGGACTGCTCTGATTTTTTTTTTTTTTAATTGAGATGGGATCTTGCTCTGTCACCCAGGCTGGAGTGTAGTGGTGTGATCATGGCTCACTGTAGCCTCGACCTCCCAGGCTCAAGCAATCCTCCCACCTCAGCCTCCCGAGTAGCTGGGACTATAGGTCCAGCTACAAGTCCACCATGCTTGGCTAATTTGTGTATTTTTTGTAGAGATGGGATTTTGTCATGGAACCCAGGCTGGTCTTGAACTCCCAGGCTCAAGCAATTCTCTGGCCTCAGCCTCCCGAAGTGCGCACCTGCTGGAGCTCCTTATCAATAGTATATTTTCTAATAATTTCTGACAAATCAAATGCTCACAGGGTAGCCCTTCTCATGACTAACTAAAAGGCATCATTAGAAAACACTCCCTTTGGAGGAGGTTGCAGTGAGCCAAGATCGCACCACTGCACTCTAGCCTGGGCGACAGAGCGAGACTCTGCCTCAAGTAAACAAAACAAAACAGAAAAGCAAACACTCCCTTTTAACCTGAATCATCACGCTGCATAGTGCAGGAGCCTGGGCCTCCCTTCCTACAGGTGCAGTGGCGCTACATTTCCCAGGCCCCAGAATCCAAGTCAATCTTCCCTAAAGCTTTACGCTCTCTCACGTGACCCTCAGACTCGCAGAGACACACACACACTCATACCGCAGCAGGGCCATAGCTGGGGGCACACACTTCCCAGGATGTTCCAGTGAGTAGCTGGGGGACAGAGGTGTCAACAGAACCCAGGTGACAGCATTTTCCTCACTGGCCCTGCTGGGCAGAGGCAAGGATGAGAGATGGTTCTGGAGATGTTTCTACACTGCATTGTCCCCTCCCCTGATGGCCACTTCTGCCAAGTGTGGCAGAAAGGAAGCATTTTTCTCTGATGATGGCTATCTAGCTGCTTCCTGTCTGGCTCAGGCTTAGTAAGAGGGAGCAAGAGATGAGAGAGAGGAAAGGGGTCACTTTCCGGCAGCCTCCCCGGGGCTCCCACCATCGAAGTTACCATAAAGGATACAACCTCAGCTGGCTAAGGTCACTGCTGGCACATCTCCGACCCACTCATTAGCTGTGTCTATTGTCCCAAGGCAAGACAGGGCATCCAGATTGCTAGGGAGGGTGGAGGAAAGAAGAAAAGCCTCCGAGGGAAGATGCAGAAGAGTCAGGCAGTGAGCTGTCAGGGGGCTAGTACAGGTGGGAACGAGAGGAGGACAAGTGTTCCATGGGGAAAACCTTCCACTGCTCAGGTCCAAGGAGATTCAGATTATTTCATCTCCTGGGGCTGAGGTGGAGGAGAGGATAGAAGAGCAATGAAGCTGAGAAGTAGGGCTTACCAATAGAGCAGCACCAGGCTGGGCAGACACATGACTGGGCTAGGATGTCATTTCCTGCTGCAATAGGAGCTACAGGTTTGGAAGCAATCCTGGCCAGCGCTCAGTGGAGACCATCAGCCTGGCGACCGAGGAGAGGGGGGCAGAGACTCTCTGTTAGCTAAGGGGGGATCCTGAGTGAGCTAGAGCTGGAAGCACAAGGCCCCTCCTAGAAGGCAGCGTCAACCTCACAGGTTTGTGACCTAATGCACACTGGAAGGCACCCTGGCCGCGGCCAAGGGTTTCCCAGGAGGGTTTCAGGGAGCACCATGCATGAGATGGAGAACAGTGAGGAGAGATGACATGTGTCATTCATCTTTCTGTCCCAGAACCTGCCACGGAACAGGGCACCTATCAAGAGCCCACCGAACATTTGCAGACCTAAGCTGGGTCAAAGAAGAGGACAGCACTTCCTAGACATTCCAAGGTGGAAGGTTTAGTCCAAAAATGTCCACATGGCGTGTTGACTACCCCGGCCAAATCACAGATTGTCAGACAGATGGGCAGCAATCCTAAGAGACTGCAGATACAGGTGGATGAGAGGGATTATCTTCACTAGGTGAGAGATGAACAGGGCAGTTTGGGGAAATAGTGCCCAGGTTTGGAGAGGACGAGAAGGAAGACAGCAGTGGGCTGGACGCCAGGCCCACGTCAAAAACATGGAACCCGAGTTTCGTTGCTTGGCACCTGCTCATTGTGCAGAAGGTTCTTACGCATTTAAAGCTGAGAACAGCTGATGTTATCAGCACATCTCATTTCCAAAAAAGTGCAATCTGCCTCCACTGCCATGTCACGTGGAAGCCAGAGCCCAGGAAACATTTGATTGAGACCGTGAGCTCATGCTGCATGAGTGTAGATCTTTTCTAAATGGAAAGTAGGAAGTGGGGTGATTGCAAAGATACCTCTCACCCACTCAGTAGAGGGACAGCGCAGGTCAGCACAGATGCCCACTGAACAAGACAGACTGCCTGCCACCAGGCCCACCTGCCTTGGGTCCCAGGGTGCCAGAAAGGGGAGGTGGACAGGGAGCTGCTTCCCCATTGAGCTTGCAGCTGATTCGCCTGGTGCCCTCCCTGCGTTTCCTCTTCGTCACGGGAGAGACTTATGTAAACTTCAAGCAGGAAGTCAGGGAGGCCCCCAGTGTGGCAAGGATGGCTCTCACCCTATTCCCCAGGCCTGGGATCACCTCTCTGCCTCACATCTTCACAGGGGTGTTCAGACCTTGTGGGGAGGCACTGGGGTGGTGGGTGATGTTGAGGACTGAGGGAGAGGGAAGGATGATGGCAGTCACCATCCACAGATCTGGCCGCAAAACATACACAAACTGAAGGAAGCAGGGTGTGCAACAGAAATAGAATCAACCTAGGATGGGGGTGGGAATGAATAAGCAAAGGCGAGGAGGAAATCGAATTGGGCAAGGTGGCATCCCCTTCCTAAGCCAACCCTCAGATTCCTGGCCCGGTCCTCAGCCCTCCCCCCACTGCCTGGCATGTAAGGAGGCTCTGGTGAACACCTGCTTGTAGCCTTTGCTCTGCCAGGGTGAATCCTGTTCTCATTTCCCATCTGATGTAATTCAGGCTCAGAGGAGGGCCTGGAAAGGAACCCTGGGGTCCCCTGCCTCATTTCTCCAGCCTGGGGACAGGCCGACTGTGATGAAGAGCCCTTTGATGACCCTCAAACCCATGACATGAAGACTAGAGAGGAGTAACTTGATTAGCAGGTCCTAAGCCCAGAGCTGGCCAGCACCTCAGTCCACTGTAGATCTACCTCCCACACCCCGAGAGTGGAGACTGTTCTTAACGATAAAGACTTGGAAAAGCTGGGTTTCTGAAGGGTGAGGAGACAATCAGCCCACGGTGCCTGCTGAGACTCCAGGAACTGGAGCACCTGGCCCTATCCATGGACAAGCTTGCTTGTTCTCACTGAGCAGAGCCCGTGGTGGCTGGCAGAGCCGGTGCCGGGCCCCCATGCAGCATGCGAAGCCGGCATGCACAGTGTGCTCACCCTTTCAGGAGATGGCAGCCCCACCAGGAGCCAGCTGTCCCTGCTCCTACTGCAGTGCGCCTTCTAGGGCCACAGCTGGGGACATTGCTTTGAGCTGTCAAGCCCAGGCAAGGGCTCAGATGGTTAACGGGAAGTAATCTACTCAGTGTCAGAATCAAACTGCAGCTCCAGAGAGCAGGTCAGGACCGGTGTGTGTGGGACCCCTGCTGAGCCATTCTCCTTCTCAGCAGGGGGCAAATAGTTTGGGAAGGGGGGAAAGCGGGCTTGCTCTCCTCTGGTCCCATCCTCCACACACAGCCCTCTTGACAGTCTGGCTTCCCAACCACTGAAAGGGTGAGTCTGGAGCATGCTTTCAGCCTGAGCCTCTCCCTCCTTGTCCGCCCTGGCTGGGCTGGGCTCCGCCTGCACTGCCCCATGCCATGCCCATTACCTCCGCTGCTGGTACGGTACCTGCGGTTGGAGTAGCTTCAGAACACAGCGCCCAAGATGGCCAGACAGAGGGAGAAAGGATGGAAAAGGGAAGAGAAAACAGAGCACAAGTGAGACCACAGGACAAGCAAAGCAGAGAAGGTTCCAGCCCAAACCTTATGCAGACGGCGCGGCCAGGTGCTGGCTGCTGGCCTGAGGATGCCAACTGGCATTCAGGGGTCACGGTCAACTCCACCTGAGTCAGGCATGTTCCTACAGAAACCCTTCCACCTGGGCCTTGGAGACCTTTCTAACCACTGTTTCTACCTCGATTCAAGGACTGGACATCTAAGAGGTGGCTGCAGGGACAGTCCACTCAGAGCATTATGCTCCCAGCTCTGTCCTCAATAGCATGTCCTGCTCTGGCGAGGTTGGCATGACTTTGAGCAGGCTGGGTGACCCTCCATGATGCCAAGAATTGAGGGGATAAGGAGTAGGTGGTGTGGGAGGACACCAACTCCAGTCAAAAGGATGGTTCCTGTCTTTGGGGGAAGATGCTGAATAGTGGGATGGATAGGAGAGAGGGAGCGTGTTCAGCTGCACCTGCTCCACACCATCGCAACCTTGGAAGGCGGGAACTTTGAAGGATGGAGCCTGGAGCTCCTCTCCTGGTATTCCATCACTCCAATTCTTCCCCTCCAGTTGGACTTTATGAAGTTAGAAACCCAAGTTTGGACTGAGAGCCCTTTCTTTTTTCTTTCTTTCTTTTTCTTTTTTTTTGGACTGAGAGCCCTAAGTGAAATTCTTGAATTTTCTGCAAAGCCCTAAGTTAAGAAAAAAGCCTCTATTTGTCCTATAGTTCCCTGGGGCTGCAGAACATTCTCTGTGGTGGTTACTGAGGCTGGACAATAGGGCTTTGTTTAACTGATGTTCTGTACTGGGGTGCACATAGGGAGGGAAGAAGGGGCTCTCTTTATCTATCTACTTGCAGAATTGAGTAATCAAGAAAGCGCAGCATGGCCTGGCCTGGCCTTTAGTGACAGACACACATCAGCCACTAACCTAAGTCCCCCTGCCCTAATAAACTTCCTGAGCGCGCAGGGGCTTGGGAGAGTGCAGAAGAGCACAGCAGGAGGGAGAGCTGGTTGTGTGACACACTCCTGGTTTCTGAGACCAGAGAGGGATGCAGAGCGGGCTGTCAGCCTTTCTCTGCTTCTGCCTGGCCCCTCTTCTCCCACCTCAGCGCTGGTCTGCTGGCTAGAGTGGTTGGCTGGGGAAGGATGTGGGCAGCTTGTGAAGCTGCCTGAGATCCCGGGGTGACGCAGCGGGCCTGGTAGCCCCAGAGAAGGCAGCACTGATGCTCTCCTGGAATGCGGGTAGGGGTGGTATTCAGGAGACCCCATCTGGCCCTGGGCCAGGCCGCGGGACCTGACCCTTCTGTGGAAAGCACCAGACAGGATGACTTGTCAGCTTCCAGGGTGCCCACTCACATCACCTCTTCTCTGGAGTCTTCCCGTGAAGACTGAATCCCCTTCTCTGCCCAGCCACTGCGCCCCCTCATTTAGACATGCAATTAGATATTCTTATAGATGGCTCCCCCTCTAGATGGTGTGAGCTTCTTACTACCTTTGTATATCCCTTGTGTGTGGCAGTGTCTGGCACCTCACATTGTGGGTACTCAAGAAATGGCTGTTGAATAGACCGTTGTATCTCTGGAGATACACAGGGGTCCCCAGCCTTTCCCAGGGGGTGTGCCAGTATTGAGGCTTTTGCAGCCTTGCCTCCTCGAGAGGTCCCAGACTGCACATTCCCCCAGTGCCAGCGTGTGTGCGGGTGAGCCTGGAGCACCCTCTAGTGGAGTCCTCAGGCAGGTGCAGCTCTGGTGGGGGATGAAATGCTGCCAGATGACGCCTGGACCCAGATGAACCCATTTGCTCTTTGTGAAGCTGGCTTGGCAAATGGCTGTTTCCTAACTCCTCTTCCCCTCTGCAGCCTGACAATGCATCCAATTCAGGCTGCAAGGAAGGACCACATTCTCTGCTCTACTCATGATGCCAGTAAGCAGCGTCATCATGACGGTTTCCCCTACCTCCTTGAACCCATGTGCCTTCAAAGAAAGAAGGTTGTCCCCAGAGCCCTCATGGGGGCACTCGCAATCATATTCCTGCCTCCCTCAAGAGGTGAACACTCACTGTTCTTTGGAGTTCATTATGATTTCTCTCATTTCTCAACTCATGCTCTCTTCCTTACTCCTCTACAAGAAGGAAAGATGGTAGATGTCAAGTGACTCAGCAAGTCAGGGCAAGTGGGGACTCAGGTGTGACCACAGTGGTCCAAGGAGAGCTGAGCTCCAGATACAATGCCAGCACCTACCTCTCACACATAAGATGGGTTCTTACCTACTGAGGGCTTGAGGACTTGCAAGTCTCATTTCCTCTCCATCCCAGGCAGCCAGCTACAGATCTCAGTGTTTCTCTAGGCCTCTGAATTAGCTGGGACCTTTTACCCCAGGGGCTGCCGCCGTGTACCTACCTTCATTCGGGGGTGCTGGTGACTCCTCTGTGACGGCTTCCCCAGAGCCCACCTGCGTCCTGGCGCTGAGGGTAAAGCGGTAGCGTGACACGGGGTCTGTTCTTTGCACCGTGAACTTGGTCTGATTGGGAGATAAGTTTTCCACTATCTGCTTTCCTACTTTGGTCCCGTTAACTGGGGAGAGAGAGGTAAGTGGAATTAAACTTTAGCAACAGTTATTGATGGGTTATATAATCTGCAAGCTGGAGGGAGAACACCTTCCTGACTTTGCTGGAAAGGGAAATGATGGCACCTGCCTGGTGATCTTAAAGGCTTGGTTCAAAGGCAGAGTGCTGGGCAAGAACTCCCTCCGGGCTCTTTGATGACACCCAGGGTTAATCCTTCTTCACTGATCCTGTTGTCTCTAGCTCACTGCAGAGTTATGTGGCTGATTCAGAAAGATTCCGTTTATATTCTTAAGCCCTTTCAACAAGGACAAAACTCTTCACTTTCTTTCTTCCTTTCAAACAGAACTAGGGCAACGCCACTAGGCCTTTTGATTCTTAATGCCTCCTTTGTAAAATGCCTATTAAATGGACCTCAAAGGGTGAAAGGGTCTGGTCCAGAGATCAATTCAGAACAGCATACAAGCACACAGTTGGCTATTAAAATTGCTAACAACACAACATTTGGCTCTTTGAGTTTCCTAACGAGGTATGTTACCTACTTTTGAAGGCCTAAAGTGTTTCAAATGTAATAGCACTCCTGTCCCTGCATGGTGATGCTGAACTCTTGAGGTGGGGTCTTTACAACCCAGGCTCCCGATTCGGGTCACCCCACAGTCACCAGGCAGCTCTACATGCAGCTGCCTTATCGTACATGACATCTTGTCAAGGGGTGTCCTGACTGTGGACTCCTGTGAGTATACTATCTACCCCATCAGGTGGAAGCTCCAGAGCCTGAGGAACTCTCTCTCCTAGACTCTGTATATGTTGAAGACTACAAAAGATCCCTAAAGGCATGGCTATCTCCCTCATTAGACTGGAGTTCCCTTTGTCTCATCAGTGAGACTAGGAGCTCCCTGCAGGCAGAACTACGTAAGGAGAGCAGGGATTGAGTCCCATCTGCCTCCCCTAATCCTATTGGGAACTGTTTTGTTGGCCCCTCCATCCCTCCACAATGCCATCTGCACCCACAGGCTTTCTACCTTGAGTCCTTAGGAAAAGTGGTGAGAATGGGGTTTCTGGTTCCCAGATTATCTAAGAGAAAGGGAAGGGCAGAACGTACAGGCCACGTATTTGAGAGTGTATCCAATCATGATCCCATTTGGATGCTCTGGATGATCCCATTCCAGGTTGATTGTCTCCAGGTTGGGCTGCCGGACTCGGAAACGCCTGGGGGCACTGGGTACTTGGGGAAGGAGGAGAGAGCAGGGGAGATGAGGGGGAGGGGGAAGGGAGGATGAGGAAAACACAGAAAACAAAGCACAAGTATGAAGGCATTGACCTCTGGACAACCCCCATGCTGGACACTGCTAAACGGAAGCCTGGGAGAACCGTGAGATGACCGGAGCCCATTGCCCCATCCAGGATGCCATTTCCTCCAGGTCTGAGGACAAACATAGCTCAGACTCTGCTATTTAAGAGAGGAAGAAGTAAATCAGGTTTTCTTCTAGCAACTACCCTGGATTCAGCACATGTTAGGCTCTGATTCTGCAAAGATACCTCTAAATTGGGCAGAGCCATTCCTAGGTAGAGAACCACTTACAGCTGTTTTGTACAGAGGCTGCAGTTCCCTATCCTCAGACAAGGATTCTCATCACTGGGTCCAGGCAGCAGGCCCAGGCTTCTGAGCTGAGAATGTTGGATTCAGGGGTAAGGAGACAGAAAGCCAGGGTGGAACATCCGGAAGAGGTGGGAGGGCGGGAGTGTTGGGGAGAGGCCAATGATGAAAACCAAACCAAGGGGAGGGAAAGACAGGGATAAAGAGAACAAGAGGGAAGAACAGAGGACAGGAGGAAGAGAAGAGGAAAAATGGGGAAAATAACAATTAAAGAGGGAGGGAAGAGAAACGGAGGAGGATGAAACAGATGCAAGGCAGATAAAAGAAGACTGGCAAGAACAAGGAGATGAACCAGGAACTTTGCAGTCATCTGTTAATTCATGAACTTGAATTTATGTGAAACAAAAAATAGGGATTTTGACCGCAGGGCCATGTGAAACCACGGGCCTGCAGAAGGCGGGGCTATACTTGGGTATCCCTCTGCAGAGCCACCGCACACACAGGCCGACTATTTCAGTGACGGCTTCTTGAGAACGTGGGGGGAGAACCGTGAAGGTGTTGGGTGCTGGCAAACAAATCAGATGGTTCCAGGCAGTCAGGATGGACGTGCTGCCTTCTGCCTCGGAAGGTGGTGAGGTGGCCCAGGCGCCCACCGTGCCCTCGGGGATCAGTCTGCATCACCCGTCTGGAATTGTGTCAGCAGACCTCACAGGTCTTCTCTTGAGATACAACCTCCTGGCAGGGCAGGTCACCTTGGTGATGGTGCTCTGGGAATGGCTGTAGTGGCTCAGCTTGCAGGTCATCCGCTCCTGGAGGCCTCGCAGAAGTCGCCTTGTGCCATCCATGCCGAGCCACGCTGGAGTTTCTCCAGGCCCAAGGTGTGTGCCACCCTTCTCCTGCCCCACCCTGAAGAGCTGCAGGCCAGACCTACCTCCTTCCGGGGTGGTGAACTCCTTGGTCTCACTGCGAGGCCCATCACCTCTCCCATTGACCACAACCATCTCCAGCTTGTAGTTACTGTAGGGGAAGAGGCGGGACACCACGCCACGGAGGCGGTCACCAGGGAAGCTGGCTTGCTGTCTCTTCTGAGACACCCACAGATTCTTCAGCAAGCTGCTCTCCCTCCAGTAGTAGGCCTTCGGGACAGAGGCAGGCTGGTGAGGGGTCAGGCAGGCAGGGCCGGGTTAGTTGTTAGTGGTGGTGGTAGTGACCGGTCTTTCCTTTGCTTGCTACGGCCTCCAAGTCCCAAATGACCTCATCAGTCCTATCCAGGCTGAGGAAGCAGCCTTTTAATCCCCACTCATTAGCCACTCATGAACACGACTTTATATTAAACAACAAATAAGGGTTTTGGTTCCAATTATTTTCGGATCCATGCCACGTCTTTGGGGAATGAGCAAGTTGGCCAAACTTACATCTGAGCTGCTCCATCATGAGACTGATTTCCAAGGTGGGTACCAGGTTGCTCAGGGAGTCCGTGCCAGAACCAAAAATAGTGAGCCAAGGGTCCAGGCATGGAAAGCTCCACTCTGTGCTCAAAGACCACATCACCTTGAATTGGATTAGTATGGTTTAGATTGACGGCAGGCAGCAGTTGAAAGGTAGCAAGTTACCCCCAGAAGTCTGAATATGAGAAAGGGTTGATTTAATCCTTTGAAGTAAAATGATTTCTTTACATATTGTTGGAAGACCTTTAGGAATGAGACAGTCACATGTCCAAGTCAGTGGGATGCCAGGCTGCATGACAGCAGAGCTTGGATGGGAAGGGACAGCTATGGAAGATGGTGGTGTTGGAGGGGACGGTGGAATGAGTTTGGGCAACGTGAGGTCTCTAATTAGCAGTGGGTAAGAAGCCACAGGTCAGGTGGCCACGCCAGTGTCTCCCAGGCTGCCTGTGGCAAGGTAGGAAGGAGTCCAGACTTAGAGGGGGACCCATGGGGAAGCTTTAGCCAGAAATATCTCTAAGCAAGTAGGTTAAGGGTGCAAGTCAACTGTGGGGAAGAGCTCATTCAAGTGTACACATCACGTTGCCTTCTTTCCCCTACTGGCCAAATTCATTTCCCGGGAGGAGACTAGCCTCTCCTGCTCTGCCTCCAATTGTCCATCAGCCAACTCTTGATGACCCCGGAGGCCACAGGATCTGCATTAATCACAGTTACTGCCTCCCTCACTTTCCAGCCAACTTTTAATTAGCGCTACTCAAAAGGGAGTGCCGTGTATACCCTGGGTGCTCTCTCTCTTCTTCCCATCTGAGCTCACCCTTTTGAAGAGGATGGACAATTGAGCAGCAACTGCTCTCAGGCAGGGAGGACCAAGAGAAGCCAAGGGCCTTGACAGTCCATATACTGGGTTATCTGGAGTTGGCTGTGACAACAGGGAGGGCATTTGCACGCTTTCAGTGGCTTTGCCTGTTAGTTGTGGCTTAGGAGATAAGGAGCCCAGTAGGGGCCATTGGGAGAGGGGAGGGGAGTAGCTCAGCGGTGCCTCAACACTGCTCTGAAGATACATGTGTGCCCACTCATGCATGTATTCCAAATGCAATGTGCTATGCAACACCAACCCAAACCCACCACCTTTCACGTGATTTTCTGCTGAGCAGAATCTCTCAGCATATCTGCTGGACACATCTGGGTGTGTGTATATATATATATATATATATATATGTACACACACATATATATATACACACACATATACATATATATATATACATATATATATATAATTTTTTTTTCTGGGTATATTTTTGAACATCTAACCCTAGACATTATCTTCTTGAGTCAACCCTGGATTCAATAAATATCCCTAAGATTTCTTTCAAATATCTTATGCCCCGCGTTTGCTACCCCTGGCCCTGGTTAGTGAGCTGGGTGGTTAGGTGAGTCCGGAGCTGGCTTCCTCACTCGGTACTCTCTGAGCTGGCCCTGGACCGTGTCGGAGTAGACGCGGTTCCACTGAAGGCTGATGGCTGTGCTGTTCATGACTCGGACTTTAACTTCAGTGGGCGCAGCCCTGGGATCTGCAATGTGTCGGGACAGAGAGCTGGTTATGCAGGCAGGACTTTACGGTTGCTTCTGACTTGTTCTCTGCTGGCCTGTACCTGCACTCCACTCAACACTGGGCATTCCATGAGGGCAGGGGCCATGTCTCCTCCATCAGACAGTACTTGAAAAAGTGGTGGGGAAGGCTCAGGACAAAAGGGTGGCAGTCCAGGTGGAAGAGACTCCGCCTACATGTTTAGAGGGCAGTCATTTGCCCCCTCCTGTGCTGGGTAGTTTCCGTCTGCCCCTTCGTTTTGTCCTCCACCCTTCCTCACCCTGCTCTGTGTCCTGGGGAGCTGCCCTCGCTGGACCTTATCAGTGGGGTTCCCTTGTTCTCAGGCTTCCAGATGGGTTTAACCAATAGCAGGTGCCAACAGGAGGCTCCAGGGCAGGAGGAGAGGAAGGGTGGGTATCAATTCCCCTGGGTTCCTCTTTGCTGGGCTACAGGTTGACAGCCTTGTACTCTTCTACCTAAGGCCATGGCTCCTGAGGGCGGTCCTTGCTGGCTGTGGACTCATCTATCCCCGTCCGTGGAGGCTCACAGTGGTATAATGGCTTCCTGCTGCTGCCAGCCTTTAAGGTGGATCACATATCTTGCTGTTTTCCCTCCAACTCTGTCCACATGTTATAAATAGTTCCTTTTGAGAGTGCATCTGTTTCCTGGCAGGAAACGTTACCCATAGGTTGAAGATGCCCTAATCTAGTTCAGGAAGTGATTCTGACCCTGCGACTACCTGGAAAGGGAAGGCCCCTCCCTCCCCCATAACTGACTCTTGTCCCTGTTTTCTCCACTCTGCTGCAAAAGCAGCTCTGCCTTGTCCCCTCTAATCCATCAGAGCGTGGGCCGCAGGGTAGAAGCATGCCACAGAAACTGTGGGCTGGTCCATAAAATCCATGACCAGATGCCACCCTTTCTGCACTTACCATCCAGTAGTCCCATCGGGCTCCTGTCTTAAGTGCCCGCCACCATGGAGGCGAGGAGTGGAATGGACAGAGGACCCGCTGACCCTCTCTGCTCATCTCCCTTGTGAGTCCAATACATAATCACCTCTGGGAAAGTGGGGCCCAGGGCCCAGCCCGCCCTTCCTCCATCTCTCTGTTAGGAACGCCACTGGCCCTACTCTTGACTGCTCCTTCTAAGCTCCCCCCACTCAAGACTGTCCCTCCTCCTTCCTTCTGCCCACTCCATCCACCTACATGATCTCTTCTTCGATCAGACCCAGACCTAACAGGGCGCAAAGGCCCTCAGCCAGGAGGGGACTCCCCGACACCCCTGCTTTGTTTAGCAGCCTACAGGATTGATGTGCTGCGGATAGAGAGGCCACCACTGTCTGGGAAGCCAGGCGTATATGTCCATGTATATGACCAGAATCTTGTTGTTTTACCAGGGGCCAGCCCCCAAAGACCTTCTCTTTCTGTGCTCAGTTCCCAGGGCTGGGAGCCGCAGCGGGAGCACCAGGAGGGGCTGGTCTGGGGTGCTCCTGTCTGGTGCTGAGGAGGCCTCTTGATCCCTCAAGGCTTCCCGGGGGGAACCTCTGGCCTGCTGCCCTGCTTCCTATGGAGGTGTCTAATTATAGCTCTTTAGGATGGGCAGTCCTGATGTTTTTTCTTGGTACTAGCATGGCTTAGCAGTAAGGCAGACTGCCAGGGGATCGGAAGACCTGGGCTCTGTTCTCAAGACTGACATTGATGACTATGGAACACTGCTGAGGGTTTTCCCTTTTTGGGCCTCAATTTTCACATCTGTGAAATGAGAGTTCTGGACTGGGTGATGACATTCAGTAATTCCAACTACGTTCGGATGATGATATTTCCACTCCCGACATTACTGAGTGCCTGTCTGCTCTAGGTCACTACAGGACATTTTTCCTTCCTGGGAGCTGGCTGTCCTCCCATACCCACCCCAAGGTTCCTGGCCTGTGAGTGTGGCCTCGTGCGACCTAGCCACAAGGGTCGTAGTCAGGGGACGGTGAGGAGACTACTCACAATCTTCTCCGGAGTAACCGATGACGGACTCTGGCTCAGGGCCCTTCCCGAAGTCATTTTCAGCCTGGACTCGGATCTCATAGGGCACGTAGACCGGGGTCTGCCCCACCACGTAGCGAGAGCCCCACACTGTGACATTGTTCCAGGCCTCTCGAGTCTCTCTCCGCCTCCACTTGACAATGTAGCGCAGGTTGGGGCCAAAGGCCGAGGTGGCATTCATGGGCTGGGCAGAGGGACAGACAGGCTGGGGAGGCTGCCAGAGACGGGCCCAGATCCACCCACAGCTTGCCCTCTCTTGCTGTGCCAGGCATCCCTTCCAGATGTGCCCAACATCGGCCTCCCCCTTGCAGGGTAGGGGAGACCACATCCCCCACCGCAGTGAGTCCCCCAAAAGCCCAAGGTCCTGTGAACCCAGCAGCATGCAGATTTTCTGTGACAAAGGCTTCGCCTGAGACCCAGTTACTCTGACTCTGAGAGCCATACACATTTGCAGGTGGAAAGGTTTTATTTTCAACAAAACTCCTTGCTGTGACGGGGAAACAATAAAGCAAAATATAGACAATGAGGTAAACTTCTCTAAAGTCAGAAGAAATGAATTGTGGTTAACCACAGCATGGCTCCTGCTAATGAACTCAAAATTCCAGAATGGACTTTACTTCTACCGAATTTGTGTGTGTCTGTCCTGTCCTTCCCAAGAGGTCAGAGTTCTTTAAACATGGGTGTGATTCTGCTCTTTATTTTCTAAGGGCCTGGCCCGGGAATCAGTCCTCTGGGAGCCCGCTATACAGAGCCATAGACCAGGGTCCTGAATCTGGGCTCAGCCCAGCTGCTGTTGCCCTGTTTGGCCAAGGGTGCTGTGGGAGCAGCCTTCAGAAAGACAGGGAAGGTCATGATCCCAAACACTGCATCTCCCAGTTTCCATTACTCATGGCAGAAGCTCAGAAATGTTAATATTTCAGTGGCTGCGTTTGCATTCTCAGACTGGGAAGTGGTTTGGGAAAAAAGCCATTTTGAGACCACATACTCCAGTTTTGGTTTGCAAAGTGGAGTCAGTGAGCCAGCATGAAGATGGGATTTTATAAGACCAGAGAGAGTCTTTGGAATGACCGAGTCCATTCTCTGACCAAAAGAAAGACTGTACTGGACACATCTCAGATATTGGTCTCTCCCCAGCTCCTACAAATCTCCAGTGAAAGGGCCCTAGAACACACCAAAACTTGGTTTGGTGTTGTGCTTAGATCTCTTCTAAAGTCTAACCCCAGTCCCTCCTCCTTCAAGACAAGTCTGCTTGATTTTGCTGCCTCCTCTATGCGTTTTGCTAGACTGGCAGTCAGTGGACCCTGGTCCCCTCTGCTCCCGTCTCCTCTCTGAAATCTTACACTTAGACATTTGTCCTGTTTGGTTTCTGGATGCCCAACTCAGAGAGGAGCTTGGTTTCTCAAAGAAGAATGGCCACCAAGACCAGCCAGAGAGTCTGAACCACACCGTGGCTCCCGGTGCACGCAGCAAGGTGAGCTGCTCCACTGGGGCTGGGAGGGCCTCTTACCGTCCACGTGATCTCCATGTTGTTCTTTCTGGTCCCCTCTCCCTTCACATCACCAGGATTGGACTCGGGGGCTGGAACCCAAACAGACACAGGTTCAAGTCCAATCTGTGCTTTTCCAGGGCAAGGTAAGGAACCTTCCTCTGTCCTACCTGATGAGTCTGTTCTATGCTCTGTCTTTCCTCAGCATCTATGTACACGCTGGGTCTGCTGTGTAAATGAACTTATTCTGTGCATGATGTGCCTTTTGAGCTGAGATTTAAACTCCCAGAGCAGGGCTAATTTCTTCTGAATTTTAATCCTTTACCAGACAGCATTTATCATAAGGCTTTCCACACTGTGGGTGGTCAGTAAGCCAACTCACTGTGGATTAGCTCCTTTGTGGATTCTCCACTAAATGTGTTTCATACCAGACTGGCTTATCCCTGGCATTTAACATTTTTTTTGGGCAGCATCTCTACCCTCTATGAGCTGGTGTGATTTCAGAAATCCAAATATTACCCAAGAGTGTTAGGAAAAGAAATCTGATGTAATACCAATTTATGTATTTCTCACACTGAATTATGTATTTCTGCTGTACCTCTTTGCCATAGCTCTCCCCTTTAAAGCAGATAATCAAGAATTACTAACAATAAAAATGGAAGTTAGCATTTATCATGTGCTTACTACACGCCAGGCATCATAGTAAGTACCTGACACACATTCTCAAATGTTCACAACAGCTCTGTGATGTAGGTGTTATTATTACTCTCTGCTTCACAGATGACGCCAGGCCTTGGAGAGTTAAGTAACCTAAGTTCACATGGCTGGGAATGGGGGGATCTCAGTGTGAGTTTGGGGTGCGGGGTTCCGGAGCCTTCTCTGGCAGCCCTCGGGTACTCACGTGCTCCACTGGTTCGGTAGCGCTCGGACGGGAGGCTGGGGTGGCTGCTCCCAACCTCGTTGATGGCAATGACACGGAACTGGTAGTTGACATACGGGGACAGCCGGAGGACGGCTGAGTTAACGCTGCCGGGGTACTTGGAATGGTCATGCCAGACCCCAGGTTGGAACTGGTCTTCTTCAAACTGGACGACATAGTCTGAGTGGGCAAGGAAAACAGAGCTGTTTCGGGAGCTCAGTTAGCAGTGGTCTTCTTTAAAAGCACTTCCTTCTTGGCTTCCATTGATCTTTATAATCTCTCTCACACAAAGGCACAGGGAGAATTCTTCCCAAGGCACAGGAAGAGACACCAAGCCCTCTTTACATTCTGAGGATAGCCCAGGACACACATCAAGCGAGGCAGAAGTGGGGCTGGAAACCAGGAAAGGCCTTCGGTTTAAGGGTGTTGCCATCCCTCTTTTCCAGCTTTGGGGAGCAGGGCCCTGAGCTACCTGTGATGGGGCTGTTGTTAGCATCCCCGGGAATCCAGGTCAGCCGCACGCTCCTCTCTGCCAGGTCGGTCAGCTCCAGGTCCCGGGGCCGGTCTGGCCGTCCTGGTGGCAGAAGACACCACGCAGGGCTTCTGAGTTAGAGCAGGTCCACCCTTGTGATGGCCCTAGCCCTGGACAGCTCCCTGATGGGCTTAGGTCTTTGCTACCAGCTGGATCCAACCCCAGCCTGCCCTAAGGGGTGAGCACAGGGACCACTCCCTTCCCACAGGGGCCCAAGGGAAAACAAAGAGGAGACTCCTGAAATCCTAGCCCCTGCCCCCCATCCCCCGCCTCCCACCAAAGAATATCAATGGGTGTGAAACAAGGAAATAAAGGGGCTTATGCAGACAGAACTGGGACCAATGCCATCCCCTCTTGGTGGATCTTCTGAGAGTGCAAGCATTCAGGAATGCCACCCGTCATCAGACCCATGCTCACGACACTTAGGAAGGCTGATGAGGGAGTGTGGGATTCTGTCCCATTTTCTCACATTAATTGTCCTCTACCCTGTGTGCCAAGGCTCTGAGGAGATGGGAGCCCAGGAGAGGGCTTGGCCTGCTGAACAGGGCAGATGGGTTAGGGGAGTGGGGGCAACAAAGAGACGGGACCAGACCAGGGAGGAGATGGAGACTTGGTCTAGGCATTTCACTGATGGACAGCAGGACAGGAGCCTAGCAGGCTTGCGAACAGGGGTGAAGGCAGCACCTTTTTTAGGGCATGAATCTCACTGGGACTGCTTTAGTGGGTCTAAGTGCCATCCTGGCTTGGGATAAAGACATCTGGCTACTGAGTGGTAGGGGTAGGCAACATTTGCTCTCCATCTAGACTCCCTGAACCAGGTATTTCCATCTTTCAGATGGTCACTAGAAGGACTTGGAAGGTGAGTCCCACAGGCCCACGTTCACGTGTGTGTGGCATGTGTGTGTAGATGGTAAATGGATAGAAAGCAGTAGATGCAGGGAGGCTGAACAATGAGTTTCCAGGTGATGTGAAGGGAGCAGGCTTTTGCATTCCCTGCAAACAGGACCTGAAAGACTGCTGGGAGGACAGGCCACCCTGAGGGAGCGATGAGTGTGGCTGGAGGCAAGGATGGGGTAAAACAGCAGCCGAGAACTTCCAAGCTCACCCCGTAAGGAGCAGGAAGCCCAGCCTAGGGCCGTGCCCTGGGCTTGGGGAGGTGGACGTGGGCAACTGAAAGGAGGTCCCATGTAGCCAGCAGTGCTGCCCACAAACCTACACACTGTCACCCTTTCCCAAAGCGGCTTCCTTCTCCCAGACTCCACACCCTGGGTGCCGAGAGAGGGCACTGGCAGGGGACTGTGATTAGTGGGAATTACCTTTGGGCAGGGCAGCCAAACGGTTAGTTGGAGTGGCCTGATCAGCTGCAAAGGTAAGATGGGTTATCCAGGTTAGCAGGTTATCCAGCGTTAAAGGTGTTCTAGAAGGATGGGGGTCGGCAGCCGAGGCTTAAACAGCTGCCCCTGGGCTGAGGTGTTCTAGGCAGGGCTGTCCCCCGTCCTTCCATGGGGAATTCCCTACCCTTACAGAGGCCATCTGTGTTTCCTCCACAGCTGGGGGTGGCACCTCTGTTTCCTTCCCATCCCAATGTGACTATCGTGCCTGGGCCCACCCTCCCTGCAACTGTGCGTCTCCACTGCACCAACGTTAGTGGCAGTAGGGCACCCACGGGGAGGCAGAGGTGACAGAGGACCTGCTTCCCTGGAAGGGAGAGGCCTCCTTCCTCTTGGTTTGGGTTAGCTTAGTATTTACAGTCCAGCCTGGGTGCAGGACAGGAAGACACGGCATCATCTTGCTTAGCGCATAGCGCGTGATGAAATGCCACCAAAACCCAGGAATGGGGCAGGAGGGAAAGGAAGGCTGGCGGAGGTCATTGGAAGCACAAACACAAACTCAGTCTTGCTTTAAGGATGGATTGTTTTAATTGACTTAGTGGTAGAGTTAGCTGTAAGAAAGGTAAAATGATCATGACAAGAAACCCCTCTCCACTTTCTCTATATCACTCAGGCCCCTTTCAGTTGAGACGTGGGAAAGTTAATGACTCCACTCAGGAGGTAACCTGTCCAGCACAGCTTATTCTGAAACTGGCAGCTCCCTAACCTTGACATCACAAGGCAAGAAGACATCACCACGCCTGACCTGGCCATTGACTGCAGGCGCTGCCCTTGGAACTGTCCCGGGCCACTGCTTCTCTGGCTGCTGGGGAGGGGGTGGGGCTAGTCACTGCCAGGGTGAGCAGCGGCAATTACCTAGCACGGTGAGGTAGGCCTTGGCCAGGTCTTGGTCTAGCTCGGTGCTGGCGACACACGTGTAACTGCCCTGGTCCCGCTCTGCCACACCAAAGATGGTCAGGGAGTCGTCTTCCTTCTTCATCCTGCAAAAGTAGCAAGGAGGGGTTGGGAGGAGGGGGTAGGGGAGTGCTCAGTGCTGCTCGTGTTTTCTCCCTGGAAGGGGCTCTCGAGTCAGGAGAGCAAGGGAAGCTCCTTCTGGGGGATATGAGGCTCCCTCTCAATGCTTTGACAGAGGCGAGGTCTTCACGGTCACCTGGAGCATTCATCATACTTGATGGAGGGGAACAGAGAGTGGGCGGAGCTCAAGTGGCCGTGAAGCACATTTGCCACCTTCGAATTCCGTACATGTGCCTGCCTCTGTGCCTTTACTGTGCTGTGCACCCCTCCCAGGTTAGGGCACCAGGAGGTCCATGACCCCAAAGGCAGGTTGGTATCCCTTCTCCTTTCACACTTGTAGCTTTGTCTGTCTTCAGCCCAGACTTCTCTCCTCTGCGCCCAGGCGCAGGCCAGCTTGACACCAAGCTCCTGGGAACTGTCTCCCATAGAGAGGGGAGGCCACAGAGCAGGATGGGGCTGTAGAGCTGTCAGCACTGAGTGCCAGAAGGTTTGCAGAGGGGAACACCCTCTGCAAAAAGTCAAATGATGGCTAGAAACCGCTGGTACCATGTCCAACTGCAGGGCCCTGCACAACTTTGCTCCCCCGAGATGGAAGAAGGTAAAGCAAAGTGAGCCCTGGGGAGGGAGGCTCGGAACAGCAGTTCTCAACCCTGATGCACATTGGAACCCCCAAGGGGACTTTAAACACTGCCAGTGTCCTAAGTCCTACACCAATGAAATTAGGATCTGAGGAGCGGGGCAGGCATGGGTGTAGTAAAAGCATGCCAGGTTCAGTCAGGGCTGAGAGCTGGCTCAGATCAACCCTGCCCTCTGCTGAAGATTAGAGGTACTGCAAATAGGGCTGAAAGGCTGGAGCCTGGGATGCAGCGGAGGAGGAAAAGAGAAGACAGGGGCAAAAATGAAAGGGAAAAGAGGCGAAGTGAGGGGCGACAGGGAGAGGAGAAGTGAAGAGACTGAGAAGAGGGAGAGAGAGGAGGTGTAGGAGAGAGAAGCAGGGAGCTGGTGGGAGAGAGGGAGGTTGCGCAGGGTCGGTGGGGGGGTCTCCCCTGAAGCAGGGGAGTTGCCGAGGCCATCACCCCATCTGCAGAAGCTCCTTGGTGACATGCATGGCACGAGTTCCCTGTCCCTGTGTTCTTCCATGTATCACCAACAGCAAGGGAAAAGAAAATGCGCCTCAAACTAGCACTAGGAAGGGGAAAGGGGGAAGAGAAACCTGTTTCCAATATAGAGCGGCTCGTCATCCTTCAGCCAGGAGACAGTGAGTTTCAGGGAGGGGTCGTGCTTCACCCGACACTCCAGCTGCACCGTGGTGCCCCTTTTGGCCACCTGGTCCTCAGGCATCCGGTAGATCCTGGTGGGGTCTGTGGAGAAGCCCAGAGCACTCACCACTGGCCTGTTCTCTGCCCAGCATCCCCATGAGGCCACAAAATAGCATATGTCTGCCCTCGAGGCCTTATGCCAACTACGGAGCGGGGCACAAACAGTATGCCACAGTATGAATGGAGCAGAGTTCTGGGTAGGTAATCCCAAAAGCAGGTAATGCCCCAAATCCTCGCCATCTGGCTCAGGAATATATGATGTAATTTCTGGGGTGGTAGTGGGGAGTTGGTGTGAGCAAAAGGTTTCCCTTCCTAATTCTCTTTGGACCACACTGATCCTAAAAGGACTCCACAGGTGCACACTGGGGAGCCCACTCCAGATTAAAGACAGGTATGGTGCATTTTCTTTCTTTTTTTTTTTTGAGACGGAGTCTCGCTCTGTCGCCCAGGCTGGAGTGCAGTGGCACAATCTCGGCTCACTGCAAGCTCCGCCTCCTGGGTTCACGCCATTCTCCCGCCTCAGCCTCTCCGAGTAGCTGGGACTACAGACGCCCGCCACCACGCCCGACCAATTTTTTGTATTTTCAGTAGACGCAGGGTTTCACCGTGGTCTCGATCTCCTGACCTCGTGATCCGCCTGCCTCGGCCTCCCAACGTGCTGGGATTACAAGCGTGAGCCACCGCGCCCGGCCAGGTGTGGTGCATTTTCAATGTGAATATTGCATGTGGATAACTGTGAGCACGGCCTCCTTGTCCCTCTCCAAACTCCCACTGGCGAACCCTCTCTCCTTTACCTTTGACCTCCAGGCGGACTTGGTTTTCAGCTTTGCCCAGGATGTTGGTGGCAACACAGGTGTAGATGCCTTGGTCCTCTTTGCGGATCATCTTAATTTCCAGACTGCCATTCTCATAAACATGGTAGTTGCCACCATCCAGGTTGCTTCCTTGCCCATTCTTAAACCTCACAACAGAGCAGCAGAACACACAGCATCCTGAGACAGGACCAGCCCAAGGGCAGGGGCAGTAGCCAATCAAGAGAGACCATGGGGGATGTGGAAGGAGCCCCATGCTAGGAGGCTGGAGCCCTGAGCCTCGGGGGGTCTGCCTCTAACCACCACGTGGCCCTGGTAAGCCTCCATCCCTCTCAAGGTCTTAGCTTCCCCTTCTTCACAATGAGGGGGTTGATCCAGATGATCTGGTAACTTCCTCCCAGCTTTGACCCTTTAAGATTCCCAGGTCTTGCTGAACACCTACTATGTGCCAGATGGGAAGGAGAAGATGAGACAGGTGACCCCTGCTGTGGAAGGCCTGATCTCCTGGAACTTACCATCGCAGTGTGGGGATGGGAGACCCAAAGAAAGGGCAGTCCAGCCGTGTCCGGTTGTAAAGAATCACTCGAATGAGCTGGTTCCGGGGTGACAGCATCCGCGGAGGCACATCTGAAATTCCCAGAGAACCGATCTCGAGTGCCGAGTCTAACTCTTCCATCTCTTCCCCCTCGGTCTCACCTCTGCATGCCTTCTGCTTACAGCAGCTTCCCAAGCACTGAGACACCTTCCCCTATCAACCTTCCCTCCTTCAGGAAGCCCCTAAGGATTAGGTGGGGAAGGAGAAGCTTACTCCTTCCTCTGCCCTCAACCTACCCTACATCCAAATCCAGCTTTTGCAAAGAGCCTCCCCAAATTATCCAGCAGGTTCCATAGCTGCTCCCACCACAGCCCTAAGGCATTTCCTAGCTACCCCTCCCACCACCCTCTCCCTGCCCAGGGGGTGCAGCAAATATACTCAGAACCATTTTCCACCATGAGATCCAGCTGCGAACCCAGGGGAAGTCAAGATGGATACACCAAGGAGATGGGACAGTCCCACTCTATCTCATCAGGGGAGGGAGAAGACTAAGATTGACTGCTCTGATGGAATTAACTATCTGCTCATCCAGCTTTGTGAATTTTAAGTCCTCCATCCCTCTTACAAATTTTTTTCCGTCTCCATGTTTCCCCTATCCACCATCCTCTTACCTCACCCAGCTTGGCCAATCCCCGGAGAAGAAAGTGTGCCCCATGACATAAACAAGCCCCAGGGCGACTGCGCAGTAGTGGAGGGGAGTGGGAGACAGGCTGCGAAGGGCACACTCACCCAGCACACTGACGAAGGCGTTGGCCAGCAGGTAGCCATGCTCATTGGAGGTGTTGCACTGGTACACGGCCCTGCTGCTGATCTGGGTGTCCCGGAAGATGATGGTGTCTCCGGCCACCTCACGGTTTGGGTTAGGTGGTGCCGCTACAGACAAGAAAGAGACGCTCCTCATGAGAGATGGGGAGGGCAGGGTGAAGGGCACTTGGGGCTCTGGCCAGGGCTCCCAGGAACAAGGGGGTGCCGTGGGGAGCACCAGGTGGGGGGCCAGATGACAGGGCTTCTGACCTCACCACTGCTGGGCTGTGACCTTGAGCCCTTCTCTGAACCTGTGGGGTTTATTTCTAATCTAGCCTAGAGTATGGAATATGAATTCCTGTTCGACCTACGTACCCACTGGGCAGGTGTGGTTGAGAGCATTAGCTTTGGAAACAGAAAGGAGTTTTGGTTCTAACCACATCACTTCCTACCAGCATCATTCAATCTCTGTGAGCTTCAGTTTCCTTGTCTGCAGAATGGGAATAACAGATTACCTCATGGGGTTTTTGTGAAGATAACCTGAGATTTTATGCATGTACAAAGTGATGAACAGAGGGTCTAACACATACTGTTATTATCATTTTAATCGAATGTGCACATATTTAAGTGTGTTTTGAAAAGGACAAAACAGTATACAATAGACAGAACCTACCACCTTCCCATCCTCTGAAGACAGCATGCTCCGAACATTCACAAAGTTAAACCCATAAGCCAATGCCTCTTGAAAATGGAATGAGTCCTTGTATTTGACAAAGCTCACAGCTCTTCCCCAAAAATGTGTCCTAAACTGAGAGAGGATATTCTTGCCCACAGTTCTAGTACTGCTGGCTTGGGATGAAGAGAGCAGAGGCTGGAGAGGGCTGGGGGTCCACTTCACTCTGGGATCTGGGGTAAATCAACAAACCTTTCTGGGCCTCATTTCCTTCATCTGTAAGATGGGGAACAATCACTTCCACCTTTCCCCTACTCTAAGGAAGGCTAAGATAAGAGAACAATAATGAGCTGTAAAAACAAACATTTTCTAGAAATGTAAATAATTGCCACTTTTCTCATCTTTAACCACTAGAAAGTGACTTTCCTTCCTAAGATTTCTGGACTAGGAAGCTGATGACTTAGCTTACAGAGTCCATGAATGCATTCAAGATCACTCAGACCTACAGGGGAAGTCAGCGGAGGATGCAGGAGTCGCCCTGCAGGCACCACTCCACAGATAGCCAGCCCGAGCCCGGAATCGGGGAATCAGCAGATGGGAAAGGAAGACAAGGTTAGCACCCTTATCATCCACGCCCAGGTCCCCACTCAGCGAAAAGGGACCAAGGAAGGCAATGCCAGAAACTGTACACCTCCTTGCCTGGCAAATTCTTGTGCAACCAATTTTTCCCGTCACTCCCCTTACATGTTCCCTGGGGAGAGTGACAGGTGACCTTTCCAGGGCTGAGGCTCAGCTGCAAGTCCCGGGCTGCCTTTATTGAATGGTGCTGTAAAGTTTAGAGCAATTGCCTAGCTTACCCCCAAAGTCCTATTAAGACAGAGAGAACTGCAGAGGGCAGGCAGTGTCCTTATCGCTGCTTGTAGCTGGGGAGTAACATTTACTGGGGATAACTAGGTTCAGTACTAGCTGGTGCAGTTGTATTGCAGACTCACGGCAACCCACAGCTTCACCACTTCCTAGCCGTGCGATTTTGAGCAACTAATTGCACTGAGAAGAACCTTATTTCCTTACCTTAAATGTTTGAGAGTAACGCAACAACGGGGTGCAGCATCTAGCACAGAATGTGGCATACAATAAATGTCTAAAAAGGCAAATTCTTACCCTCTCCTCTACCTGTGTCCCCCCTCTCCACCTGCTTCTACCAGCTGCTGCTCTTGAGTTAGATTCTGAGTTCTCACCATCTACTTTTCCCCCATTTGGTTGATACCATCGTTTACATTTCCTCTGACCACTTAGAGAAAGTAAGGACAGGACATTCTGAAAAGTAAATGCAACCAGAGAGTCTATGATGTGAAAACTTAACCAAGGCCACTGATTATAAGGGGCCTTGGAGTCATCTACTCCAACCACCTGGGCAGGACTAAATGTCCCCAAAGTCTCAGCATACTCAATAAACTGCACCTGTGCGTCTGCTCTTCTGGGGACAGTTCTTCCTCATATCTAACCATAATATTTCACATTATTGTACAACCCTGCTTCTTCTTTTGCCCTCAGCAGAGAGCGGAACTTGAGTAACCAACAATGGGTTACTGAGCTCTTCTCTACCTTGCCAGCCCCAGCCATCACTCAGAGCTCAATCACCCAGAGATGCAGCCACAGTCCCTAGGCCATCAACTGGGCTCTGAAGTTGTTCAGAGGGAGAAAGCAGAGATTTAAAAAACCCCAAGGGAACAGAAATCCCTTCAGCATGGGAATATGACCACAGAGTTCCAGGCCCCCTGTTCTCTCACACAAAGAGAGGGTAGGTTTCCTGCCTCTTGAGATGTCTGAAGAGATGGACGGCTGAGAAACAGCCACCAGTGGGCTTCTCTTTTCCTGAACTTCTAGTGTGACCAGCACTGGCTACAGTGACGGGGATCTGAAGCCTTTGACAGGAGAGAGATGAGAGTCAGATGGGACAACAGCTCGCTACTTACATTGCAAAGGTTCCCCATTCACCATCCACTGGACAGTGGGCTTGGGGTTTCCATTGGCTCGACACACCAGTCTCCCATCCTCGCCAGGAGCCAGGATAAGGTTCTTGGGTTCGTCCAGCCAGTAGGGAGCAGCTGGAAGACAAGACAGACATAGGCAGGGGAGTTAGATGGCATGGGACAGCCAGAAGGAGCCAAGCAGTCTCCCTCTAGTATGGCAGGAGCCCCTTAGTCCCAGCACCAGGTGCTCACCACCTGCCCCAGGGCTCATCCTCACGGGGATAACTTGGTCCAGCCTGTTTCTGGCTGGCTTGGCTGCGCAGATGCTGATCTGTCTATTTTGAGTTCACAGAACAATAGTTCTAGGCTGGGGCTGCTCACTAGAATCCCCTGAAGAGCTTTTTTTAAAAAAGGGATGCTAGGGCCTGTCTCAGACCTACTAAATCAGAATCCTGACAGGAGGCCTGGGTGGCAAATGCTTCTAGAGGTCACCAGTGTTTGAGGTGTGCATCCAATGGCTCCACTGCCAGGGAAGGTGGTAAAGTGGGCACTGAGTTGGTCCCTCTGGATCTCTGTTTTGCAAGATCAGACCATTTAGGAAAAGCCTAGTGAACATTTCTTTAGGCATTGAACTTTGGTTAGAGTAGCTCTTTTTTTTTTTTTGAGACAGAGTCTCGCTCTGTCGCCAGGCTGGGGTGCAGTGGCACGATCTCGGCTCACTGCAACTTCTGCCTCCCAGGTTCAAGCAATTCTCCTGTCTCAGCCTCTTGAGTAGCTGAGATTACAGGCATGCCTCATCATGCCCAGCTAATTTTTGTATTTTTAGTAGAGATGGGGTTTCATCATTTTGGCCAGGATGGTCTCGATCTTCTGACCTCATGATCCGCCCACCTTGGCCTCCCAAAGTGCTGGGATTACAGGCATGAGCCACCATGCCCAGCTAGAGCAGTTCTCAGCTGGCCACCTTGTTCAGTTGTTTGGACAATTTTGTGAATATGTGGAAATGTGGATTTTTCTGAGAAGTGAGCCTTTCAGATCAGATTATCAACAATTTTGATACTCACCCCCTACCCCTCAAAGTCTAAGAACTTCCTAGTTTGTGTATGGTGCTGAAGCTAAGGTCATAAGATCAACTGACTGCATGCTAAGAAAGTTTCTGTACTCTGATCTCGAACATCATCATCTCAACCATCCATACAGCCCCAGGCCAGTGACCAGTGCAGCCCGCCACACACAGCTGGGACCCATGATGACGTGTGCTCTGGTGCCTGCAATCACTCAGGTGGGCCCTCTTTGCTTTGGGGGGAAGGAAGTGATTTAAAAAAGCAATTTTGGCCATGACCACTCCCCAGTTTTAAAAAGCAGCACAGCGTCATGCATAGGTACACAGACAGCACAGGCTCACGCGACACATCACGAACGGGAATGCAAAACAAAAGGAAAAAAAAAGGCTCTGGGAATGATCCAAATGGGCCGTGGGAGGAAATTCACCTGCTGAGGGAACGTTGGCACCAAGGAGAGTTGGGTGATGGTCAGGGTGGATCTCCTTCCCTTAACACCCCCTGCCCCATGCACGGGCATGCACACACCCTCTCACGTCCAGCAAGTGACACCATCCGTGGCAGATCGCCATTGCCATTGAGCAGTGGGCTGGAAGTCTCCCCGACTCACTCTGCCCCCAACCACCCTCAGAGGGAAGAGTGGGCATGGTGTTCAGGGTTGGCAACATAATCATAATGAGAAATACACACAACGTACCCTTTACTCTCACCGAGATCGTGTGCCGGATGCTGCCCATCTTGTTGGAAGCCAGGCAGAAATACTCCCCGGAGTCTTCCTCAGAGACATTGGTGATACGCAGGGCCTTATTAAAGTTCTCAAACTTGGCCTTATCAGATGGGAGGTCCCCACCTTTCTTGTACCATGCGATGTCTGGTGTTGGGCTAGGAGAGGCGCCAAGCAGGAAACAAAGAAGTTATCACTAAATGTGGCCTTTCTCCTCTTCTATACAGCTGGGGACACCCAGGTGGCCTAAAAGTATACTTGGGCCCAGGAGGATGCATGTCCTCTAAAAGGTGATCTTTCCTGCACAGAGGAGGATGCTCAGCCACAGAGAGCCTGAAGGCTTGGCTAAGGTCCCACGAGATTCTAACGCATATACAGGATGCCTAATCACCTTCTTTCTTCATTATCCAAGACAGAGATGGCCAGAATAGGATGGAGATGACTATGGTTTGCAACACCCTGCTCACTAGGGGCTGTTAGCTTCTCTTTTTGCTGTGCTACTGGTATGCACTAAATGTGGCATTAACAAGAGTATGAACAAGCTCCCATCCCCATCCTCCTGAGGGTGGCTAGAAGAGGGGCTGCAAACTGCACATACACCCCAGAGGCGATGCATTCCAGCAGGAGGTCCATGCCACGAAGCACCATCTGGCTGCTCGCGGTGCCCTGGGGATACATGAAGCTTGGTGTTCTTTCTGCAACTCCTCGGGCTGAAACAGGAGAGAACAAACTCCCATGAGCCTCCTTCCAGAAGGCAGACCCCACTAGGCCAACGCTGTCAGGCTAGAGAGAAATGGCATCACCGCCCCTGCCGGATCCTCCCAGCTGAAACCACCCCAAGGACTTGGGCGTCATTAAGTGAGGTGTGTTAGGAAGCTCGGGGCTCCTCAGCCCCACCAGCATGAGAGAGACAAGCTCTAGGTTCTGAAGGGATCTGCCTGGAGGAGCCCAGCTTCCCTTGGGATCAGGGAATCTCCCCTTCCCTGGAATGGGGAAGGGCTGTCTGAGCAGTACGAGATCTACTCCCAAGCAGCTTGTGTTGGGATCCCAGAGGCCACTGTGTGGCCCCCAGGGCAGGCCATCTCAGCAGCGGTCCTTCTCCCCAGGCAGGGATCTGGAAGCAGAGAAGGCATGTACTGGGTCCACAGGACCTGCTCTTTGGGACCCTGAAAACAAGGTGCTGGGATGGAGTCACAAAGCCCGCACAAACAATCAGAAATGCAGGGAGAGTTATTAATGGCTTAGCAAACACAGAGAGAGAGTTAATGAGCAGAGATGACAGGAAATCACTCTGGGGCCAAGACCATTCTGCCTCCTCACTAATGACTTGGGAAGACAGCTGGGGAGGAGAGTAGTAATTACATGTGAGCTGCTCAGGGAGGGGGTGGGAGAAAAGTGGCCGCCAAGTTGGAGGAGGTGATCTATAATGCAACTAGGCCAGAACAGTCATGGGTCTGAAATCAATGAGATTCATGCAGGTCTTGAAGGCCAGGTGGCTCACAGAGATTGGCATTTTCAGGATGGCTGTTTCCCTGTAGAAGGGACATGACAGAGTGAATTCCACCTTCCCCGAGCCTCACCTCTTCCCCCAGAGCTCTTTATATAGCTCTAGGGGAATGGGTAAGATGGAAGGGAAAAGAAAAAGAATTTTCCATCTAGAAACCCCAAGGCAAAAGGGAAACTGGAGGAAGTACCCCCCGGCCAAGGTGTATGATCGTACACAAGAATGGCTCAAAACAAAAATAGAAGCTGAGCCCACCCATGGGTTTAATGGGGTCTTAGACTCAGCTGGACAAGGGAGAGGTGGAGGGCAGGCAGAGTTGCCAGGAGCTGGGAGGCCTCAGAGACACCTGGGGTGAGGATGAAGACACTTATCCCGGGTTTAATCGGTGCTGGTAGAGTGAGGAGAGAGTGCGGAGGGACTTCATCCAGATGTAACTGGTGCTTCCTAAAGGAGCTTGCTGGGTTTGCTGGGGCCTGGCTGCACCCGTGGGGCTCCTGTTCTGGGGCACTCAACTCTCTCCCTCAGCACTGGTGGAGTGCAATTCATAGAGTTTGCTTCTATTTTATCTTTTTGTCAAAAGAAGAAAGGATGAAACATATGCAGAGGGTAACGAGGCTGATGGTACAATACACGGCATACGGCAAATGTTCAGTGAAGGTTTATGAGGTGAATGGATTGAAGGGGAAGAAGAGAACAAAAAATAAGGCAGCAATTTAACCCATATTATTTCTCTTTCTGTAGATGCCTCATCTGTCCCACCAGCACACACATTACAACAGTGACTACTGAAGGGGTTAATCCATTATGTGGTTAATTGGTTATCATCTATACCTATAACTTTTGTAGCATCCAATTCTCAGCACCAAGGAAGTGCTGATACCAACAGCTTCCTCCCACCCACCGTCACGGAATCACCAAAACAACCAAGACACAGGGGCACTATGAGGAAAGGAGATTCTAGGGCAGAAGGCTCTGTTGTCAGGTTGGTGAATCTGTCCAGAGCTGGGAACCCTGGGATTATGTGGAAGAGGTCCCAGCTAAGTTGTCATACTCCTTCCACACTGGGACGAAATCTGCAGAAACCAATCTGTGACCCTATG
Source organism: Hylobates moloch (assembly GCF_009828535.3). Taxonomy (NCBI): domain Eukaryota; kingdom Metazoa; phylum Chordata; class Mammalia; order Primates; family Hylobatidae; genus Hylobates; species Hylobates moloch. The sequence continues at coordinate 8,836,405 of NW_026652293.1, forward strand.
GACATTTAATTTACACCATAATACGCGACACCACGAGCACACACGACCCAGCAAAGCAATAATGATGGGAAGGAGGGAAATTTAGCACAGAGTCCTGCTGTGGGTGCCTTGACACGTTGTAGCTGTGACTATAAAAAGGTTATAGCAATATTGCATTTGTAGGATGTGGGCTAGCAACAATAGAATTATCTTAAAGAAGGAGAAGCTACTGGAAACAAGCCAAAGTTCAAAAAAAGGGAAGAGCATCCTAAAAGTCGGAGGTCATAATCAGGGCCACCATTCAGTGAAAGCTTGCTAGGGACCATGCACTGTGCTGACAGCTCTATCCACACCACCATTTATGCTTAATCCTCGCAGCGAACCTGGAGGGTTGTATCCCCATTTTCAGCAGAGGCAACTGAAGCTCAGTGAAGTCAACAGACTTGCCCAAGATTACAAGCTAGTTATGTTTTGGATTCTGTATTATTTAGCACCAAAAACTTGTGCTTTCCACCCACTCTACATTGCCTCTCTGTCTAAAGATGGGCATCCCACTTGTTCCTACTTCTGACAGTCAGCTTCAGGAATATCTTTCTTATTCAAACCAAAGAAAACGCAAGGGCAAAAGAGGTAAAGGAGAAAGATATTTTTGTCTTAGTGAGCTGCTCTGGTGAAACTCTTCCACTATGTTTTACTATTCTCACTGTCTCAGCTAAGATCCCATCTCTCCTCAGTGGATATTAAAAAAAAACTCAGGCCCAAGGTGGAAAAAAAGAGGCTGAGGAGGGAATTCAGCAGCTCTAAAGGCACCTCAGTTGGATTCTTAAAGGCATGGAAAATTTGAAGAAGATTTGGGGGGACACAGGATCATTAAGGAATGAGATGGCTGGCCCTAAAGGAAAGGTTATGAAGAAATGCAGTCAATTGCAGCAGGAGGAACTCATATGAAAATTTAGGAAGGATAATAGAGCTGGTGGCTTTGAGAGCCACTGTTCTCAAAGAGGGTGCCTAATTTCCTTCCCTGGAGAAGTAGAGACAGGAAGACTCTAAGACAACAGTGATTACTAGATGAAACTCTAAATGGTGGCAGATGACTGTCTCATCTTATCATGAGACACCCTCTTTCATCATGGAGGCAGAGATCCCTGGAGAGCATTGGTTATTCGCCCTGATCTTCAGAGTGGGGTCTGACCTAATGCCTGATCAAACTCAGAGTCCATATGCTAAAGCTCATATCTGTGTGGATTCAGGAACAGCTTCCCTCGCCGGCTCATCTGACTTCTTGCCCAGGGACAGTCAGTCCTCTCCTGCTCTCGTAAGCTGTGGCTCAGAGTGGGCTCATGGGTTTCTGGGGAAATATGGTCAGCTAGCAGACAACAGGAGATGGCAATGCCTCAACCATGTTGGCCTTAAAGGTCCAATGACAAATGCCTCTTGATCATCTCTGACAACCTTAGTTGCCCCCCTCTGTCAAGTGCTATGTGTTAGCAGGACAAGAAAGTTCAATGAATCAGACGTATCTGAGGACCTCTGCCAAAAACAGCTTTTAGGGGCATCTGTATCCTACATCCAGACCACTTTGCTGCTTTTGATTCTCAGAATTGAGAACCAGAGACTCATGGGGCCAGATTCTTGGCATCTCATTCACCTCTCTTGCTCTAGGAATGGCTGACCAAACAACCCCAGAAGACAGGAAAAACTCTTTGTCTAGTAATATTTGATACCTTTCAGTGCCAGGAAATTTCTCCTGTAAGTTTAACCCAAATCTCATATGCAGTAGTTGGAGCTTTTCTTCTTATGCAGTTCTCAGCACAGCTGAGGATTTGAACAGCTTTTGTTTCTCTGGTCTGCCCTACAATTTCTCCCTCTATGGCACTTTCTTCCTATAATTGCACCTGCTTTCTGCCCCTTGGCTTCTCTTTAAGTTCTCTCTGTCCTTCTTAATTTCAGAAGCATAGAAGAACTATCCAGGATACAGTCAACACTAAACCATTCCCTTTAAAACCAATAATGGGTAACATTTGTTAAGTATCGAGAATGTGCCCAACACATACTAGGAACCATAAGCACATTCTCCTGTTTAATCTTCACAACAATCCTATGAGACAGGTAATACATCCATTTGGCAGATGAGAACATTAAAGTTCTGAGACACTAAATGACTTACTCAGCATCACTCAATGGTATGTCCTGGACCCTGGATTTAATTAAAGGCAGTCTACCTCAGAGCACACACTCTTAACCACTTGGTCTCCTCACCTGGGTGAATCCTAAGTGGCAAGTTACAATCTCAGACCAGATTCTCCTGCCACTCAGCAGGTCAGGGGGCACCTGGCAGTGTTCAGAGGATACCAATCCACTCTAGAAATCACTAAGACAAAATAGAAGTATGGGGTGGCCCTCCTGCTACAAAAGAGACATGCCATATTTCAAAGCCAAACAGAGAGAAGCACTGGGCACTTTTCATCAAGTCTGTCTGTCCAAATGCCTGCACTCCAGAAAGAAGTCTTCCTCCTTCCTTCCGTTTCCCTTTGATTTCTTGCTAGAAGCATCAGCCTAGTTGTCTTTTGTTCAAAATGTGTCTCCCTTTGACTGTATATCCTTTCCAGCAGCTTCATACTTGGGTCAGCTCCGTCCTACCCTGGATTGAGGACAAGCGGTCAATCTTCAGGTAAACTCTTGTAAGCTTTGCTTGTTTCATAGTCCTGGATGGATCTCATAACTCCTATCCATTCTCTTGCAATAATAGTTTGATCAATGGTCACAAACTGGTTTAAGTGACCAGAATCACTCAAACTTATTCCATTGATAAAACAACTCTATGTGTATGTTCCCCTGCATGGCTTATCTTACATAAAGTGAGGAACTTAGATCAGATGGTCTCTAAGGGACCTTCTGGCTCTGATGCACTCTGGCTTACAGAATACTTCCTATAACAGATTACCTGGAATCCAATTTAGAACAAGGCCCATTCCATACCAGGGCTCTGGGGCTCTTAACACAATAGTGGTTGGCCCTATTATCTTGAAAACAATGCTTAGAATCCAACAAAGGTCCCCTGATTCCTTGGGTAGTAAATCTCTTTGGCAGGATCTCAGTGTGGTTCTAGCTGCTTGGTGCCAAGTTAGAGCCTTTGCCTCTCTCCCTGGCTCGCACTCCCTCAGCCCATCCCCTAGTCCAGTCACTCATCATCCTTTATATTAGCACATCACAGTGCAGACACTTCCTATCTGTTTCAACCCACAGTGAGGTCCCTTGAGGACCTGCAGCCTCAGCTTCTGAGGCATAACTAATGATGGGCCAGCTGCCTCACCAGAACCAGCAAATGATGGTGCCTCTGGCTGCTCAGGGAAAATAAGACATTCTTGAGCCACGGTGAGGGGTAACTCAGGTGTGGAAATAGCCAATTACCCTATTAATCAGACTAAGCAACCAGCTGTGTGATGAGTTAAAACCATGCCTCATTGTAATTGCTCCATGTCTCGCAAGTGTGGACTGGTGGGCATTTGATTTGCATACACTACCAGAGGAGGAGAGAGGCCTAGGTGAGAGGGTACAGTGGATGGTTTCACCTCATTTATACTCATCTTGAAAGAGAACTCAGAGCTGGGCTCTTACTCCTATTGCCCAGATGGATTTTAAAGAGACATGGGACCTCACTGTGAAATGGTACTCCCGGTAACTAAGGTGAGATTACAAAGCAGGCAATTCCTATCTAGAGTTAACTGAACATACTAACAAGCTTTCTGTGTTCTTTCAACTACCAATAGGAAACAGACTTCCTGTTTTCTCTTCACTATGGAACTCACCTATTTTAAGATAGTCTCCCTTCATCCATTCCTGATTCCTAAGCTTCTACTTTTTCAGTAAAAGTTCCTGCTTTTCGAGAAGTTCTTTTGAAGTCCTACCCTGGTTTGAACCACTTGTTGAGAATTCAGTAACTTGAGGCATGCCTATTAGAGGAGACCACACGACCAGGTGAGCCACCTCAAACCCCCACACTGCCTCCTGGCAGGCAGCCTTCTGGAGGTGTCACCTTGACACCCTGGCTGGGCCAGCTGCCACCCAGCAGGAGTTAATGACGTGGTATCAGTCAAGTTAGGCAAACTGGGGTTAGCACAGGCAAGGTTACTCCCAAGGTTACCGCTGCGACTCACCACTGTACATGTCAGGGTGGTTTCTTAAGGACGAGTCATTATAAGGGTGGTCTGTAATAAACAAAAGAGGGTGAGCAAACAGGAGGCTACGGAGAAGTCACAGAGGCATAAACGGGGAGAGAAAAACAAATGCAAAGCCACAAAAACAACCGAGGAGGGCAGCAGTGGTCTTTTGCAAAGGAAAGACACGGCATATTTGGAAAGGCAATAGGCTCAGTGAAGAACAAGCAACATAAAACAGCCCACGAAAGGAGAAAAAAAAGGTTAAATCCTGCAAAAGAAGGCAATAATAAAATAATGTTTTTTTAAAATTAAAGAAATTAGATTTGAACTTTAATTATTTGGTCCTGCTATATTTTCAAACAAATGAGAGAAAGATTAGTGGTGTCCTGTAGCCGTCTTTTGAACAACTCCTTCTTATCAAAATCCTCAGTTCCCAGGACTCTGGGTCAGGCCAGCTCTAGGAGCAGCTAAAGAGAAAGGAATGTTAGTGAGCTCCAGGGAAGAGCAAAGTGCTGCCTGGGCAGAAGCTAAGCTGCAGGGGGTTGGCGGTAAATGGGAGGAGGTCATTGACCAAAAGAGTGGGGCCGAGGGGCCCTAGCCGCACCCAGCAACATGTGTCACTGGAGTCTGACCAGGTGGGCACCACTATGATCTTGGAGATGTCTCTGTTGGCAGAAAGCTCTCCTTGTGAGGATGCCGGGAGAGGTTCAGTGAGGTGGGGAGAACATCCCTGAGGTTCAGGCTTTAGAATTTAGAAATGGAGCTTGGGACAGGAGAAAGTGCAAGCTGTGAGTTCTACACTTCAGACTAGGAAAGTCCTGCTGAACGTTCTGGAGGTTCGAAGCTCTCTAGACTACGCAGGATTGAAGACATTCCTTATGGAGCAAGATCAGTGGCTTCAGTTCCAATGTTAGGTAATTCAAACTCGTGGGCATTTACTCCTTAATGAGAAAGACATTTCAGAAGAGGACACATCATCACGCCAGCGTCCTGAAGGAGCTTTTCCCTCTCTACCTCCGGTCCCTTCCAGCAACTGGGTTCAAATTGTGACAGTACTAAAAGGGGGTGGGGTACAGCTGACTGGAAGCCAAGCAGATGGCCCCGAGGAGCCCAGAACACGGTCCAACTGCCTGAGGGACGACAGGGGCTCTGCCAAAACATTTGCATATTTGACGACAGATCCAATCCTATTACAACTAGTTGCAAGAGGTATGAGAGTCCTTTTCTGGGACTGGCATTGCATCGCATTCCCAAATCTGCTTACCACCTGGTAGGAAGATTTTCATTATTCAAAACTGTCTCTTAAGATGGGGTTTGTTGTAAAGACCCAGGCTGTTTGGGAAGTCTGCTTGGGTCCATCTGGAGCTAAAGGCAGGAACTAATCCACAATGTAACGAAGAGATGGGGTGGCCCAAGGGCAGGTGGGGGCTGCAGCTAGGCTTGGGAGGCAACTCTGTTCCTCTCCTCGGGGTGGATGGTGGCACATACAGATGATAGGGCCCTTCCTTCATGCTCCCATGTCACCAGGTGAAATGCAACCTATCTCTCTCCAGAGAAGTCACCCACACCCAGAACTGACCTCATGGTTTGTGAATTCTGGAGCACATGTGAGAAATTCAGGGAAACTTCTTTGACTGCTCCAAGAATGTCATTTAGACATTGGGGGAAGAAGGGGTGTGCTCTGGTGTCTGCCTCAGGGAGGACCCTCCTCGCTTACCACAGTTGCCTCTTATTGCATCAGGAGGCACCCAGCACCTGTTACAGCATGGGCAAAGTGGGATGGGCCCAGCTCTGTAGCCCAACTCCACTGCTTATTTTTGACTGCATTCCAGGTTTTGAAAATGATTTCAGATTACCCAGTATTTTGCATTATATACCATTCTCAACTTCCTTCAATGCAGGTAATAAAAATGGGACATGATGAGATTTATTTCTTCCCAAATGGGCAAACTGTGACAGGAGTGCCTGGTGAGAATAGGGCCTTTGAAGCTGCCCCTGCCTGCTTTGCCTCCCACCCCAGACCTGGTTCTGAAGGTACAAGAGAAAGCCTGTGTCCTCTCCAGACAGGAAAGTAGAGAGAGCACCACTGTGCTATTTTAAGCAACTGTGTCCAATTCTGGGCTGGCTCAGATGCCCAGAACTTGCTCCCAGCCAGAGCTGCCCCTGGGAGAACTCCAGGAAGCTGATGGGGCTCTGTTCCAATCACCTAGGGGGTTTCTCTGCCATTCGGAGGAAAGAGTTTTCAGTGGAATAGAGGACCCAGAAATGAAGCACTAACAAACATCTCTTACTTCTTCTGGTAGAGAAAAGAGTGTTTCTGGAAAGTCCAACTTCTACACGTTGTTTAAATCTCTAACTGCAGAGGAAGTTAGTTAATTCTACAGAGAAAGACTCTTCACCACCTCAGTCTCTTGGCCTCCGCTCTACTCTGTGTGACAGTGATGGGCTCTGCCCAGGATGGCAGAAGGTCAACTGACTCAGTTCCAAAAGCAGCAGGCCGATTTCCACCGTCGTCCGGGCAAGGAGAGAGGGGCCCCAGTGGTGATGCTGACGGCTGTCCAGGCTCAGCTCAGCGAGCATCTTATCTTGTTCTTGACATCCCTGCTCCTCCCCCTGCCAATGCTGTTAGTTCTGTCCTGGCTGCTGAGACCACTCCGAGGTCCTGGGCATACTACACTGTCCTCCCCAGCCCAGCCAGTTGGCAGGCAGTCACCCTGATGTGGACCGAGGAGACACTGCAGACCAACCAACTTTCTCCTCCAAGGGCTCTCCCTGGGCTTGGGTCAGGAATGAGAAAGTCAGGGACGGGGGAGCAAGCAGAGTGAAGCCAGGTCACCCTGCCAGGAACGCGAGGGGCTTGCTGCAGGTGTCAGGCAACCTGCCGGCTACCACCTTCTGCAGCCCAGCACCAGCGCAGATCAGTGCTTGGGGACACTGCAGAGGCAGGAGGCGGTGATTAGAAGAGGGCAGAATGGAGTTCCAAGACAGAACGGAGAGAGGGAAAAGAAGAAAGAAAAAGAAAGAGGGAGGAGAAATAAGCAAGTGAAAAAGAAAAAGGAAGAAAATGAAAAGGTGAAAGAAAAAAAAAAGAAAACATGAGAAGGAGAAGAAAAAAGGAAGCTGCTTCCTTTTGGATCCACCTCTGTGCCGTGGTTGGCTCTCAGGACCACCTGCCTCCGTCATCAGCAGGGATGAGGAGGAAGGAAGAGAACGCTAATGGTCACACCCCCTACCTGTCCTGAATGAGAAGTGATCTCGCCAGAACCTCTCCTGACCCACACCCACCTGGGGAGCCATTGTCCACCACCTCTGCAGGGGCTCCAGGAAGCCAGGGTCAGCCTACTTTCTCTGACCTTTGCAAACTGCCAGCACCCACATGTGCCCTCTACTGGGCTCCCTGACAATCTTTGCTGTCCAGAGCATCGAAAACAACACTCACAGCATGAGTCAGACTAAGGTCTGTTTTTTGGGGGGCTCCTTTATGGAAGGCATGTTACAAATCCATGGTGTACAACAACATAGACAACTTCCAACGTCCTGAGTGGGCTGAGACTTTGCAGCAAAAGCTCTAGGCTGCCTTGTCCTTGCCAAGAAGAACATTTCTGACTAAGCTTCTCTCTCTCCTCAAAGGAGAGCCACCAACACTATAACGGGTCGGGAAATGCTGATTTGCTTTTGTACCAGCCAAACAGAATCAGGGAATAGAAACGGAAACAAATAAAACTAAAACATAAGCCTGCAACTTACAAACATAGCGATTCCATATGGTTCAGCATATACATATTACAGAATCAAATAAAATTTATTTTGGTGTCTGCACTAATTTTCATATTTTCTGCTATGAGTTTCTTACAGAAATAAAGATAACCAAACAATGGGAAGAAATAAAAGAAATAATCAAGCTGTGTCCAGAGAGGGGTTCTAGATGACCTTTGGAAGCAGTGGTTCTCAAACTCTGGGGTGCACTTGAATTACCTGGAGGGCTCATAAAGAACAAAGAGGCTCAGGGCTGTTGAGGTGCGATAGGCTGTTTCTGGGTACGCTGCCAGGTTCTAAGGTGATTCTGATTCCCACCAGAATTTGAGAAGGATTGACTTAGAGTAGGACCAAGTTTAACTCAAGGTTTCACCATCGAGAGAGATCGTTTAAGAGCAGCTGAAGTGGCTCAGGCACCATGAGCTGGAAGGGTATCTAGGTCAGCCTCAAGGACAAGTCTCCCCCTAGACTCAGGTACCTAGGGCTGGGTGGGGTCAGTGGGCTTCTTTCTTTGGCCCCCAGCCCCGGGACAGGGGTCTGCACTTACTGGTGAGGACCTTGAGGGTGAAAGGGTTCTTCTGCTGGATGGTGTGGGTGAAGTGGAAGCGGGCGTTGCAACTGTAGTCGGTCTGCATGTCCTGCAGCATCACGTTGGAGAAGTATAGGTCTCCGTTATGGCCCTGAGAGACACGTTTGTCTTGGGTGATGGGCTCCATGGCTATAAGAAAGCAGAGGTACAGCAGCAGGTTAGTAGTAATAACAATAATCATTACCACTGCAGTCGTGGCGATAGAACACTTTACAGAGGGTCAGGTGGCGACCAGGAGCTTGACATTACTTGGTCTAATCCTCTCAACTCTGAAGTATGGCTTATTCCCATTTTACAGATCAGAAAGCAGAGGAGGTAATGTGTCCAGTATTGCAAAGGCAGAGAGGAGAGCAGGATTTTAGGTGCAGACCTGCCTGCCTACCATGTCCATGTTCTATGACCACACTTTTCTCTTTCCTGTTCATGCCACAAAAGATCTCACTGGCCATGGGACCAGAAGGAACACAAGCCTTCAGGTGCTCCCCAAGGTTCAAATTCTCAAGCTAGCAGTGAGAGCACTCTGAGGCCAGGGACCACGATCTGTTCATCTTATGCCCCAGCACCTGTCTTAGGACTCGGCATATAGGAGGCACTCAACAGTTTGCTGAATTAAATGAAATTGAACTTGGCTTGGCTGTATTTAATAAAAATGTAATCAATTATAATGTATACCTTTTTTATTCCTAAGAAGAAAGCACTACTGATTATAACTGTAAGATATATGCCAAAGTACGTCATTGGACGTACATCATCAGATTTAAGAGGCCTTTCAATTTTAGAGATGTGAAAATATGAAAATGTCTGATCAATGATATCATTGGAGTGGCTGAAAATGTTGACTGTATTTTCTTTTCTTTTTTTTTTTTCCAAGTGCTGTATCTGATGTAAATTCAAAAGACCAGGTTTCCAGGCTGTTAGGTTAGTTAGAATATACCTAAAGCTGACTACTCACAGCTATCTCCTTCCTATCCCCACAATTGTTTTTTAAGTCACCATTTCTTAAAGCACAAGGTTAATGATGCCAACTTCCCCAAAATGGGCTGGTCAGCTCTTCAAACCATTCCTGATTTACTGTAGGCCTACTATGTGCCAGGCACTGTGCTAGGTGCTGGTGAAAGATGGGCAAGACTGTTACTGCCCTCAAATAACTTCCAGTTTAGTAGAAGAGACAGCAGATAAATAAACAATTGCAATGCAGCGTGGTGAGCAGAACACACCAGTTAGAAGGGGATTAACTGCAGAAAAGAACCCAATGCATTCAAGGGGGTCCTAAGCTGAGCCTTGAAGCCTGCATATCTTATACCAGCAGAAAAGACAGAAGAGCCGAGGTTTCTAAGGAGCTGGAAGAATGTGTGCTAAAGGCTAAGAGTACATAGCCCACTCAGTGGTGTAAGGGGATGAGGTGAGACAAGGGCTGGAGAGGCAGAGGGCCAGACCTGGAAGGGGACTGGGTGCCAGCGAAAGGGATCTGGACCATTATTTTGAGGTGATGGAGGAGCCAATGAAAGGCTTTAAGCAGATGAATGAAACTATCAATTAACTATCACATTTTCAGAAAGACCAGGGAGGGCTGTTATGGATAATTCTTGTAACCTACAGAAAAACTGATGGTGGCCGGGGCAGGGGGGATGTCAGTGAGGATGGAAAGAAGAGAAGGGTCTAGGATCTACTTGGGAGGCAGAGTAAACACAACTTGGTGGTGAATGTGATGTGGGAGAGATGAGAGAGGGGAGGTTGAACTGTGAATTAACAAATGAGGCCAGCAGACTGTGGCCAGGCAGTCTTCCCCACTAATGGGCACTGTGATGGGGGAAGTGAGAGACAGTGATTGAGCACAATCCTCAACCTGCAAAATAACTTACAATGCTGCCTCATTAACAGGACAGCCTCTTTTCAAAGTAGGCTGCTAAGAATTCAGGGATAGATAGAAGGATGGATGACTGGCAGGTAGGTAGGTGAAGATATAGGTTGATGGATGGCTGGATAGATGGGGAAGGAGGGATGGAAGGAGGGGGAGAGGAGGCAGACAGGTAGGCGGGAAGGGAGGGAGGACAGGAAGCCAGAAGGACACACAGAGAGATAGCAGTTTTCCATTTACTTTTATTAATGCTTCTCCTTTAATTTAAATTAAAAATATGGGAAGAAACTGAGGTCGGGAGAGGATGAATGAGCCTCAGTCCAAAATTGAGCCAGAACAATCACTGAATGATGTCACTCTGTCCCTGCTCCAGATACCCTATCTCCCCATCACTCCGTTATGAAAGGTTGCAATTCCCCATTCACCCTTCCTCCTACCAGAAGAGCGAATCAGAGTAAATCCAGACCGGCCAATAATTGAAAGAGGTGGTTTGGTAACAACCACTTTCAACTGGCCAATTGGAAAAACCATTTCTTCTCTTCTCCTCTAATCCCCTCTGTCTTGCTCTTCATTTTCATTATCATGTTACCAAGTGCTTACTGTGTGTCTGGCCCTGTTCTAAGCACTTTGGACGTATTGACCTATTTATTCTTATAATAATCCCATTAGATAAGTACTATGATTAGCTCTGTTTTTTCCAGAAGAGGAAACTGAGGCCCAGAGATGTAAGCAATTTGCTCAAGATCACACAGCAGCCAGGCTAGAAAATAAGCCCAAGCAGCCTCTGTCTGCAGAGCCTGTGTTCTCAGCCTGGTTGCCACATTGCATCTGCTTCTCACAAATCAAGGTCTTCTAGCTTGGGCAAGCCCCTCCCCATTTAACACATCCACCCCACTCCCTAAGGTTAAGATAGAAACACAACACCAGGCTCTCAAGACTCACAGCTGCTCATCCAGAAGATGACCGGGGATGGAAGTCCAGGTGGGGGGTTGCACTGGAGAGTCAAAGGAGCGCCCTCTTGGACCACGACAGGGTCTAGGTTTTCCTTGGGCCATAGAGGAGATTCTGGAGAGAAGTGGACAAAGAGGATAAAATGAGGGTGATGGCTGGGCCCGGGGCAAGGAGCAGGGTCACAGGCAGGCATGTAAGGAGGAGAAACAGAAGGGGCACCCGGACAAGGAGGGAGCAAGAGAGAGGGACAGGGCACGTGAGCCTACTCGAGGGGCTGCCCTTGAGAAGCAGGAGAAGGGAGGCATCTTCAAAGGATCCCCTCCTTTCCCCTCTCCTGTGTCCACAGTGGCCAATGAGATTGTTGCAGACAACAACTTCAAAAGGAAGCTTTGGGAGCTTCCTTTCCAGGGAATCATTCTGAGTTGGGGAAGATGCAATAGAGAACACCAAGGCATCTGCAGGCCAAGGGCAGGGGCAGCCCTTCTGGAATGGCCTTCCACACCCCCCACTCTCCATTTACCCTGGAGCAGGGCATTTCAGCCCTGCCCCACGCTACTCACTAGACACCTGCAGGCGGATCCTATTGGACAGGGCCGTGCCAAATTTGTTGCGGGCGAAGCACTGATATTCCCCCTCATATTCCTCCGGCCGCCCGCCACTGCGGAAGTCAATCACCAGGGTTCCAGACCTCCTCCTCATGGACACCCGGGGGTCCTTGGCAATGTTGAAGAATCTGCTATTTCGTGTCCAGTGGAAGCTATGGAGAGTGGGGAGCAGGGGCAACCAAGACAAATGGGGTGGGCTCTGGGCTCCAGGCAGATTTCAGATCCCTAATTCCTGGCTCAGTACCAAAATTCCCTCTCTCAGTCCCATCGTGGCACCCCTATACCAACAGGTCTCAGCCTGGCTGAGCAGAAGAACCATCTGGAGAGCTCAATAAAATGCAAAGTCCCAGGTCCCACCCAGGTGACTGTCCAGGGCAGGGGCCTGACATTAGTATTTCTATCCACCTAAGACTGGGACTCGTGGCTCTAAGTGTTAGGTACTCAAGTAGCTACTAGGGGGTTATGTTAAATACATCATTGAGGAGACATTTTCATTTCTAGAATCTAGAATCTGCCACTTCTTTCACCCCAGGACATTTCCAACCTCCTACTAGGAATGCAAACTTAAATTCATACTCCACCCAACCTAAACACATCAGGGAGCTGGCTCTGCTCCTCCTACCGCCTTAATTTTACAATCCATTTTAAAGCCAAAGTGAAATGGCTTAGGTTATTTGTGCCCTGCTCAGTGAGTACAGATTATATAGCAGTGACCATGCCCTGTAGCCCAAGAGTGGCAGCTTTTGGCCGGGTGCAGTGGCTCATGCCTGTAATCCCAGCACTTTGGGAGGCCAAGGCAGGCAGATTACGAGGTCAGGAGATCGAGACCATCCTGGCTAACACGGTGAAACCCTGTCTCTACTAAAAATACAAAAAATTAGCCGGGTGTGGTGGCGGGCACCTGTAGTTCCAGCTACTTGGGAGGCTGAGGCAGGAGAATGGCATGAACCCAGGAGGCGGAGCTTGCAGTGAGCCAAGATTGGGCCACTGCACTCCAGCCTGGGCGACAGAGTGAGACTCCATTTCAAAAAAAAAGAGTGGCAGCTTTTAAAGAAATGGCAGCCTAGTAGAATTGAGCCACTGGTGAAGAGCACTAGAATGGCCCCCTCTGCTCCTCCTGGGAGCTGCAGCCAGGGCCTCACATCCTCAGATGCCCACCATCTAACTTGTAAAAGAAGCAGGGAAAGCAGGAGCAGCTGGAACAGCAGGGGCTGCTCAGTGCCACAGGATCATTGTCCCTGCAAAGGAACCATGGGGGAAAGACCAAACCACAGAAGCAAGCGAGGTTACCACTACCTTGACTAACCCTTTAGGGTGACTCCCATGGCCAGCGAGGGAGTTCCTGCTGGTTCCCAGGCTCAGAGCTCTGGGTTCGAGACTGTCTTATGCAAACCGAGGGGCCCAGAATAAAGCTGCTGCATAACTGGCTGCCTCTGCTTGGCCTCATTTCTCCTGCTGACAGACACACCCTAGATGGGGTCCTGTCACATCTGAGTCTGAATCTTGCATGAGGCTCCTGAAAGGCTCAGTCTGTGGATGCTACTTTGAGGATGGGGATGGGGGTGGATAATAACGTCTGCCATGTCTCCGATGCTTATCATTTGGTAGAAATGAATCTGGCTTTGGGGGGTCAGAAGCATGAGTTTAAATCTGGGTTCTGCCCCTTTCCAGCTGGGTAACCTTGGACCTCTGTACCTCTGTTTTCCCTCCTCTTCATAAGGACATTGGTCCTTCCCCAGAGCACTGCTAGGTGTTCGAACAAGACAACGTGAGTAACAGAACCTAATACAGAGCCCGGACACACACAACAGGCTTTTAATTCATGTCTGTTGACATCTTATTTGGTCTTAATGAGCACATAAAGAGGTAGAGGCATGCTCAGAATGGAAGACTTGAGTTGGCTTGGAAGAGGAACTTCCTATAAGCTAAACGTGGGGCAGATGATGGGAACACAGGGTGGAGGAAAGAATATTATATGGAAAGTCAGAAAACTGAACATCCAGTCCTGGCTTTTGGTGTGAACTTAAGCCACTTGTTTTCTGGTCTCCAGTTTCCTTATCGGCAAAATTTCCTAGTACCTCAATTATGCCTTCCACCTAGTAGGTGCCTAATGGAAATTTTTTGGAATGGATGAGTCTAATTTTCCAGCTGCCTCATTTGCCTTAGTTATCATCAGGCCCAGAGGCAAGCGGGTGGTTTCAATGCATTTTTTCCCCTCCACTCACCTGGGGGCAGGGTTCCCTTTCGCTTCACACTCAATCAGGATGTTATCACGGGGATCCACGATGTGATCCTTCACTGACTGCTTGGTGATGGTTGGTGGCTGCGTCACTGCAACAGTGCACAGGGAGCATGGTCAGGGCTGCAGGGACCTCCATGGGGTCCAGCTTGGGGAACAGCTGAGATGAAGAGCTTCAGGAGCCACACATGCAAGCAGGCAAGTGGGTGGGGTGTGGGGGGCGGTGAACAGGGCCTCATTCTAGAGACCTAGCTCCTTAAATGGTGCCGTAGGAAAGAAGGTGGGTGTCAAAGATTAAGCATAAGAAGAATCCCTTTAAAAAGATCCCATAGGCAGCCGGGTGCGGTGGCTCATGCCTGTAATCCTAGCACTTTAGGAGGCAGAAGTGGGCGGATCATGAGGTCAGGAGATCGAGACCATCCTGGCTAACACGGTGAAACCCCGTCTCTACCAAAAAATACAAAAAATTAGCTGGGCGTGGTGGAGGGCACCTGTAGTCCCAGCTACTTGGGAGGCTGATGTAGGAGAATGACATGAACCCAGGAAGCGGAGCTTGCAGTGAGCCGAGATCGCGCCACTGCACTCCAGCCTGGGCAACAGAGCAGGACTCTGTCTCAAAAAAAAAAAAAAAAAAAATCCCATAGGCCAGGCACAGTGGCTCACACCTGTAATCCCAGCACTTTGGGAGGCTGAGGCGGGTGGATTTTCTGAGGTCAGGAGTTCAAGACCAGCCTGGCCAACATGGTAAAACCCCATCTCTACTAAAAGTAAAAAAAAAAAAAAAAAAATTAGCCGGGCATGGTGGTGAGTACCTGTAACCCCAGTTACTCGGGAGGCTGAGGCAGGAGAATCACTTGAATCCAGGAGGCTGAGGCTGCAGTGAGCCCAGACTTTGCCACTGTACTCCAGCCTGCGCGACAGAGCGAGACTCCAAAAAAAAAAAACAAACAAAAAAAAACCCATAGCATCCCGAGGAGAAACTGAAGGCCAGACTTTTAGTTTACTCATCCTTACATTACAATGCTTAGCACAACATACAGTGCACAATAGTTTTTGATAAATGTCTGTTGAATGAATAAAGGAAGAAAAAGCAGCTAGATTTTCAGAACTTAGTGGTCATGGTGGTTCTGAGCACTGGAGGCTCAACAAATGGCCAAACTATGGTGAGACTAGGGCAGAGAGGGCCTTCAGTCCCCAAGAACTTCCCAGATCCTCCCCTTCTAGATCCCAAGTGCCAGTGTTCTACCCTGGGGTCCTGTGCCAGCCACTGGAGGATGGAGAAACAGCTGTGGTGGACATGAGCTTCGATCCAATGACCCTCTTCTTACCACGTGCCCTTCTGTCTTTCCCAGCAAGAGAATGCTGCAGGCAAGCCTCCTTCCTTCCCCCTCAGTACGATACCTCACTACAGGGCTCTGGTGTGGAGAGGCCCCAGCGGAAGTCCCAGCAGGCCACTAATTCCCAGGTATCACCTCATGCCTCATTCCTCCCTCCCACCTCCCAGAGGCACATGTACAGGCACAGGCACAGAGAGGCACGCAGGGCACTTACGCTCATTCTGAATGCTTGCTGTTAGTTCCGACGGGTTAGCATTGGAGAGGGAGAAAAGAAGAACATCGTTATGCACACAACCGCCCAGGAGTCCTCACGCCCCAGCACACAGGGAGTGGGCGGGGTGTGCCTGGAGAGGGCGCTGAGCACAGGGCTCTCTCCTCCTGGCTGCAGAGCTCAGTGCAAGAACCAAGCAGGGTTGGGGAATGGACCCAGTGAGTGCCTTATATAGAAGGTGACGCCTCCCCTGGGTGACCAAAACCACAGAGTTGGGCAGAAAGACTGGCTCTGATCAAAGGACAATGTCACCAGGAAGTCCACATGTCCCAAAGTGACAATGCTGCTTGAAAGAGGCCCTGAAGGTATTTCCCTCTATCTGATGCCACTGAGGGAAGTGGGCTCCTCAGCCAACAGTGAACAGGAGAGGCTGAGGGCAAGATAGGTGCCAGGAAGGGAGTGGATCGGAACCACTGCTGCAGGGCAAAGCTCCAAGGCCTCACTTCTCCCACAACACCTTCTCTCCTTGGCATCTCCTCCTTTCCCATCCTATGAAAGACTCTAGAGGCAAATGCCCCTTCCGTGGTACATTGCTTCTATTCATGGTACATTGCCCTGCAGAAATCATGCTTCTCAATGGGAGGCTCCAGGGATGAAGCAGAGGCTACAGCTCCTTTCTGTGCTTTTCACAAAGAAGGTAAGGAGGCAGGTGGCACAAATCTCCCCCAGCTCCTACCTGAAGTGTGCATGTGCTCGTATAGGTGTGCTCCTGTGCAGGTGGGTGTATGTATCTGAGGTCTGGGCTTCTCAAATTTTAACATGCATCACCTGGCGGCTGGTTAAAATGCAGGTTCTGATTCAGTTGGGTTGGGGTGGGGCCTGGGACTCTGCCTTTCTGACAAGTGCTCGGGCAATGCCAGGCTGGTGGTGTGTGAACCACACTGGATAGGAAGGTTTTAGATGGTGTGCTTTTTGTGGGGACAAGGTCTTGGTTAAGATGTGCAGAAAAGAGAACACGTGTTGCTGTGACTTTAAAATGTCTTTTCCTGATGCATATATCAGAAAGTAACATGGCATTCTCATTTCATGCAGGTGCAGACTATTGTACTGTTGTTACAGGCTGACTTTTTCAGAGTGAGGGCTCCTTGTGGGGAGTTGCGAGCTGCCAGCATCAGGGCAAAGCCATGGTGACCTTGAAGCCTTCCTACTTGACTTGAGTGAGACGTGGCGAGGATTCTGGGGTCTTAGAGAGGGCAGCCTGGAGAAGCCAGAGTTAAGCTCAGAACAAGGGGTGCAGGAAGAGCCACAGCAGGGGAGGGAAGAGAGACCCGAGAGGAGGGGCAGAGTGTGGCAGGACAAGGGCCCTGCTGTACATGCTATGCATGAAGGAAAGTCTTGAGACTAAGACATGAAAAGATCCAAAATAATGATTTCGTGTGGCCCCTAGAGAACTGAAGAGACATTTGCTTTATTTGCCCAGGGCTGCCTGGGCAGAAGACAAAGGAATGAAAACTCCAGGGGGAAAGCAGAAATCTATGGCTTCTGAACACATGCTCCCCGGAGCTCGTCTCTGCAGCATCTTCACCCATATGTGATATTCTTGCCAGGGCCCCAAAAAAGGTAACTCTAGAAAGATGAATGCCAGTTGGCTTGGGCGGGGAGAAGGGGCCATTCTTAGGAGAGGCAGGGCTGTCACTGGGACCCACTCCCCTTGGCCCTTAGCCCAGGCCCTTAGCTTCTTCATTCAGGACATTTTTGGGGTCTCACCCTGGTTAGCAAGCCTGACAAGGGACCTCCTTTGCCTATTCAAGACTTCAAGCCTCTCTTTTATAGAATTGAAGGCTGACTCAATGGAAAGAGCCCTAGACATTGCCCAGGGAATCTCCAGATCCAAGGAAGAAGTGTCTTGGCTAAGACCATACAGGAAGTTTGCTGCAGAGCTAGAAGGAGAACCAGCTCTCCCAGTGCCCAGTCCAGAGTTTTTTTTGTTGTTTTTTTTTTAACAAATCTATCCTTGGCCAGAGAGGTGAGTGAGCCAGCTGGGGGCTCAGGACTCTGTTCTCCTTGATATTCTGGAGAAAGGTGAGTGAGAGGGGAGACTGTGGGTGCTGGAGACTCTCAGGGCAGCAGGAGCTGGTTGGATGCTGTCCCCAGCCCCCATACTATCAGGCCAGGGGCCTCTGGAAAATCCACTTGACTAAAGGGATGGCATCTGCAGCCACCACTGTGCTACTAAGGAATTTCTCACAGGGACAGAGCCAACCCAGAAGACAAGCTGCCACAGGGAGAAGACAGTGGGGACAGCTTATCTAGGGATGAGGGTGACCAAGCTCCCACCCAGTGTCACACCACTCGCCTTCTATGGAGCAGTGGAAAGTGAATTCCACAGCTCTTCCAGCCCAGCTCTGCAGGGAGTGAGACAGACGCCTGCTCGGTCTGCAAGGTTTCTTTACTTGTGTGCCTCTTTTCTTTCCCTGGCTCTGATACCTACGACCCCTGGCACCCATCTCTCAGGAGATGGAGCATGTGAGTGCATGTGATTGAGGTGTGTGTGAGTGGGAGTGTGCATGAGTGTGAGCGCATACGGGTATGTGGGGGCATGTGTGAGTGTGCATGAGTGTGAGCATGTGAGGATATGTGAGGGTGTGCGTGTGAGTGGGTGTGAGTGTGCATGAGTGAGGTGTGAGCATGAGCGTGAGTGTATGTGTGAATGTGCATGTATGTGTGAGAGTGTGCGTGTGAGTTGAGACCATCCTGCAGCGTTATTTGTGATGAAGGTGGGGAGGAATTGTTTCTGCCACTCCTGGGAGGAAAATGCTGTCCCCTGATGCAGGGCCAGGGACAGAAGGGCCAGCAGACTCACTTTTTGGCAAACTCACTCCAGTTGATGAGGCGACCCTTGGCTTTTTTCAAAGGTCATACTGTTCTCCTTGGGGCTGGATAGGGAGGGAAGGAGGGAGGGAGGGAGGGGATGGGTGGGAGGGGTGCGTGTGACTTTGCTGGCACAGCAGTGGGAGCTGGAGGCTGGGTCTTCAATGAGGGATTGTGCAGCAGTCCGGGGCTCTGCTCCAGGAGGCCTGCGGCGCCCAGCCTCTCCAGAATAGAAGCAGTGCCCCCGCCCTCGAGACACAGATGATGTCCGCTGAAGGGGCAAACAACTAGAAGGGACACCTGGCGGGGCAAGAACGTTAAGAATGCCTGATCTTCCTTCATCCCAGGGCTGGATGGAGGGTGGGCTCAGCTCAGCACACATGGGAGGTCTGTGGTGCTGGGCCCAGCGAGAAGGAGAGACCCGCCGAGGACAGCCTCTTCCCAGGGCAGCCGGGGCCTCTCTGAAGGGCTGGCCTGCTGTCTTGCATTCAGCTTCTTTTTTCTGTTTGTTTGTTTTTGAGGAATAAACAGTCTTTATGGACTCAGACCAGAAGCCCATGGGTCTTGAGGACCTCTGTGGACTTGCGATTTTCTTCTCCCCATTCTTTTGGGCCTGTTTCTGCTGCTGTTTCTTTTGGTAGTGGATCTTGGCCTTTTCCCTCCTCTTTTCCTCCAGGGTGGCTATCACTGCCTGGTACTTCCAGCCAACCTCATGAGACAGGTGCCCCAGGCAAGCAGACTTTCTCGTGGGCTTCAGATGCTCAGCCTTGAGGGCAGCAGGGATCACCATCCACCTTTTCATGTCGGGGCGGTGGGATCCCATCAAACACCATGAAGCAGTCCAGGGAGGCCTGGCATCGCTGGGTCTTGTGGGGTAGCCTGCCCCGTAGGGTCTGCCAAAAAAGGCGGCTGGAGGCCCGGGAATGGTGGGGGCCTCGGGAAGGGTTGGTGTTCATCCACTTGCAGAGGAAGGCCAGATGCTTTAACTTGTTTCTATAGAAATTGCCAGAAATGTCGATTTCGCAGTGCATGACCACCACCTTCCAGCCCAGCAGTACAGGAGGCCCAGGAGATGGCCTCAGCCATAGAGTGCCAGGACCTGCCCCCTCATCCCTTGTTATCTTTGGTGGCCACCTGGGGAAGTGTGTTCAGTTTCTGCAGACTCTTTTTGGACACGTTGCCAGGGCCATTGGACCTGCAGCAACCGGGGAGGTGCCATGTGTGTGGGGCATGCTCCGGGCAGACTGGGTCTCCCACCCCGACACAGCCAGGGTGTCTGGAATGGCGTTGCAGAAGGACTTCCCTCTCCATCAGAGAGGCGCTGTGGTCCTATCCCGGCTCTGTCGCTTCCTTGTCTCTAACCCGCAGGCTAAGGATAACACCTATGTTGAGGGTTAGCTGCCAGAACCATGTGCGATGAGGCACGGGCAGCACTTAGCTCTCTCCCTGGTGCATGACACCTGTGATTCCAGCGGTTTCCAAGGAGGACTCAAAGGAGGCAGGTAGGGGTGGGACATATCAGGTCCCAAATTTGGGGGTCAAGAGACTTGGGTTCAAGGTAATTTATAGATTCAATGCCATCCCCATCAAGCTACCAATGACTTTCTTCACAGAATTGGAAAAAACTACTTTAAAGTTCATATGGAACCAAAAAAGAGCCTGCATCGCCAAGTCAATCCTAAGCCAACAGAACAAAGCTGGAGGCATCACCCTACCTGACTTCAAACTATACTACAAGGCTACAGTAACCAAAACAGCATGGTACTGGTACCACAACAGAGACATAGATCAGTGGAACAGAACAGAGCCCTCAGAAACGATGCCGCATATCTACAACTATCTGATCTTTGACAAACCTGACAAAAACAAGAAATGGGTAAAGGATTCCCTATTTAATAAATGGTGCTGGGAAAACTGGCTAGCCATAGGTAGAAAGCTGAAACTGGATCCCTTCCTTACACCTTATACAAAAATTAATTCAAGATGGATTAAAGACTTAAATGTTAGACCTAAAACCATTAAAATCCTACAAGAAAACCTAGGCAATACTATTCAGGACATAGGCGTGGGCAAGGACTTCATGTCTAAAACACCAAAAGCAATGGCAACAAAAGCCAAAATTGACAAATGGGATCTAATTAAACTAAAGAGCTTCTGCACAGCAAAAGAAACTTCCATCAGAGTAAACAGGCAACCTACAGAATGGGAGACAATTTTTGCAATCTACTCATCTGACAAAGGGCTAATATCCAGAATCTACAATGAACTCAAACATATTTACAAGAAAAAAACAAACAACCCCATCAAAAAGTGGGCAAAGGACATGAACAGACACTTCTCAAAAGAAGACATTTATGCAGCCAAAAAACACATGAAGAAATGCTCATCATCACTGGCCATCAGAGAAATGCAAATCAAAACCACAATGAGATACCATCTCACACCAGTTAGAATGGCCATCATTAAAAAATCAGGAAACAACAGGTGCTAGAGAGGATGTGGAGAAATAGGAACACTTTTACACTGTTGGTGGGACTGTAAACTAGTTCAACCATTGTGGAAGTCAGTGTGGCGATTCCTCAGGGATCTCGAACTAGAAATACCATTTGACCCAGCCATCCCATTACTGGGTATATACCCAAAGGACTATAAATCATGCTGCTATAAAGACACATGCACACGTATGTTTATTGCGGCACTATTCACAATAGCAAAGAGTTGGAACCAACCCAAATGTCCAACAACGATAGACTGGATTAAGAAAATGTGGCACATATACACCACGGAATACTATGCAGCCATAAAAAAGGATGAGTTCATATCCTTTGTAGGGACATGGATGAAACTGGAAAACATCATTCTCAGTAAACTATCGCAAGGACAAAAAACCAAACACCGCATGTTCTCACTCATAGGTGGGAATTGAACAATGAGAACTCATGGACACAGGAAGGGGAACATCACACTCCGGGGACTGTTGTGGGGTTGGGGGAGGGGGGAGGGACAGCATTAGGAGATATACCTAATGCTAAATGACGAGTTAATGGGTGCAGGAAATCAACGTGGCACATGGATACATATGTAACAAACCTGCACATTGTGCACATGTACCCTAAAACCTAAAGTATAATAAAAAAAAAAAAAAAAAGAGACTTGGGTTCTTCTTTGATTCCACTGCTCATTTGCTGTGCGATTCTAAGCTAGCAAAGGCTTGAGTTTCCGTGAACACAACGTGGGGTGGGGGTCATCCCAGGGACACTGGAATGGTGAGATGGTGGGGAGATCAGGGCACGCTCAGCTCTACCCTACAGGTGGGGCTTTGGAGAGCCTGACTGCTTGGGGTGTCTGCTGTGTCTCCGTTTCCTGTAGAGCTTTAGAATTCCAGATTCTTAAGATAGACACCAAAGCCATCTATTTATAGGCTCACCTTGTGGGACCCCTCACCCACTGGCCCCAGGGATCAAAGCAGCAGGTGAGTGAGAGAGGAGAAGTGGCAGAAGAGAAATGAGCCTTCACCACTTCCCTGATAACCCAATTTCCTCTGCACACTCTCCCTCCAGGGACTTGGCCTTACCAGGCTCCTTATTAGACTGTCTGCCTGGGACTGTTAATGAGAAACTCTCCTCGAGCCAGCAGCGCAGACAGTTACCATGGGAACAGGTCCTTTCACAACTCTCCTCTCCTCCCTCCCTCCCTGTGCACGTGCACACGTGTGTGGGCATGCATACATATGCACACATACATTCAAGTCCACATGCCTGGGGGTATTGGGAGGGCAGCAGGGGCTTTGCCCATCTTACCTCTGGGTCTGACTTACAGTTACTACTGGTGTTCTATCATCCAAAGAGTCCCCTCCTCTGGGGCAGCTATTATGGGTGAAGTAGGGTGCCAGGAGGGCTGAGATACCTCCAACTCTTCTCCAAACTATGCTAACTCCAGGACCAGGGGTCTGGCTTTGGAGAGCTCAGGGAGGACTTTTTAGAGTTTGTATTACTCTCCTGCCCCCATCCCCAGACATCTGTTAACTGGAGAGAGCCCAAGCCAATGTTGGTGTCATGTGGGTCCCCTCTGTTCCTTGACACAAGGAACAGGGGTCAGAGATGGCATGCTCACATCTTAGCGATGCTAAGACATTTTGCCAGAAGTGTCAGAGTTGTGGTAAAGGTGGCACACACCTAATGGCAGGGCTGAGGAGCTTGGCTGCCAATACATGGGCCATTGATGAACGCAGCAACAGATACGGTTGGTGGAGACATGGCCATTAGATTTGCATTTTAAGCCCCTTACTTTATGATTCTGATGGTCAAATAATGCCCCCTCCATGAGAAACAGAATGACAGTGATTTTACTTTTTATCTTTACTGCGGGAAAGTTGAAAACAATGAGAAGGAATCCATGCCTGGTTCTCCCATGTGGCATGATAATGGGGCTCTATTTTAATGTCTCATTTAGCCATGTCTTTTGCAAAGATAATTCTGCTCCCAGCCCTTCCCAGGCCTGTATCCTCCTGATTACTCCAGCCAAGAGGGCCCGAAGGGTGTGGATTTGAATATATCAGACATTAGAAAGGCAAGTAAGAACTGGCCCATCACACTTGACCCTGGAAACTGCTTTTATGGGCAAGTCAAGACCACAGAGGACCTGGAGAGGTGAGCAGAGGGAAAAACCCAAGTGGCACTCAGAATCCCAAACTCCACCACCTCTGGTCCCACTCCACTGGCTCCAGGCGCCCCAAGCATCAGCTCAGCCACAGCCCTGAGAAATTGGCTCTGCAACATACAGTCTCAAACTTCCAAACATGAGCCCGTGTCAATTCTTTGGAGAGAAACCCAGCTCTGAATCTCAGAATCCACTGCTTCCCCTCTCCTCAAACTTCTTTGAATGATCTGAACTTTCCTCTGACCTTCCCTCCCCTCCCACCCCTCTGCCCAAAATCAGGAGAAAAAGAGAAGAGGATGGGGCAGGACTCACGATCCATAGGAATTTCGATGGCTCCGCCAAGACTGAGGAGGCAGAGGAGGAA
Organism: Hylobates moloch; assembly: GCF_009828535.3. NCBI lineage: Eukaryota > Metazoa > Chordata > Mammalia > Primates > Hylobatidae > Hylobates > Hylobates moloch. Next base: position 8,859,984 of record NW_026652293.1, read on the forward strand.
GGCTGCATGGACCCAGGGCGGCGGAGGCTGCCTGGCCATCCTCGGCACCCGGCCCCGCTCCCTGCTCCCCAGCACTCGGGGTCTTGTCACCTCGAGCCGCTTTAACTGGGCCTCCCGGACAGAGCTCAGCTGTGGAAAGAAACATAAGAGCAAGTGGGTTTTTCATGAACTTGTGGTTTGCTCTAGCAATCCTACAGGGCTTTGGAGGACCCAAGGGCCCCCTTGGTCACAGAGTAATGTTCTAGATAGAGCAGGGTTTCTTAACCTCAACACTATTGACATGTTGGACTGAACAATTCTTGGCGTGGGGAACTATCCTGGGTATTGTAAGATGTTTAGCAGCATCTTTGACCTCTACCCACTAGAAGACAGTACAGCCCACCCCCCTTCACCACTACCAATCAGAAATGTCTCCGGACATTGGCAATTGTTCCCTGAAGGGCAAAACCCCCAGCTGAAAACCACTGTTAGAGAAGGAAGGGCAACTCTGCAAAGAACAGTTATGAAAACAAACACTGGCCTATTGGCCTGCAGGCCCAGCAACCAGAATATGCCATGCACCGATCTGGTAAGAAATGCACCAATCTCACAGCCTCTCTGAACCACATGTGCTGAGTGTGCCTGGGGTTGAGCATATTTGCGGTAGAGGCACAGAGATGAGATAGCACTGATGTCCTTTGATCCCAGGACAAAGGGGGCAGGGTGACATTGGCAGGACTGGGGATCATGGGTTAGATAGGTGAAGACTTAGCACACAAAGGACTTTTTGTCATTTTTGCAGAAAAATGAATGATTTCTGCAAGTATTTTGTGCAGCTAAGGTACAGTGGTCCCTGATATTGTCCTTTTATAGATAATGGCAGTGGTGAGACGATGACTAGGAAGAAGTGGGCTTCAGGTGGTTGGTAAACAACATTTATAATGGTTTGGTGTTCATCCTCAAGCACAAGAAATCATTCCAGGGCTTACAGGGATGGTGTTAAAAATGGTTGTCCAAGGAACCTAGAATGGATCCTTAGAGACAAACTTTTCTTCTCCTCCTCTAGAAAGAGAAGAGCAAGAATGGCCTACAGCTGAGACTCAAATACAGTGCTTTAAGATTGCCTGAGGTTCTGAAACATACACTTTAAAAAATTGGTCCAGTTTGCTATTCTACTGTGGTGCCAAGTCAAAGAGGAAGGCAGGAGGTGGCTTCTCCAGAATTCCTCCAGTTTTCCTAGATTCATAGCTACCTATCAGATGGACACATCATTCTCCTGCTCCTATTTTATTTGGCAGCAAATTGAAGTCCACTCTCAATTGTGCACATGCACCATCTCCCATCCACCCTGACTGAGGGTGCAGAAGATTAGAACAGGACTCCAGTGCTTGCTCTCTGAGAGGGCGAGAGATCCTGGGAGACCAGGCCATCTTTCTGGAGACCTGGAGCAAAAAGCAGGTCACTGATTATCACAATAGGACAAGGGACTTCCCCTGTGCCAGGATATGGGGCAAACTAAAGGATTCTTATTCACATTTTTGCAGTTTCTTTCCTAGAAGCTGGGCCCAGCACCAACCCTCAACTTTGTGTATATTTCTAGACTCCATCCACTTGCCTCCTTTCCCACTGCCACCACCTTGGTTTTGATCACCAACATTTCATGCCAGAGTTACCGCAACAGCTTCCTAAGTGGTCTCTCCACGTCCACTTTTCCCCCCGTGGTTTGTTTTTTACTTTATTATTTTTAACTGACACATAATAATTGTACACATTTATGGGATGCAGTGTGATATGCCCCTCTGATTTACTCTCCACTCATAACCAAAGCTGTTATTTGTAAAGGCAAACAGAAATGTGCTACTCCCCTAGTGTAACTCTCAATAGCTCACTGCTGCTTGGGAGTTAAAGGTAGTGTCCTTGACATGGCTCAGAGGCCCTGCATAATGCATCCCCTCTGCTAGCTCACTGCCCATCCCTCCCTTGCATCCTGTGTTCCAGCCAAGACTGCTCTGCTACCAGCTCCCTCGGTACATCATGCTTGGTCTTGCTTACTGACTATTGCACCATTAAGCTCTGGTCTAGAACACTCTGTGTCTGCCCTCTCTCGTTAGTATTTGCCAGGTATGACATATGTGTCCTTCATCTGTGCTCCTGCACACACTTTACTTCCCCCATTATGGCACATTTCACTTTGTATTCATTCCAAAAGCCACTTGTCTATCTCCCCTATGAAAATGAAAGCTTTTTTATAAGGGAAGGTACCCTGTCTTGTTTACTGTTCTATTCTTCGAATCGATCATAGTACCTAAAACATAGCAGATCCTCGAAGCTGTGAGAGGGATCGATATATGGATGGATGAAAAAATGAACGAATGATTAAATGGATGAAATAAGAAGCCATTTGGACCATCATGTGCTTTTTTAAAACCTCACGCTTCCCCAGAAAACCACCAGGCGGCGCAGGAAGCACATGCTGTGGACCTGGGTGGCATACTGTGAAGGCTACTCATTAGTGGAAGAAAAAAATCCGTCCCTATACAGACGGTGCTTTCTGGAGAGGAAACCAACAAGCTGAAAGAGGGCTAAGAGAGTAGAAAATCTCCTAAGGAGGGACCCTCTGGCTAGAAGGCGCCACAAGAGGTCTTTGGTTCACCTTCCCAACTCTCTAAGATGGTCCTTACACTGTTGCAGAAAGAATCCATTAATGCCTCTCCTTGGCTTATACATCTCCAAAGACCAGACTCAGATTAGGCAGCTGAACCCTTAGTGCTGAGGGAACCTGCGCTAGGGGAAGGCACAGCAGGGGCAGTGGGGATGGCTCCCGTCCGCGCTCCATGACCACTATGTTTGGTTTAGGAGCTGCCAAGCAGTAGGAAGTGAAGGGAAAGAGACGGATATTTCATTTTGGGACTCTTGATAGAACTAGGAAGCCAGAAGCTATTCATTAAATCAGATACACATTGGCAAGAAAAAAAAGCCCAATTGTATGGGACATTTTTAATTCACTATTTAACAACAGAGTGGAAAAAGAATCTCAACATAATCACATTTAGCTGTGTAGCAATTCTCTCCCTCTTTCCTCTCTGGAACCCAGTTTTTCCAACAAAATCTTACAAGAGGAAAAGAATTTAAAGAACACTAGTTTCATACAATCCCCTTTCTTTTCAGATGAAGAAACAAAAGCCCAGAGAAGGGAAGTAACTGGTTTGAGTTTACCCAGCTGGTTAGTGGCAAAGCTGGAAAAATAACCCAGGTTTCTTGACTCCTAGTCCAGGGATTTTCCACCCATTTTTCTCTTTTTATGTACAGGAAAAGTACCAGAGTAAGGTTGCTATTTAAAAAAGAAATGTATAGTTTGGCAGTTCCTCAAAAAGTTAGACATAAAATTACCATATGACTCTGCAATTCTACTTCTAAGGTATACGTGCAAAAGGATTAAAAACAGGCATCAAACAAGTACATGTATACGCATGTTCACAGCAGCATCATGCACAACAGCCAAAGGGTGGACACAGCCCTGATGTCCTCTATGGAATGAATGGATAAACAAATTCCAGTATGTACATACCCTGGAATATGACTCAGCCATAGGAAGGAATTCAATACTGACATGCTCCAACGTGGATGAATTCTGAAAACACGCTCGGTGAAAGAACCATGCACAAAAGGTCACAGGGAATGGTCCCATAGATATGACATGTCTAGGTCTTATCTATAGAATAGATACATACATAGAGACAAAACACAGATTGTCTTTGGTGACCAGAGGCAGAGGGGAAGGGAGAAGGAGGGTAACTGGTTAATGGGTATGAGGTTTCCTTTTGAGATGCAAATGTTTTGGAACTAGATAGAGCTGTGGTTGCACACATTGTGAATGGACCAAATGCTACTGAATTGTGCACTTAATTTAATTAATTTATTTTTGAGACAGAGTCTCACTCTGTTGCCCAGGCTGGAGTGCAGTGGCATGATCTCGGCTCACTGCAGCCTCCACCTCCCGGGTTCAAGTGATTCTCATGCCTTAGCCTTCCAAGTAGCTGGGATTACAGGCATGTGCCACCACACCCAGCTAAATTTTGTATTTTTAGTAGAGACAGAGTTTGACCATGTTGCCCAGGCTGGTCTCGAACTCCTGACCTCAGGTGATCCACCCAGCTCGGCCACCCAAAGCGTTGGAATTATAGGTGTGAGCCACCACGCCCGGCTTTGAGTTGTACACTTTAAAATGGTTTATGTTATGTTTCACCTCAACAAAAAAGTATAATACTGGCCTTCATTATGTGCTCATAGAGATGGGACAGAGGATGAAGAGGACAGGTTATTCAACGTGAGCATATAAGGGCCCTCATCTCCCCAGGCTGGGCTCACTCAGCATGGAAGACAGGCACATGGTTTGCAACCCTTCCCATCCATTCTGAAGAAATTTCCTTCCAAGTCAAAGGAAGGAGTGAATCCACCATCTTTCTGAGTATGAGAGTTCTAGTACTGAGCTCAAAGAACCCAACACAGAGTGACGGCAGAGATGCCCTGCCTGAAGGTACCCCCACATCAGCAAGGCTTACAGTTCCCCTGTCCTGATGACCAGGAAGAAAGGTGAAAGGGACGGCTTGCTAGCCTACAGCAATCAAGTCCACATTTCCCATTCAACCTTAGTCATTGCACAGTCTTGCCCTATGGCCCAGTGATGCCACCTCTCGGGTTCCTCTCCCAGCCCTTCCAACCACACCAGAGAAGTGCAACATCCAGATGTGGGGGTGGTTGGTTCTAGTGAGATCATCCCAGGGAGGACCAGGAAACTCCCACATCCTAGGAGGGAAAGTAGAGGAGAGGGGGTAGGTTGAGCCTGAAGAAGAGGGGCCACAGTGATTGTATTCACATGCTGGGAGAGAGTGTAGAATTTTTCCGTTTAGTTCCACAGGGGCAAAGCTAGGACCAAATAGGAGGATGTTTCAGAGAGGCAGGTGCTTCCTTGAGTCACAGGAAGAATTGTCTGATAAATGCAGCCGTGCCACAATACCATTAGTGAAAAAACATACTCTAAATATGATATGTTTGGAGGATCCTTTTATATATAATAACATAAGAGGCAGGTTGTAAGGATATAAAATACATGAGAGGAGGGCTCAATGCGGGCGGCAGGGGGAGAGTGCAGAAAAAAACAAAAATAAATACAACAAAGAAATAAATCCTTTGTGGATGGATGGTATACTAAGTACTGGAGAACATGATTAATTCAGCTCGTGTATATCTGAGGTCTCCCAATCCCCCTACACACACACACACACACACACACACACACACACACACATCCATCCATCCATCCATCCAGGAAGACAAGATAATAGAACTACCTGAAGGTGAAATGTTCTGCCATGTTAAGTACTGTTTCATAAAAACTCCAAATGGCATTGGTCAGGCGTGTTACTGACAACATTCCCACACAGGAGGAAGACTGGATGCTTTTCAGAGTCACCTGGACACTCTTCAAACATGCAGATTCCTGGGCCCTCAATCTTCTAGGCAGGGGCCAAATCAGGTTGTAGATTGTTTTTTAATGCCCTTAGAACCTGTTATCTCACACAGGGATGGTCCACACATGTGGGAAACCTGCCTGAACACAAGGCCTTTAAATTTGCAAGGCTTGTGAGAGATTCAGATTCAAAATGTCCAAGATGTCACACGAGTTTGCTAATGATCCGCCTGGTAGAAAACCTCTGGACATGGTGGTGTCTTGTCTAGTTCAAGAGCATTGGCTGCATGGTTAGACAGCCTGGTTTGAGGCCACTTCCCACTTAAAAGTATGGGAGCCGGCGGCGGGGGCTTGGGCAAGCACTGAAGCTTGGAAGCTTTGTATTTATCGTCTGAAAAATGGGGATAACAATAGCACCGATCCTAGAGGGCTGCTGTGAGGATTTATCACACAATTCCTATGTAAAACACTTGGTAAAGCATGGGGCACAGAGTAAACGCTTAAAAAATGTCAGCTGCTGCCCCTGAGTGGGTTTGAGCTCAAAGGGGTGAGGGAAGCATTCTGTCCACCTCCACGACATCACCAATATGAGTAGTAAGTGGCTGTAATAATGACGCATCCATGGTCACAGCCCGCTTTTCTGTTTTTCCTTTTCTTCTGGGCCCTGGTTTCTTTCCCCACACTGGGGGCCCCTGGTGTTGATTCCACAGCTGTCCCTGGCAGACGGATGAGATCCCGTGGCTCCCATGAGCTGTCGCCATCGGGAGCTCCTCACATTCCCACAGCCACATTCTAGGCAGGCTGTCCTGGTGGTCACAACACATCTGAAGTGACAGGGAGAGAAGACTGGCAGCGCCGAGACATGGCTCAGCTGGCAGCTCTTCGTCTCCTGGGGGGGAAGCCATCTCAGACTTCTGGGCTGCAGTCGGCAGGGATTCATTCACACAGCCGACTGGACGGCAGGCATTACTCTAGAGAACACATGCGTGGACAAGAGACAAAGCGCCTCTGCTCTCATGGAGCTTCTGTCCCAGCGGGGAGGACAGTAAATAAATGTTGAATAAAAAATCCAGTAGCAATAAGTGCAACAGAGAAAACACAACCGACCTGCATATGGATGTTTAGCAGCTTTGTTGATAATTTTGCCAAAACCCAGACAGAAGCAACCAGGATGTTCTCCCATCAGCAGATGGAGAAACGGAGGTATATCCAATGGAATATTACTCAGTGCCCAAAAGAAGTGAGCTACCAAGCCATGGAAAGACATGGAGGAAAGGCACACTACTAAGTAAAGGAAGCCAGTCTGAAAAGGCTGAACACTGTGTGGTTACAACTGCATGACATCCTGGAAAAGGCAGAACTATAGAGATAGTAGAAAGATCTGTGATTGCTGGGGGTGCGGGTTGGGGGATGAACGGACAGAGCACAGAGGAGGGTGTTTAGGGCAGTGAAACTTCTCTGTATGATGCCCTAATGGTAGATACTTGTCATTACATAATACATTTGTCCAAACCCATAGAACGCCAAGAGTGAACCCTAACATAAACTGTGGGCTGTGGGTGATAATGATGCGTCCATGTAGGTTCATCAACTGTAATGAACATGTTAGTATGGTGAGAAATGTTGATAATGGAGGGGGCTGTGTACATGTGAAGATGGGGTGCATGGGAACTCTCTGTACCTTGAACCTAAAACTGCTCTAGAAGTATTTTTTTAAAGAAAGAAACCATAGTAGTGATTGATGTGATGTGATAAAGTGAAGTGAGTGGTCAAGGAAGGCCTCTCTGTGAGAAGTTGACATCTGACCAAGACCTGAATGGTAATAAGGCACTAACCTTGCAAAGACAGGTCAGAAAAGCATCCCAGGCAAGAAGAGCTGCTTGTGCAAAGGCCCTGTGGCAGGAATCACATTGCCCCATGCAGGAAACTGAGAGAAGCCAGCATGGCTGGAGCTTGGAGGGCACAAGGAGAAGAATGGAACAAGTCACAGTCAGAGAGAGAGTCCAGGGCATGCTCATGGAGAGCTCTGAAGGCCAAAGGAAGGAGCTTGAAGCACATTCTAAGCATGATAGGAAGCGGCTGCAGGGTTTGAAGCCAGAGTGACATAGTGAGATTTGCTTGTAAAGACCACTCTGGCTGCCACATGGAGGGCGGAATGTTGATGGGCCAGGGTGGAAGCAGGGAGGCCAGGTAGGAGGCTCCACAGCCTCTGAGTGAAGTCAGCCCTCAGCCTGCACACCAGACACCCCACACTCTTTCAACAAGACCCCCACCCTGTGCAGCCGGCCTCATGGCCACCTCTGGGGTAAAACATAAAATACCCAGAGCGGTGAGGACAGAGCTAAAGATTTCTTAAGAATCTGTTAGTGCTGGATATGGTGGCTGACACCTGTAATCCCAGCACTTTGGGAGGCCGAGGCGGACAGATCACTTGAGGTCAGGAGTTTGAGACCAGCCTGGCTAACATAGTGAAATCCCATCTCTACAAAAATATAAAAAATTAGCCAGGCGTGGGGGTGCATGCCTGTAATCCCAGCTACTTGGGAGGCTGAGACAGGAGAATCACTTGAACCTGGGAGGTGGAGGTTGCAGTGAGCCAAGATTGTGCCACTGCACTCCAGCCTGGGTTACAGAGCGAGACTCCATCTCAAAAAAATAAAAAAGAGAGAGAGAGAGAGAGAATCTGTTAGTGCTAGGTTTTCACATTGGGTCCAGAGGAGCTGGTGGGTTTTCCGAAAGTGACTCAGGGGCCTTCTTCAAGGAGGATTGGGCAGGAGGAGAACAGGTGGGACTCAGGACCCCCCTCCCACTCTCCCCAGAGCTGCCAACAGTCACTGTTTTCATACTGGGGTTTCATATAAGGTTTCATTTGAAGAAAAGGCTGTTGAGTGAAGGAAGAACCACAGTAAAGGCAAATTGGGAAAGGGGAGTGACTGACATAAAGATAGTGTGGGAGGAAAGAACTGGAAACCCTGTGCAGCAGCCTTATGTTCCATTTTCAAAAACCCTGTGCCCAGTGGCCGTGATGCACGGGGGCAATGGCAAGGCATGGACGTGAGGAGGAACACACCAGGCTAAGGCTGCAGTGTTGGCCTTGGCAAATCCCCCAGCCTTCCCACGCTAGCCTTTGCATTTGTGTTGAGGACTGGGGTGCCCAGTCTCATCTTCCCCTATCCCATTTCAGATCACTCCTACTTATACCCCATGCAGACTGAATAGATCAGACACTGGCCAGAGCCTAGATGACAGTACAGTCCTGACACACAAGCTCTGCAGCACCCAGCCCAGGACAGTCAGGCTTGCTCGGTGCTGTCAGCTCCCCTATTTCTTGCTGCCACTTTCAACTCAGAACTGACCAGGAAAGCTGAATATGTTCCCAAACCAATCACATAAGATGCCCACTTCTAGTTTGCCCATCTCCAGTTTCCCAGACACATCTGGAGCCTTCCTTTCACTCATGACAAAGCTTTCCCACTCCCCTGCCTGCCTCTGAGTCTGTCAAATGCAGGTGATGGTGGCTGACTTCCCTTGCTGTAGCAAGCGCTGAATAAATAGCTTCCACTTGTTCTCATGTGGGTGGTCTTTGTTTACTTCCACACTGTCTTTACGTCAATCACTCTTCTTTCCTAGTCTGCCTTTACTGCTGTCCTTCTTTCTCCTAATTCTTTGCCATCTTCCAGGTTCAGGTCAGGTGCTACCTCCTCTGGGAAGTCTCCCTTGCTTTCCCGGCACCATTCCTTCCCACCAAGGCTGGATTAGGTCCTTGTCCTAAGTACTCTTAGAGCATTTTGGAATATATTCACTATAATGAGTGCTAGATTTCAGTGTCAATTAATTATCTGTTTCCCCAACTGCACCATGAATTCCTTGAGGCTAAGACAGTGTCTTGTTCAACCTGCACAATGTCCAGCACACAGAGAACTCTAGTGCACATTTACTGGCTGCATAGCCAGCACCCATACTATCCTCCTCCCATCCACAGTGCCCATATTTTTCTTTGGAGAATTCGTCTCTACCCCTTTCTCAGAGCAATCCTACACCAATTCCAGGGCTGGGCCCTGATTAGTTTAAGCCAATTACCATCCCCTAGCCTGTCACCACCACAACTGGCTTAGGAATGGGCATCTATTCCAGCAGGCGGCAATGGGATTCATGAAGACTGCTGCTGAGACCTCTGGGAAAGAGGAGGTTCCCTTCTCTTCTGAAAAAGACCCTGTGGTCATCTTCAGTAAGAGGAGAGGCTGAAGCTATTGGGGGTGGGAAAGGGGGTCTCCATGTGAAATCTGAGGATAACCTGGAAGGCAGAGAGAAGACATAGGAAGACTCAATCCTTCATGTCCTTGTTTGAGTTACTGATTGAGCATTTTCTGAAACAAGTCTTACTGTGGGTTTTTAATTACATATACACTTACATTAACAATTCTCTTTAATTTGTAAGCCAATTAGAGTTGAATTTTCTATCACTTGCAACTGGCAGTGCTGTCAGAATCAGAAATGCCCCTAGAATGCTGGTTGATGCCTACCTATGCTGCCACTTTCTGTATAAAAAAAGTATCCTTCCTCCTGCCCACCTCTACCTGGACCCAGCCCCAGCTTCTGCATGGGTCCACCCTTGACCATGAAATGCCGCTTTCCCCAGAACTTCTAAACTCTTCTCAACTGGCTCTCTGCCTCAGCAGAGAAACGTCTTCAAGTTTCTCTCATCTTTTTTTTTTTTTAAATGGAGTCTCACTCTATTGCCCAGGGTGGAGTGCAATAGCGTGATCTCAGCTCATTGCAACCTCCGCCTCCTGGGTTCAAGCGATTCTCCTGCCTTAGCCTCCCGAGTAGCTGGGATTACAGGCAACTGCCACCATGCCCAGCTAATTTTTGTATTTTTAGTAGAGACAAGGTTTCACCATGTTGGCCAGGCTGGCCTCGAACTCCTGACCATAGATGATCCACCCACCTCGGCCTCCCAAAGTGCTGGGATTACAGGCATCAGTCACCATGCCCAGCCTCTCTTATCTTATAACAAAAAGATCCTTCTCTGTATCCCACAGCCTCCCTATATATGCATACTTGAATTTTTTTCTCCATCTCTTCTCTTCTGAAAGCTTTTTTTTGGCTTCTTCCTTTCCCATTCACTCCTCATGCTCCTCTAACTCTCCTCTCCTGACCTCCCACTGGCTGAATCTAGTGTTCTCAGCCTTTATTTTGCCAAACCTCCTGGAGGTATTAAAAATTGTTAACCACTCCATTTATCCTAACATTCTTTCCTCCTTGGCCTCTGAGACATCACTTTGAGGCCCCGTCTTGGGTCTAGCATTTATAGCCTCCATGGCGACACTGATCACGTGGCTGGATTCTCTTCTTCTGCCTAAAATTCAGTGTCTCCATTGGGGTCATGTGCCCCATCTCCAGTCCCCATCTTTGTTGGTGGTACCCACCCAAGTCATTCAAGCCAGACACCTGGGAATTGCCCTTACAACCCACCCCTTTTCATAGCCCACACCCAGGCATCAAGGCCCTCAGACTGTCTACTTCCCAGTGTTGCTTATTCTCCATCTCCCCTGCATTCTCCCCATCTCATCTTTCACATACATGTCTCATATACCATAGCAATAATCTCCTAGTTGGTCTCCTCCATCCAACCCATTCTCCATGCTGCTATTACAGTGACTTTTCTAAACCCCTGATCTGATCATGTCGGTGCTCCTCTGAAAACCCTTCCATATCATCTCATTAATCTATAAGATCAGACCCATATTTCTGAGTGCAGCACTCAAGGTTTTTGGAGATCAGGCTCCAGCAGGTCTCTCCAACTGCCCCCCCCCCCACCCTCCCACCACCAACCCCAAATGCTTTTTAACTGCACGCTATAGCACACCATCTGTGCCTCCATACCTTACACATGTGATCCCCTGTGCCTGGAAGGATCCTTCCTCCTTGCATGTGATCAATTCCTACTCAGTCTTCAAGACTCTGCTCAGACATCTGCCGAGTGAAGAATCCTGTGCTCCTGCTGTGCCACTCGACCACAAACCTGCCTCTCTGGGGCACGTGGCACACTGCGGTAAAACTATGTTTAAACTAAGGGTGGGAAACATCTGTAAATGTCCAGATAGTGACTATCTTAGGCTTTGTGAGGCACGCAGTTTCTGTCACGACTACTGAACTTTACCTTCGCAGTGTGAAAGCAGCCACAGACAGTGAGTGAACAGGCGTGTCTCAGTTCCAATAAAACTGTATTGACAAAAACAGGCAGATATTGGTCTGGACTTGGCCCAGAGGCTGTAGTTTGCTAACTTCTGACTTAATCTTTCTCCCCACTTTGTGAAATTCTTCTTCTTTTTTTTTAATGCCTTTTGCAAAAGCCGTCAATCTTTGTGAAATTCTTGAGGCTGACACCGTGCCCTGTTCACTCCTGTGTGCCCAGTGGCCAGCGTAGTCCCTGGCAAGGAATATTTATGGAATGGAAGATCCAAGTAAAGGTTTTAATCCTGCCACTTTTCTTTTACAAATTACTTGTTTTCCAAGCCCTTTAAAAAATCTCAAAAATGGAAATAAATATTACTGCATTACTGACTTTTTCAGATGGTTGTTATAAGAACTAAATGAAATACTGCACAGGAACATAAAGCTGTTTTTACTTTTTCTTATTGCATTCCTTCCTGACAAACTCAAGTGACATCACTAAAAGCAAGACTTTTATGTTTTCTCTGAATATAGGGTAAACCTGACCCACGGGAGGCCTGTATTCTGCCTGTCAGGGGCTGCTCTGGGGCTTAGCCGCAGGCCACACTCTGTCTTATAGTATCCCCTTATTCTGGGAGTGAAGCCCAGAGTGAGGTTGCTCAGCCCAGGTCTCCTCTCCCGCTTCACTTCACTTGCCTTCTTCCAGATTCCACAGGTGGCCCTGGTCAGAGTGAGAGAGAAAAGGGGAGATCATGATAGAAGGATGGTTTAATGTTCTCCATAGCCTGTTGAGGACTGTTTTTGTGTTAGAATAGGATCTGATAACTGACTGGTAGTAGATGCAAGAAGAAGGATGGCATCAAGGTTTCTAGGTTGGGAAACTGGACTAGGATGACTCTAATAACTGACACCAAGAATACAGAAGGGAGAGTAAGTCTGGTAGTCACCGGGATGCAGCGAGATCACAAGCATGGAACAGAATATATTCAGTTTGAAATGTCTAAGAGCCATGAATGAAACAGTTCGTCAGGTATTCCAGGGTTGTGCACATGAATTAGTGCCTAGGGATACACCAACAGATTACTGCTACCAAGGCCGCATGCCAGCAATTAGTTCTTAGAATAAACTAATCAAATGACTAGAATAGTACTACAAGAACCAACTGAGAAATACATTCACACATCACTGCCACAGGAAATTGTTGGGGAACAAAGAGATAATAACAGCCCAACAGAGCCAATGCAAAACTCAGCCATTCTGCATTGGAATGGAAAAATGCAGCAGGGCTTATTACTACAGCTGCCTGGAAACAACTTGTTCAGGACTGAGAGAGAGGAGCTGAAATAGGAGGAAACAGAAGTATACAAAATTAAGGAGTATGCATGTGTACACAGGAGATCTGAAACGAGCTCAGATTTATCCCTCACTGGGATGGAGGGTTCCATGTGGACAGGCAGCAGCTCTTTTTAGTTGGAACTGATGATCATATGTATTTGTCAAGAAATTTATTCCTAATACAAAGTAATAATGTTTGCAGAGCAGCTCAGGTTATTAACACTATAATAACTACATTCTCATTCATATTCTGTTTTTTCTTTTTTCTTCTTAAAGAATAAAGAGCCAGTGTGTGTCCTGCCTGGGCCTAGCCTCTATTACATTTGTCTTGGCAGAAAAAGTCATCCAGGAATCTGAGGGATAAAATCTGCCTTCTCAGAGCAGCCCTCAAGCCCTGGTATGACCCAGCTCCTGACCCCTGTGTGGCTTCTTCTCTCCCAGCATCTGCCCTCCTATATGCCCACACCAGCCTCCAGGCCTGTGTAGGCCATGTGCTTTGTGCACCTCCTGCCATCTCTGCTCCCACTTTGCTGACGCCAGAAATGCTATTCTCTTCCTTCTCCACAGTGCAAATTCCCTTTTTGCCAAGGCCCTAAGTGGGCCACCCCTCCACAACAGGGTCGCTGCCTTCCCACTGAAAGTAGGTGGCAGTTTCTCTTGTGCTTCCTGGCATGCCCCATGCTCTGTTCCACTGGTCATTTCCTCCTGCCTCATGGGATGAGTTTATTCCCAAATCCATCTCCTGCATCAGACTCTGACGTTAAGCTCAGAGTCCATGTCTTGTCTCTCCTGAGGCAGTACAAAAAATACGCGTGGGATGAGGGGACAGCCATCCTATCAGATACTTCCTATTACTGGGAGATATTTTAATAGCTCATCAATGAATCAGTATAATAAATCCTTGGTTGCTATAACACGAGATAGATCTGTTGTACAGTATAAGCCTGAGTAATAACAGCAGCAGCAATAACCTAACAATAACATCTAGCCAGCATTCTGTCCCTGTAGCAGAGCCTGCCCCGGCTCAGCAGACATGCTCATCTTGCTTTCTCAACTCTCCCCCTGCTGACTCTCAGAGCTTTCTGTCTGACCTGTTAGGGCCACACTCAATGTCACCCTATTTGCTCCGCTCTACAGACTCTCAGAATCGAGGGATTCAGACACCCCAGGCAGCAGCCTCAGAATTGCCAACACCTCCATTCTCAGTCTCTTCCTTTCTCTTTCATCCTGAGGCTCTGGCTTGGCTGCACTGGGTTCTGAAATCTGCCTTCAGCCCAGGGATCGGCTGGGCATGACTGAGGACCGCCGTCCCCCGCTTCCCCTCCTGCCCTCTGATCCCCATGGCCACCTCCCTTCCATCTCTCCCATGCCAAGGAAGGAACGATGCAACAGATGGTGACCCAGCCGTGCTCCATTCCTTCCAGCTCACAGGTATCTGAAGGCCAGAGCTATGAGTCTCCTAGGAAACTCAAACTGCCCCCTATTGGTGCCTAGCCCGTCCCAAAGAGACAGGACACCAAGCAAGCATAGAAAGAGGGATCTCTGGAAGAAAATAAGATTAGAAGGGGAAGAGGCAGGGAGGGACTCCCCAGCTCCCACTCCCCAGGGAGCACCTGCCACAAAATTACATCTCACCATATCTCCTTCTTTACCCTGGATGAAATGACCCCATGTCTCAGCACCTTCTAAGAAAGTCAGTCTGCCCACACAATCCTCCCACCTCCCCTTTTGGAGGAGGCAGTAACTATACCAAACTCTCCAGGGCAGGACTTGGCAGCAGAGGAAAGCACTCACCAGCCTGCTTCAGGACCTTGGCCTCCCCCACACTCAGGGAGAGAAACCCAGCTTCCTGGCCAGTGTGGGGTCAACCAGTCATCATCTTCTAGAATTTTCACTTAGCCCAGGAAACCGTGTAAATGCGATTTGACTCCCTGCTTCCCCCTCCTCCCTCCTCAGGGTTGGAGGGGGGTGGTCTCCATCTGCTCGGTGGCTGTGTTTCACGCTTGGCTCCCCTTCATTGTCAGGGGGAGAGATCTGGGAGGAATGAGGGGCTGTGTGTTTAGCCATTGATAGCACTCAGCAGGCCTAGCCTGTCTCTCCCTGCCTTGGCTAAGTTCACATGGGTCAGGGGGATGGGGGAGGGAAATGGTATCAGGTGGTCCTGATTCCCTCCTGGGGAGGGGGAGGAGGCGGACACCTGGTTTTAGGATTAGGGACTTGGCTGAAAAACAGCTGTTTCCTGCTCAACATTCGGAACTAATCTATAGGTTGAAACCTAAACCTCTTGGCTATTATTAAGCTGGGGAAGAGGGAAGGGTTGGGAAAGAAGAAAGGGACTTTTCCCTCCAGGTGATCACCATGAAGATCTAATGAATACCTCGTATTCACACCAGGCTCTCTAGGGCAAAAGCTCTTTATGAGGTATCGTGTTATTCACAAGCCACCAGCAGGACCAGAGCCCCACAAGAAGCCTGAACCCACCAATAAAGTGCAGCCGCTTCTAGGGTGGGAGGTGCCTGCATCTCACTGCCACACCACAACTAGCTGGGTTATCAAGCCATATAGCTTGGACACAGAGACGTCTGTGTTCTTTGTTGTAACTCCATTGTGTGGGACTGCCACAAATCTTTTTACCATCCACTTGTTATGGACCTTTAAATTGTTTTTCTTTATTTTCCCCCCATTACAACATGCTACAACTCACATCCTTGTATTTATATCCCTATATATGGAGAAAGTGTGGTTGCTGCTTCATGCTGTCTCTTTGACCCAAGGCCAACTAACTGGAGCTTGGCACATTGCAGCCTGGCACAGCAAGGAAGCCCAAAGTGCATAGGTGTCCCTGGTCTACAGCCCAGCTTTGTCGTTGACACCCACACCACACAGACTGGCAGTCACTGGGTACGCTGGGGAGGACATCGCCGACGCTACAATCTAGCCAGCTTTCTACGGGTCTTTGGGGCTGTGGGGTTTTTCCTCATTACTGCTTACTCATTCGTGCTCTGAGGGGCAGGACTAGGAAACATGCATGAAAGGGAAAAGATGCTCAAATGTAGTCAGTATACCCTCCCGATTAGCTGACCCAACACCCTGTGAAGGTCTGGCTTCAATAATATTTTGGATTATCTGCGAGTGGATGTATTCAGGCCCTACTCCCTGGCCCTGCTAGTCACTGACAGCCTGACCAGTCTCCTGCCATATAAAGATTAGCAGGTAAAACAGGATGTAAAGAAAACAAAAGTTAAGGTGTTACCACTAGGGTGTACTGCCTGCCTCCACCTGCTGAAAAGCAAGAAGCGAACTCCCTCCTCTGGGGAGGAATTCTGACCCCACCACCACAGAGAAGAGCCCCCACCTCTCTACAATTCAAGAACCCAGCTTCTCCCTTGCCTTGGCTCCCTGTCTGCTCCCCTCAGGGAGGAAGTTTTCACAGCAATTAGACGCACATCCTTCTTCACAGCTGGAGGGAGAGGCTTGTGAAGTTCCCCAACCCCCTCCCGCTCCAAGTGGGTGGAGAAGGCGTGGGGTATCAAGGTGTCAGGCAGCAGCTGTCTCCAGGGGCTCTGTCATTAAAGAGGAGTGGTCAGAGGGAGGGGGATGGTGAGGTGGGGAGTGATAATCTTGTGTGACAGGTCCCTAAGGGTGGGGACCCAAGATTTGGGAAGGATAAGGAGGAGGGACCCAGGTGGGAGAGAGTAAGGAGCTGAAGGTAGAAGTCCAGAAAGGGGCCTTGGAATTAGCATTAAAAGGTCTAGGGATCTTCAAAAGGTCAAACACAGAGCTACCGTATGACCCAGTAATTCCATCAGATGAATAAGCAAAATGCAGTATATCTACACAGAGGAATATCACTCAGCCATAAAAAGAAATGAAGTACTGATGTGGGGAACTCTCAAAACATCTTGCTAAGGAAAAGAAGCCAGACAACAAAGACCGCATATTGTATGATTCCATTTATATGAAATGTCCAGAATAGGCAAATCTCTAGAAAATAGATCAGTGGTTGCCCAGGGCTAGGGGTGGAGGTGGGGAAGAGGAGTGACTAACAATGGCATAGATTCTTGCGGGGGCTGGGAGTGGTGATAAAAATGTGCTAAAATCCATTGTGATGATGGCTGCCCAAGTCTATGGGCACTAAAAATCACTGAATTGTATCTATCTATCTATCTATCTATCTATCTATCTATCTATCTATCTATCTATCTATCTATCTATTTTTGACATGGAGTCTCCCTCTGTCGTCCAGGCCAGAGTGCAGTGGTGCCATCTCAGCTCACTGCAACCTCTGCCTCCCAGGTTCAAGTGATTCTCTTGTCTCAGCCTCCCGAATAGCTGAGAATACAGGCACCCGCTGCCATGCCCAGCTAATTTTTGTATTTTTTGTAGAGACGGGGTTTCACCATGTTGACCAGGCTGGTCTCGAACACCTGACCTCAAGTGATCCACCCGCCTCAGCCTCCCAAACTGCTGGGATTACAGGTGTGAGCCACTGTGCCCAGCCTGAATTGTATAATTTATACAGTAAATATTATAACATGAATTGTATCTCAATAAAGCTGTCATTTAAAAATAGTAATAAGGCAAGGCACTGTGGCTCACGCCTGTAATCCCAGCACTTTAGGAGGTGGAGCTGGGTGGATTGTTCGAGTCTAGGAGTTCAAGACCAGCCTGGGCAACATGGCAAAACTTCAACTCTATAAAAAATACAACAATTAGCCGGGCACGGTGGCGTGCAACTGTGGTCCCAGCTACTCAAGAGGCTGATGCAGAGGATCACTTGAACCCAGGAAGATGAGGCTGCAGTGGGCTGAGATTGTGCCACTGCACTCCAGCCTGAACAACAAAGTTAGACCCTCTCTCAAAAAAAAAAAAAAAAAAAAATATATATATATATATAGATATGAAAAAAGAATTACATAAGGACTTGGAAGGCTTTGTTAGGAAAAAAACTGTGATACTTTGAAAAGGAAAATGGATAAATTTACACATACAGTTTCAAATGTTCAAAGGAATTAAATTAACTAAGTTTATTAATGAAACCAAACAAGTGACTGCTAAAATCTATAAGATTCATGAAGAAAATTATAAAATTTGTTGATTGAAGTAAAAAGTTTAAGGAATAATTAGGTTTGGGGATTTGTAATTTTAATACATTGAAGATTGATTAATTAAAAAAAAAAGACCTAGGGTTAAGATCTTGTATGTCACCTTGAGCAAGTCACAAACTGTCTGGTCTCTATCTCCACAGTAAATTATAAAATGCTGTACAAAAGGAAGGTGGCTCTAGAATGGCCAGAAACCTCTCCCTCCCTGAGCAGCTTTCCCAAGAGATATCTGTGCGACTCCACCAGCCATCCTTATTTCCAACCCCAGCTGCCTCACCCTGGGCCCTGCCAGGCTCCCTGAGTGGGCTGTCCATTTGAAATCCAGACCATTGTCCATCTGAGGACCCACCATCTGGGCACATCTGCTCATGACATCACTCAAATCAAGCTGCTTATTCTGTCCTCTACTAGGCGGATTGCAAGCCTAGTTTCAACAGACCACAGTCCTAAAGCCATTTGAAAACCATAGGCTGAGCTCAAGCAGGGAAAAAAAAGAGGGGCAAGACTATAGCAGAAGAAACTTGGGTTGGGGAAAAGAGAGATGACTTTCAGTCCCTTAGCCAGATTATGAGCCTCTTGAGGGCGAAGGAAAAGCCTTTTACTTTTTCTTTGGCCCTTCACAGAAGCAAGTATTAACTCAAAGCAGAACAGTGCTGGGCTTAATAAGCTGGTGAATGACAAACTAGCTAGGAAGCCATGCAGATCGGGGGAAACATACCAGACAAGATGCAGAGAGTTAGTCTCACAAGGAAGCGTGTTTAATCCAGCTGGCACATGTGACTTGCAGCCACACACACCTGAGTTTCCATCCCACCTAGCCATTTACCTGCTACATGGTCTTCCACGGTTTATCCTCTCTCTGAGTCTGTTTTCTTATCTTTAAAAGCGGGATAAATGCACTTATTTACTACAAGGTTGCTGTGACAATTCCTAAATGAATTAATGAGCTAATGTACATGTATAGCATCTAATCCAAGGCCTGGCACATAGTTGGCATTCAGAAACCATTGGTCCTTTCTTCGCCTGTCATCCCAGCACTTTGGGAGGCTGAGGCAGGTGGATCATGAGGTCAGGAGTTCAAGACCAGCCTGGCCAACACAGTGAAACCCTGTCTCTACTAAAAATACAAAAATTAGCCAGCCATGGTGGCGGGCACCTGTAATCCCAGCTACATGAGAGGCTGAGGCCGGAGAATCACTTGAACCTTGAACCTGGGAGGCGAAGACTGCAGTGAGCCCAGATTGCACCACTGCACTCCAGCCTAGGTGACAGAGTGAAACTCCATCTCAAAACAAAGCAAACAAAATAAACGATTGGTCCCTTCTCCTCTCCCCCAAGTTACAGCTGGTATACTGATTTGCGACAAGGCTTTGGACAAGACAGGGTTTCACATCTACTTTGTAGATCTACAGTGTAGACGATGCCTGCGCAGACACCATACCCTAGCTCTATACCTAAGGAATTGTTTACTCTTAGAGCCAAGAGATGGTTATCTGCACAGGCAGTCTACTTTAGACCAGAGAGAAAGGGAGGCTCCTATAAAATCCCAGGCCAGCCAAATCCCCTCTGGGCTCCCCTCTCTCCTGCCTTTGCCATGGTTTCTACAAGCAAAGCACTCCATCCCAGCTTCTTCCACCAATGTCCCACGAGCTCTGACATCAACCAAACAGCTGGAGTCAGCCACAGAGAGGGAGCTGGGTCTTCTGAATTGACATCAGTTCGGCTGCCAATATTGGTTTAGCTGCTGATATTTCAAGGATAGCACATCCCCAGTTGCATTTTTAAAATTCCTGTCTGATGTGATAAGCGGGAGCACAGGGAGGAAAGAACTAAGACAGCAGGAGGGAGCAGCACCTGTTCCTTCTCTCCCTCCCTGCAGCCTTCTGCATTTACATCCCATACAGACATCAGTCTGGATCCAACTGCTATCCTGGCAGGCTTCTACAGGCTGGGGAGATGTGAAAATACAGGAGGCATGGGGGAGGGGAGGTGGGAGCAAAAAGGGGGAGGCAGCAGACAGAATGAGGATTTTCCTGAGTTATAAGATGCACCATTTGTCTAGAAGTCTGGTTGCAAAGCGCTGGCGGCTACAAGTGCTTGCACCAAAGACTCTTAGCTCCAGTGGTGTGGAGGAAACCTTGGTGTCTTATGCCCTGGAAAGGCCTCCCTTTGCTAGAGCATATGGTCCTCTTATTAGAAACTCACAGGTGACATGCTGTTTCAAACCTCACAGCCCAGCCTCTGGTGGAAAGGTGGGCTTGGTGAGGCAGCAGGAAAGGCTGAGAGGGGTCTAGACATGACTGCATCACTGCAGCAGAAAGGAGGTAAACAGCACAAGCTATTAGGGCAGTAGCTTTCACCGTTGACACTCATGTCCCCCACACTTACCCTACAGGTCTCGGTGCCCACAGGAAAATGGGGCTAAGCACGGGGGCTGCCTCAGCTGCCTGAAATCAGTGTGGGGGCAGCAGGTGGGGAAGACAGTTCCTAATGAAGCTCCATGGCCCCACCCTCAGTGATCCACAGCTGTGTGTCCTGGGCCCATGCTGTCCGAGGGGGCCTGTGTCAATGTTTCTGGAGAGAGGAGGCCCGGCTTCTCTCTGACAGGCAGAGGGACTTAGGAGTGTAAGTGCAATTAATCAAATAGATCCTTTTGGGAAATTGAAGGCCTGGGGAAGCTCAGTGGTTTCTCTGCCTTGCATCAGAGGGCCAGTGTCTGCTTCCTGTGATGGGAGCTGACAAGGAGTGGATGTACTGGGGGTGGCGGGAGGGAAGGGGAGAGAGGAAGCCTGAGCGCGTGGAGGGTGCTGCGTGCTGGAGTGGGAGGAGGGGGGAGGGGCGGCTCAGGAGCAGACGCCTGGGGCAGCTCCATATGGCAGTGGCTTCCAACAAAGGGAGAAGATGCAGATAAACGGAGGGCTTCCCCCTTAGGTGGTTTCAGAGCTCACACCTGGAGCCCCAGGGAACACTTGCTCAGAAACAGCTACGCAGTGTTTCCAGTGAATCTTGGAATGAGCCACCCTAAATACACGGCCAGCCCCAAACCCAAATGGTTGCCACACAGGTGCCAGAGTTGGACCACAGGATTTGAATCCAGGCCCTTTCTTAGATGGGGGGCTTTGAGCAAGTTCCTTAACCTCTGTGTACTTTTATTCTGCCATCAGTAAAACACGGGTAATAATGGGCCCTACCTCATGGGGCCGCTGTGGGAGGATGGAGTGCAGGGCACAGTGCCTGGTGCACGGGGAGTGCTGAGATGCTGATTATTATAATGATGACTATTATCATCATCTAAAGAAGCCTGGGTCAGCTTTCCTTCTCTCAGAACTTACTGTACGCTCAACAGCCATACATCCTGCTGGCAAGTAGTCTCTGCAGTTTTAAGGTTCCTCTGTGTGTCTGAAAGTCCTTTGATAGGTACTCCCCCTTCATGATTTGTGGGTGCCTCGGACTGCAGGAGGCAGTGTGATGTCACAGCGAGAAAAACAGTCTACAATTCAGGGCATCCAAGCCTAGTAGGGGCTCTTTTGCTAATCAGTTTTGCGAAACCTCGGGGAAATAACTTCTCAGAGAGCCTTAGTTTATTCATCAATCAAATGGGAATGATGACAGCAGCCTTGCTCATATCACTGAATTGTGTTGACAGTCAAATGATACAATTAATGTAAATGGAAACACTATTAAAAGGATTAAGCTCAGAACTGATATTCGATTTTGCTGGTTAGACTGGCGGTGTCCAGAAGTATGAGCCAGAACAAATTTATTCTGGTCAGGCAGGAGGTGGCAGGGCACGACTCCAGGGCAGCCATATCTGCTGTCGGACAGTGAGGCTGCTGTCATCAGAGAAGCCAGCCCCTGGGGTTCCTTAGGTGGGGATCTGGTCAGGCTACCTAGAGTGAATGTTCGCAGACAGCTGTGGAGGGACAGGGATAGGGAGTGGGGAGGGTGCATGGGAAAGTGCCAAGAGCGGGGACATGGTGACACAGAGCTGCATTAACTACCCGATTCTATCCCCATCCAGTTTCATATATACTTCGTACCCATTTAAATAAACGGGTACCCCGCTTTTGCAATCATACTCCTCCACATGTAGTAAAAGAATGGCATGCCCCCCTGCCCCCACCACGCCTGCCAAAACACACGCTATCAGTCAGTATGTTTAAGTTCAGTGTTTAGTAACAATGACAGGGTGAAAAAGCCCTAAGGTCAGACGAATTTCCCAGGTGGTCTCTGAAACCTGACACTGTTCTGAGATAAGTGGTAGCCGTAAAAGGGCCCACACAAGAAACTACCTTGATAAAAAAAAAAAGTATATCTGAATTGCCATTGATATGAGGAATCATAATAACCTTCATTGATTAAACACCATGTGCCAGGCACTCTGCAGGGCTCTTTATCTGTTTATATATTTACTCTTTAATCTTTACCACAAAATGTTGGTTATTATCCCTGTTGTATAAAGTAGGAAACTGAGGCCTAGAGGGGTTCAGCATTCCCAAGGTCACAAAGCAAGTGGATCTGGAATTCCAGCAGATGTGTCTGGATCCCAAGTCCATGTCATCAGCACTCTCAGCTTCCACTTTTCAACCCTCTCCACGCCCCTCCCCCCAGCCCCAACTCTTTCTGGGAGGACGAAAGACAGCAAGAGAGGCAGGTGGAGTAAGAAAGACACCTTCGATGAGGTAGAGACGCCCAAACTCAAAGAATAAGGAAATTTTGCCCTGCTCAGGCCTCCAGCCCATACCCTCTCAGCCCAGCAGCCTCCAGGAGGCCAGTCTGTCACTATTGCCCGTTACTGTTCTGTTAAAATTGCAGCCCTCAGTTGTCACATGTCCTCCCCGGCTACCAGGGCCTGAAAGTAAAACAGGAGTTGCTGGGAGTGGCAGCAAAATCTAACCTGGAATGAAACAAGGCAGACCCTGGGCACAGGACATGGCTTAGTGCTGTGGGCCTCGGCTGCTTACTGTGCCAGGATAACTGTCCATCTGCCAGGGCCCAATGCCCCGCCCAGGGCAGGGGTTCTCGGACTGTCTCCCATATGCTAGGGCTGTCACTCAGGAGCTCCCAGGTTGTGGAGGCCCAGGCTAAGTAGGGTGTGGGTCACAAACAAAGTTGTTTCCCAATTTTTCAATTAGGTGGACATTGGGACAATGCCAGCGCTAATGTTGGCTGACTGTCCCTGCCAGGGAAGGCTTAAACGCTACCCTCACCAGCCTCCTTGCAAGGAGAACCTTGACATGCAGTTCTGTGGCAACTCAGGGCTTCTATCTCTGGGGAGAAGAAAGGAGATGCCTCTCAGAAGATTCCTGGGGCCAGGGAAACAGGCTTCCCTTATCAAAGAGAAGGGGCAGGAGGCAAGAATGTCCCCTCACTCTCACCCCTCCAATGACACATACCCCGGGCCCAAGTCCTACTTACCTTCTCTGCCTCATTCAGCCTCCTCCTTGCAACACCAGAGGAGGCTCCGTTCCGGGCTGCGGAGGGAAGGTAAACTCCAGCGTCCCAAATTGCACATAAGTCAATCAACCTGTCTCAAGCAAGCACAAAGGAGAATCCCAGGGTTACTCTAAGAAAGGAAGAAAAAAAAAAGGCTTTGTGGTTTGCAGCTTGCTCATTCACTGCAAATTACATCTTTGTCCATATCCATTTGTAAAGTTTTGCACAGCATAACAGCATCTTTGTTCAAAGAAGTTCAAAGCACTCTGGAAAAGAAAAGAAAAAAAAGGATAGATCCTGCAAGGGTGATTGTCTCTCTCATCCGTAAGATCATTTCTTAGTGCCCTGACACCACAGTCTAATTGCTGATTCCCTATTCACCACAAGAAGTTCAGCCGTATCTTGAAGAATTTCTCCTCTACCAGGGGAGAATTCACCCATAATCATCTCATTAATTTTTTAGCTTCCTAGGAGAACTATGTTTTTCTTCTCTGTCTACAGATAAGCAAACCAAGTTCACCATAAATAAATCCATAACACATTAAAAGGGGATCCAATTTTAGGGTCAGGAGATGCAAATTTTAAATCCTAGCTTGTTACGTCATTTAGAGTAGGACACTTCTCTATGTGTGACTCAATTTCTTAATCTGCACCATGGGGAGAAGGCATGATAGAGTGGATCAGATCATTAGTTAGTGGGGTTCAAGTCCAGTTCTGAACAATCATATAACCTTTCCTGGTAGCAATAACTTATTCGATTTAGTCATTTGTTATAACGTTAAAATGTGTCTGCAGGAGGCTGGGCATGTTGGCTCACACCTGTAATCCCGGCACTTTGGGAGGCCGAGGAGGGCAGATCACTTAAGGTCAGGAGTTCAAGATCACCATGGCCAACATGGTGAAACCCTGTGTCTACTAAAAATACAAAAATTAGCTGGGCACACCTATAGTCCTAGCTACTCGGGAGCCTGAGGCAGGAGAATGGCTTGAACCCGGGAGGCGGAGGTTGTAGTGAGCCAAGATTGTGCAACTGCACTCCAGCCTGGGCAACAGAGCGAGACTCCATCTGCCCCCCACCAAAAAAGTGTCTGCAGGAAATTGTATAACCCACCCTTGTAGAGAGGAATGTGGCAATAGCTATCTAAATAAGTATGCATTTACTCTTTGACCCAACAATCCAAATTCCAGGAATCTATTCAAAATATATCCTATATACCTACAATGTCCGTTCTTGTTAAGTGAAAAACACGATAGAAAATAATGTTTAATATGCTACCATTTATTTAAGAAACAGAGGAGGAACGCAAAAATATATATGCATTTGCTTATATTTTTAAAAAAGACAATAAAATGATGAAGCATAAAATACATCTTGAAAGACCTACAGGGGCCAGGCGCGGTGGCTCACGCCTGTAATCCCAGCACTTTTGGAGGCTGAGGTAGGCGGATTGCCTGAGCTCAGGAGTCTGAGACAACCCTCAACATGGAAGAGTTGAGCAACATGGTGAAACCCCATCTCCACTAAAATACAAAAAATTAGCCAGGCGTGGTGGCTCACACCTGTAATCCCAGCTACTTGGGAGGCTGAGGCATGAAAATCCCTTGAATTCAGGAGGCAGAGGTTGCAGTGAGCCAAGATCATGCCATTGCACTCCAGCCTGGGCGACAGAGCAAGACTCTGTCTCAAAAAACAAACAAACAAACAAAAAACCCTACAAGGAGAGGGAGACATGAAGTGCAGGGGACAGACAGAAGCTGGACTTGGAACAGACCTTGTTACATGGATTTGCTTTGGACTATGTAAATATTTGACATAATTACACAACATAATTAAAAAATTTCAAAAAGGGTGGGCACAGTGGCTCATGCCTGTAATCCCAGCACTTTGGGAGGCCAAGGTTGGCAGATCACTTGAGGTCAGGAGTTCGAGATCAGCCTGACCAGCATGGTGAAACCCTGTCTCTACTAAAAATACAAAAATTAGCCAGGCGTCATGGTGGGTACCTGTAATCCCAGCTGCTTAGGAGGCTGAGGCACGAGAATCACTTGAACCTGGGAGGCAGGGGTTACAGTGAGCTGAGATCGTGCCACTGCACTCCAGCCTGGGTGACAGGGCAAGATCCTATCTCAAAAAAAAAAAAAAAAGTTTCAAAGAATTATGTAAAAATGAAGATAAAATGAAACAAATGAACCTTTGAGTCCAGTCGGTTGGCATACTACACATAGATTAAAACAATAGTAATTTGACTGTGTATCCTTATCAGGGGTGTCCAATCTTTTGACTTCTCTGTGCCACACTGGAAGAAGAAGAATTGTCTTGGGCCACACATAGAATACACTAACACTAAAAGGAGGTAAAATAAATTGCAAAAAAAATCCATGTTTTGAGAAAGTTTATGAATTTGTGTTGAGCTGCATTTAAAGCCATCCTGGACTGCATGTGGCCTGTGGGCTGGACAAGCTTGCCTTAGATGGATGTACCACAAAGATAAAAAGAACTACCCTATGCCCCACAAGAAATCCTAAACTGTTTTCAATAATCATATTATTGATGGTACCATAATATTATTATTGTGAGATTTTATATGTTCGTTGGGAATAAATCAAATGAGTAATACTGTTGATCTTGCTTGGAAACAAGATTTGCTGGTTGAAAGGAGATACAAAAGTAAGATTGATGAGATTGGGTAAAAATTCTGTAGTCTTGGCTGTGAACTGTGAGTATCAGTATGTCCTTCATATGTTTTAGGTTAATCACACATACATGTGTGCATGCATATTTCCTAGCTCTGTTCACTGTAAGGCCTAGAAACAATGACCATCTTAGTAGGAATGAGCACCTCTAGCAATCAGATTATGAATTCTAAATACCATTCCCTGAGAAGGAATTGGGCCTCCTTGAAGAAATGACTGACTCCAAATTTGATGCAGCAAACATACAAGATAAGCCTAGAACATGCTGTCATACCAAAAAAGCAAACAGAGTGTCAAAGACTAGTAGAGTCATGTCAAAAGGACTCAGAAACCAAGAAGAATGAGGTTTCCCTGGTCAAGCTGAGCATCAATAAAGATAATAACTGCAACAGGGAGAAACATAACAAATGTGTTTAAATCTATGAATTCCTAATAATATTTTAAAATAATCCTAAATAAGCCATTAGTCACATCTGAAGGACGTCAGGGAAATGCCTCAGTATTTTGAAAACTGTTTAACAAAAGAAAGGGGGAAGTGGGTAGGGGCATAGCTGAAACAAGATTGGCCTTATATTGATAATTATTGACAAGGATGATGGATACATAAGTTTCATCATATTATTCTCTCCTCTTCCATAAAACATTTTCAAAGTAAAAAAATATTTTAAGTGATAGAACAGTTCAAGAAACAGGAAATCATTGGAACATTAATTCTTGAAACTCTTCTGAATGATAGACGTTATAGATATTTAATCCTAACAGTAATCCAGTATGATATGATGTAGATATTATTATTATTTTAGAGATGAGGCCTTGCTCTGACACTCAGGCTGGAGTAGAGTGGCACAATCACAGCTCACTGCAGCCTTGACCTCCGGGACTTAAGTGATCCTCCCACTTCAGCCTCCCAAGTAGCTAGGCCCATAGGTATGTATCACCACGCTTGGCTAATTTTGTTTATTTTTTGTAGAGATGAGGTCTCACTGTGTTGCCCAGGTTGGACTTGAACTCCTGAACTCAAGCAATTCTCCCACCTTGGCTCCCAAAGTACTGGGATTATAGGCATGTGCCACCGTGCCCAGCCTGATATAGATATTATTATTCCCATTTTACACCTGAGGAAATAGGTGTAAAGAATCCATGTGATGCTGGACACAGTGACTCAAGACTGTAATCCCAGCACCTTGGGAGGCTGAGACAGGTGGATGGCTTGAGCCCAGGGGTTCGAGACCAGCCTGGGCAACATGGCAAAACCTTGTCTCTACAAAACAAAACAAAACAAAACAAAACAAAACAAAACAAAACGAAAAAGAATCCATGTGAGTCAAACCCACATGTTCTTATCTCAAAGGCCCACTATTCCACAGTTGCCTCTCCAATACGCTCATTGATATATCTGGGTAAAAAATCCTTCCTTACCTATATGAGAGTGTCAGGCGACTGCAATGAGATAACACAGAGGAAAGTACTTGGAAAACAAAATCTTCATACAAATATTTTACTGCCACTTAAAAATTAGAGATCAGATCTACCTATAGGATTGCTGTGGAGATCAAACGAGAGCTGTGATTTGAGGATAGATGGACAGATATATAGACAGACAGACAGATAATCCTTAAAGATGAATGAAATCGCAATTACCACCAGTGCTTTTATCATCAGTCATAGGACTTTAGGGTTAGTTAAAAGTGAAACTCAGAATCCAGGAAATAGACTGTCCCTCTGACTCAGGCATAGGAAGGTTCCAGGAAGGATACCTGATACTCCAGGGAGGACTAGAGACCAAGAAGGCACCTGATATCCTGCAGTCTGCAAGAAGGACAGCTCTGGGTCACAGCAAGGCGGAGACCACGGTCAGTTTGCTAGGCACTTGGGTGTTGTACCTAGATTCCAGAAGGTCAGATGAAGCAGCCATGCTGCAGACACCTGCTGGGTTCCTCTGAATGATGTCTGGGCTGGAAGCGAGGAGAGTAGGTGTGGAAGACACTCCCCAACAACAAAGGCAGGATGCAGCATATCAGACTGATGACAGGGAGTGTCTGGGGTCTAACTAGCTCCAACACTTCTTTTTTTTTTCTTTTTTTTTTTTTTTTGAGACGGAGTCTTGCTCTGTGGCCCAGGCTGGAGTGCAGTGGTGCAATCTCGGCTCGCTGCAAGCTCCGCCTCCCGGGTTCACGCCATTCTCCTGCCTCAGCCTCCCGAGTAGCTGGGACTACAGGCGCCCGCCACCACACCCGGCTAATTTTTTGTATTCTTAGTAAAGACGGGGTTTCACCGTGGTCTCGATCTCCTGACCTCGTGATCCGCCCGCCTCGGCCTCCCAAAGTGCTGGGATTACAAGCGTGAGCCACCGCGCCCGGCCCAACACTTCTTTCTTTCAGCATTTGTATCTTAATGCCTGTCTGGGGATTCCTCACAGATCATTCCTTAGCAAACGTTTATTCTCAGACTGTCCTTCCCTCTGCCACAAAGTATAAGCTGGTCCCGGGATCTCTAACACTTTCTCATCTTGGAATTCCCTAATTCCATAAGGGCATATTTCTAAAGAAGCACACAATCAAAATTCTCCTGACTCGTGGTTCATGTGTCTCTACCCCTTGAATATTTAGTCTGTGCTCAGGGCACAAAGATCATTCTATCTCTGTCTCTCAGGATTCTTACTTAAACATTTAAAAAATTATTTTACTTACTTTTTGAATAGTTAATCCCTTCACATGATATGGAACTCAAATGATACAAAAGTATATACAGTATACTTTTGAGATGAGCCTAGAACACCATCCTCTCAACCCTGTCCCACAGCTTCCCAAGCTCCACTCATCCCCTGTCCCTCGCCAACCAGTTACTAGTTTCTTGTGTACCCTCCCAGAGAGTCTATGTAGACACATATTTAAAAATTCTAGCATACTATACATATTCTCCCCTACCTTGCTTTTTGCCATTAACAAATATCTTAGATATCTTTCTATATTCACTCATATAAAACTGCCTTGTTATTATTATTTTTATTTTTATTTTTTTGAGACAGAGTCTCGCTCTGTTGCCCAGGCTGGAGTGCGGTGGTGCTATCTTGGCTCACTGCAAGCTCTGCCTCCCAGGTTCACACCCATTCTCCTGCCTCGGCCTCCCGAGTAGCTGGGACTACAGGCACCCACCAACACGCCCGGCTAATTTTTTTGTATTTTTAGTAGAGACGGGGTTTCACCATGTTAGCCAGGATGGTCTCGATCTCCTGACCTCGTGATCCACCTGCCTCGACCTCCCAAAGTGCTGGGATTACAGGCAAAGGAGCCACCACGCCCAGCCTGCCTTGTTATTTTAACAGCTTCGTGGTATTCCGCTGTATAAACATATCATAATTTATTTACTTAATCCTCTACCAATAGACATTTAGGTTGCTTGTAATCATTTCATACGGAAAATTGCTGCAATACCTATCTTTGGGTAAATGTGATTCTTATATTTGCAAGACTATTTTTCAAATAAATTATTGGATAATAATTTATCCAAAGATAATGCGGCCAAGTTGCTCTCCACGAATGTAGTGACAATTTATACTACCACTAGCAATGTATGAGAGTCCCTGTTTCCCATTCCTTCTCCAATATGTTGTGTTATTAATCTTTTTGATCTCTGACAATCTGATACACAGAAATTAGTATCTCCTTTGTGGTTCTCTTACTAGAAGTAAGATTGAGTATTTTCATTTTACTGTATTAGTCCATTCTCACACTGCCATAAAGAACTGCCCAAGACTGGGTAATTTCTAAAGGAAAGAGGTTTAGCTGTCTCATAGTTCAGCATGGCTGGGGAGGCCTTGAAAACTTACAGTCATGGTGGAAAGGAAGCAAGCAAACACGTCCTTCTTCACATGGCGGCAGAAGAGATAAGAATGAGAGCTGAGTGAAGGGAGAAGCCCCTTATAAAACTATCAGATCTTGTGAGAACTTACCATTATGAGCATAGCATGGAGGAAACTGCCCCCATGATTCAATTACCTCCCACCAGGTCCCTCCCACCACATGTGGGGATTATGGGAACTACAATTCAAGATGAGATTTGGGTGGAGACACTGCCAAACCATATCAATTTCAATATTCCTATTAGTTGCCCATTTCTCTACTGGACAGTTGGTTGATTCTTACCAGTTTGAAGGAACTTTTATTAGGAAACTCCTTCTGCATAAGAGGGGCTGCAAATCGACCACATCATTATTTTTATCCTGACTTTATTTGCAGTGTTTTTATTATGTATGAAATTTTTTTCATAGTTGATTTGATCTTTTCTATTTCACTATGTTTTGTGTCATATTTAGGCCTTCTTTTTTCAAGACTATTTTTATGTTTCCATGTTTTTCATGAACATTTCTATGGTTTAATTTCTTTTTTCTTTTCTTTTTTGGAGACAGGGTCTTGCTGTGTTGCCCAGGCTGGAGTGCAGTGGCATGATCATGACTCACTGCAGCCTTGACCTCTCAGTCTCAAGTGATCCTCCCACCTTCCACCTCAACCTCCCAAGTAGCTGGGACCACAAGCACTGGGCCCACAGGTGCATACCTGGCTAATTTTTAAATTTTTTGTAGAGACAGGGTGTCACCATGTTACCCAGGCTGGTAATCGTGCTTCAATCTTAATCCATCTAGAACTTGCTTTGAAATCATGTGAAGAAGGGATCTAACTGTATATAAGATGGTGAGGATCCTAACCTCATTTATTTAAAAATTTACCTTTTATTCTATGGTTTGAAATGTCATCTTCAATCATACACAGTACTAAACTCTCCTATGTGTTTGGGTCTATTTCTGGACTTTATTTTCCACTCATCTGTTTATCCCTTCATGTGCTGGTATCATACCATATTAATTACTGTAGTTTTATAATCGAGTTTATAGTCTTTAAAAAAATTTTTCTGTTTACTCTTGCTTGTCAATTTTTTCACAGATTCCTCTAGAATCAGACTTTTTCTTTCTTAAAGAAAATCAAATGATATTTTTATTGGAGTCATATTAAAATTATAAATTAACTTAGAATTGACATTTATGATGTTGACTCTAAGAATGTGATATGAATTTTAATTTGTCAAATTTTCTTTGGAATTCAATTTCATTTTAAAATTTTGTTGTACAAATTATGAACATTTTTGTTATGTTTATTACTATGCATTTGATTGTTCGTTAAGCTATTTTAAATAATTATTGCATACTAATTTTGAATACCACCACATTGAAAGTTATTTTTCTATTTTTAAATTAAAAAAAACATTTTTGAGACGGGGTCTTGCTCTGTCATTCAGGCTGGAGTGCAGTAGCATGATCACAACTTACTGCAGCCGCAATCTCCAGGGCTCAAGCGACCCTTCCATCCCAGCCTCCTGAGTAGCTGGGATTACAGGCACGTGCCACCACGCTTAGCTAATTTTTAAATTATTATTTTTTTTTAGAGACAGGATCTCTAGACTATGTTTCATAGGCTGGTCTCAAACTCCTGGGCTCAAGTGATCCTCCTGCCTCAGCCTCTCAAAGTGTTGGGATTACAGGCATGAGCCTTTGTGCCTAGACCACATTTTTTTTTAAATTTTAATTTTAATTTTTAGAGATGGAGGCTTGCTCTGTCACTCAGGCTGGAGTGCAGTGGTGTGAACATAGCTCACTGCTGCATCGAATTCCAGGGCTCAAAAAATCCTCCTGCCTCAGCCTCCTGAGCATCTGGGACCACAGGTGCATGCCACCACATCAACTAATTTATTATTATTTATAGTTTTAGAGATGGGTTTTTGCTATGTTGCCCAGGCTGGTCTTGAACTCTTGGCCTCAGGTAATCCGCCTGCCTCAGCCCCCTGAGTAGCTGGGATTACAGGCATGAGCCACAATGCCTGGCTTGAATGTGATTTCTAAATAATTCATAATTCAAAGAGAAAGTTTCAATTGAAATGAAAAAGTACATTGAACTGAATAAAAATGAAAATACAACATATCAAAATCCGAGGGACACAGCTAAAGCACTGCTCAGAGGGAAGTTTATAAATCTACACATTAGAAAACAGGAAACACCTCAAATAAGTCATCTAAGGTCCCACCTCGAGAAACTAGTAAAAGAAGAGCCAGCCTCCTACCCCAAAACCTAAAAGCATGCAGAAGGAAGGAAATAATAAAGAGCAGAAATCAATAAAATAGAGAACAAACACAATAGGGAAAAAGCAATGAAACAAAAAGCTGCTTCTTTGAAAAAATCAATTCAACTGACAGTCCTTTAGCAAAAATGAAAAACACAAAAAAATAGGAATGACTCAATTATCAATATCAAGAATGAATGAAGGATGCCACTGTAGCCCCTGCAGACAACAAAACGGCTATAAGAAACTACCATGAAACTCTACACACATAACTTTTAAAGCTTAGGTGAAATGAAACAAGTTCTCAAAAAAACACAAACTACCACATTTCCCAATATGTAACAGATAATCTGAATTGCTTCATAATTAAGAAAATGAAATTAATAATTTAAAAACGTTCAAAAAAGGAAACCTTCAGGCCAGATGGTTTCTCTAGAGAATTCTACCAAATTATTAAAGAAGAATTAACACCAATTCAATAAAATCTCTTTTATAGAAGAGGAGAAACACTTTCTTTTTTTTTTTTTTTTTTTTTTTTTTTTGAGACAGAGTCTCACTCTGTCGCCCAGGCTGGAGTGCAGTGGCACGATCTCAGCTCACTGCAAGCTCCGCCTCCCGGGTTCACGCCATTCTCCTGCCTCAGCCTCCCAAGTAGCTGGGACTACAGGCGCCCGTCACCACGAAGAGGAGAAACACTTTCTAATTAATTTTATGAAGTTAGTGTTACCCTTATACCAAAACCAGACATAGTGCAAAATTTAAAAAGAAGATGAAACAAAAGAAAAACTATAAACCAATAAATCTCTCACAGATATAGACACAAAAATCCTTAACAGACCAGGTGAGGTGGTGTCTGCCTGTAGTCACAGCTACTTAGGGGGCTGAGACACGAGGATTGCTTTAGGCCATGAGTTCAAGACCAGCCTGGGCAATATCTTGAGACCTCCATTTCTTAAATAAAAAGTTAAAATGTTAACATTCATTTAAAAAAAGTCCTTAACAAAATATAAGCAAACAGAATTCAGCAATAAATAAAAAGAATTATACACCATGACCAAATGGGGTTCATTCCAAGGATGCAAGGCTGGTTCTATATTTTAAAATCCATCAGTATAATCTACCATACTAACAGGCTAATTAAGAAAAATTACACAATCATGTCAATCAATGCAGAGAAAGCATCTGACAAAATTAGACACTCATTCATGATTTTTTTAAAACCCAGAAAAAGAGGAATTGAGAGAAATTTCTTCAGTGTGATTTTTAAAAAAACGTTTAGAAAATACACAGATAACATTATACTTGATGGGGAAAGACCAAATGCTTTCTTTCTAAGATTAACAACAAGGCAAGGATATCTGCTTTCACCACACTTATTTAACACAGTGCCGAAAGTTCTAGCCAATAGAATAAGGCAAGAAAAGGAAACAAACTGCATATAGGCCAGAAAGGAAGAAATAAAACTGTCCCTATATTCAGATACCATGATGGTCTACATAGAAAATCCCAAGAACTGATTAAAAAAAAAAATCTCTTGGAACTAATATATGAGGCCAGGCAAAGTGGCTCACACCTGTAGTCCCAGCACTTTGGGAGGCTGGAGGTAGGACGATAGCTTGAGGTCAGGTATTCAAGACCAGCCTGGATAACATAGCAAGACCTTCTCTCTACAAAAAAGTTTAAAAAGATTTTAAGGTAGCTAGAACTGCAGGTGCAACTCAGCACATCCAGATGCAAGCCTGGATGTGGTGTCTTGCACCTGAAGTTCTAGCTACTCAAGAGTCTGGGGTGGAAGGATCCCTTGAGCCCAGGAGTTCAAGGCTGCAGTGAGCTAAGAAGATGCCAAAGAAGGTGCCACTGCATTCCTGCCTGGACAACAGAAAAAGCTCTTGCTTCTCAAATTAAAAAAAAATTAAACCTAATAAATGAACAAACCAAAGTTGCAGGATACAAGACAAACATGAAAATTAATCAACTATCTCTATATGCACATAATAAACATATGGAAACAGAAATTTTAAATAAATTACAATCTATAAAAATAGGCATAGAATGAACAAAACATGCATAGGACATGTATGCTAAAACTACACAAAACTGATTAAAGAAATCAAATATCTACATAAATGGAGAGGCCTACTTTGTTCATAAACTGGAATACTCCACACAGTAAAGATGCAAATTATCTCCAAATTTATATACTGGTTTAATGCAATCCTTATTAAAATCCAACAAAATTTTTAACAGCTAGACCAATTATTTTAAAATTTATATGGAAATAAAAAGGAACAAGAATAGCTGAAACAAATTTGACAAAGAAGAAAAACATAGCAGGATCTGTCTACCCAATTTAAAGACTCATTATATAACTACAGTAACCAAACCTACATGGTATTGGTGAAGGAAGAGACACATAGATCAATGGAACATAATTAAAAAAAAAACCCAAAATAGAACCACACATATACTTAACTGATTTTTGATAAAGATGCAAAAGCAATTCAATGGAGAAAAGATAGTCTTTTTGACAAATCATGCTGAAATAATTGGATATCCTTAGGCAAAAAGAAAGAAAGAATAAAGGAATCTTAACCTAAGTCCTTATGCAAAGACAAACTCAAATTGGATGGCCAACTTAAACATAAAATGTCAAACTATAAAACTTGTACAATAAAAATAGGAGAAAATTGTTGCAATCTGGAGCTAGGCAAACAATTCTTAGATTTGACACCAAAAGTATAATTCATAGAAGGAAAAATTTATGGATAAACTGAACTTCACTAAAATTAAGCTTTTATCTGTGAAAGAAGATGACGAGTGGGAGAAACCACACATATGACAAAGAACTAGTTCTAGAATATGTGAAGAACTTTCAAAATTCAGCAGTAGAGGCACAAATAATCCAACTAGAACATGGGCACAAGACATAAAAAGACATTTCATCAAAGTAGAAATACAGACAACAAATACGCACATGAAAAGGCGTTCAACATCATCAGCCACTCGGGGAATGCAAATTAAAACCATAATAAGAAAAAAAATAGTGAGACATCACTATACACCTATTGGAACGACTAAATTAAAAAAAAAAAAAAATTGTGGGCCGGGCACGATGGCTTAGGCCTGTAATCCCAGCACTTTGGGAGGCCAAGACGGGCGGATCATGAAGTCAGGAGATCGAGACCATCCTGGCTAACACGGTGAAACCCCATCTCTACTAAAAATACAAAAAATTAGCCAGCCTGGTGGCAGGCGCCTGTAGTCCCAGCAACTCGGGAGGCTGAGGCAGGAGAATGGCGTGAACCCAGGAGGCGGAGCTTGCAGTGAACCGAGATTGCGCCACTGCACTCCAGCCTGGGCAACAAAGCGAGACTCTGTCTCAAAAAAAAAAAAAAAAAAAAAAATTGTGACAACACCAAAGGCTGGTGCAGATGTGGAGAAATGAGATCACTCATATGTCGCTGGTAGAAATGTAAAATGGTACAGCATCTAGAATATGGTTTGGCAGTTTCTTAAATAACTAAACATGTAACTATCATATGACCCAGCAAATATACCTCTGGGCATTTATCCCAGAAAAATGAAGACTTATGTTCACACAAAAACCTGTACATAAATGTTTATAACAGCTTTATTCATAATAGGCAAAAACTAGAAACAATCCAGGTGTCTTTCAATGAGTGAATGGTTACACAAACTGTGGTAGATCCACACCATGGAACACTACTCAGCAATAAGAAGGAATGGACTATTGATACTATTGATATATGCAGTAACTTAGATGAATCTCCAGAGAATTATGCTGAATGAAAAAAACCAATCCCCAAAAGTTACATACTTTGTGACTTTTTATAGTGGAAATGATATATATGATGTAAATGATATATTTATATAGGAGAAATTATAACATTATGGAGAAGGGATTAATGGGTGCCTGGGGTTAAGGAAGGGGGAGGTGGTGGTAGGAAATGGGCACACACATAAAAGGGCAACATGAGGGATCCTTCTGGTGATCCT
The DNA here is from genome assembly GCF_009828535.3 of Hylobates moloch. Lineage (NCBI taxonomy): Eukaryota > Metazoa > Chordata > Mammalia > Primates > Hylobatidae > Hylobates > Hylobates moloch. The sequence goes on from NW_026652293.1 coordinate 8,896,308, forward strand.
GATGGTATAATGTCAATATCCTGGTTGTGATATTGTACTATAGTTTTGCAAAATGTTACTATTGGGGGAACCTGGGCAAAGTATAGTGTTATCTGCTACAACTGCATGTGAATCTATAATACTCTCAAAAAAAAAGTTTGATTAAAAATAGTTTTTCAGTTGATTCTTTTTGTATCCTATGTAAATAATTATATAATCTATAAATACTCATAATATATCTTCCTTTCCGATTTTTGTACATTATACTTTTCTCTTGGCAGAACCAATTTAATGTTAGTTAAAGCAAAAACAAATTAGGAAAAAAAATCTACTACCACATAAAGTAATAAAAGCTGGAAGAAAATATTGTAAAAATATATTCTCAGGCCAGGCATGGTAGCTCATGCCTGTAATTCCAGCACTTTGGGAGGCCAAGGTGGGCAGATTGCCTGAACCTAGGAGCTTGAGACTAGCCTGGACAACATGGTGAAACCCTGTCTCTACAAAAAATACAAAAATTAGCCAGGCATAGTGGTGCGTGCCTGTAGTCCCAGCTGCTTGGGAGGCTGAGGCATGAGAATTGCTTGAGCCCAGGTAGTCGAGGCTGCAGTGAGCCATGGTTGTACCACTGTATTCTGGCTCTAGTGACAGAGCAAGACCCTGTCTCAAAAACAAACAAACAATAAAACTAAAACCCATACACACACACACACACACACACACACACACACATTTATTCTCATTATGTGTTAGTATGTATTATAGATTCTAAAAACTAAAACACTTTCCCAGGTATATTTAAAAGCTATTTCTCCTCAGAATAAATTGCCCAAATGCTAAGGCATCATGAGCCCAATAATGACATTTCCAAGATAGGAGATGTGTTAACCTTCCTTGATAACTTCTTTTGCTAAGTGAATCTCATATTCAGCTAAAACAGGGTACTTATTTTAGTATAACTGGACCTGCATTCTGAAGCCATTAGCAAGAGGAGAAGGTTTTTGAAATGCATGGGAATTGAGCGATTCTCTCTGGAAAGTTCAAAACAGATGTAAACACTCTCATCAATTAGACCAGTCCAAACAGGACAGTAAGCAATGCAGAGAGCCAATATCTTCGCAAGGTGCCAGAGTGATTGTTGGTGACACTGGGAAACACAGGGTCAAGCATGCATCTGAAGGTATGTATGCCTGCCTCACAGCGATGGGGCAGGGAGGGCTAGTCCAGACTAGGGGAGTCTAAGACAGCTGTTTGAGAGACATTACTAAGAGAATGAAAACACAAGTCCCAGATTGAAAGAAAATATTTGATAATCTGATAAAGGGCTTCCATAATATATTTAAAAATTCTCAGTGGAATAGTAAGAAAACAAACAACCTAATAAAAAATGAGCAAAAGATCATTTTGCTAAACAGACACTTCATTGAAGATGATATACGTATGGCAAACAAACACAAAATGATGCTCAACAGAGAAATGCGAATTAAAACTACATTGAGATACCATTATACACATGTTAGAATGGCTAAACAACAAACAAACAAACTTCTCATAATCCCACGTCCTAGTGAGGATGTACAGCCACTGGAACTCACATACATTGCTGGTGAGAATAAAAAATGGTACATTCCACTTTGGAAAGCAGTTTGGCAGTTTCTTCAAAAGTTACACATACAGTTGCCATATGACCTGGGATTCCTACTTCTGGTATGTACTCCAGAGAAATGACAATCCCAGCACTTTGGGATGCCAAGGCGGGCGGATCACAAGGTCAGGAGATCAAGACCATCCTGGCTAACACGGTGAAACCCTGTCTCTACTAAAAATACAAAAAATTAGCCGGGCATAGTGGTGGGCGCCTGTAGTCCCAGCTACTCGGGGAGGCTGAGGCGGGAGAATGGCATGAGCCCGGGAGGTGGAGCTTGCAGTGAGCCGAGATCGCGCCACTGCACTCCAGCCAAAAAAAAAAAAAAAAAAAAAAAAAAAAAAAAGCATATATGTCCACACAAAAACCTACATAAGAATATTTATAGCAATTTATTTATAATTGTCAAAAGCTGGAAACAAGCCATACATCTGTCAACAGATAAGTAAATAAACCATGGTATGCAATACAATGGAATACTATAGAGCAATATAAAGCAATGTTCTACTGATACATGCAGCCAGTTAGAGGCATCTCAAATACATGAAGTAAAAGAAGCCAGTCTCAAAAGGTGACATACTGTAGGATCTCATTATATGACATTCTAGAAAATGCAAACCCTAGGGACAGAATAAAGATGAGTGGTTATCCAGAGTTGGGATTAAGCGGAGAGAATTAACCCAAAAAAGGGTACAAGAGAACTTTCTGGGATGATGGAAATGTTCTGTATCTTGCTTATGGTAGTGGTTACATAACTCTATGTGTTTGGCAAAATTCATAGGACTATACACCTAGCAAGGGTGAATTTTGTTATGTGTAACTTATAACTCAGTAAACCTCATTTGGAAGAAAAAAGCCTTAAGATATATGAGAAGTTAAAACCTAGAAGACAATGAAGATACACACACCTCACGATGGGTGACTATAAAAATATTTTTAAATATTTTATAAAGAACATTCACAGATTAATAAGAGGATAAACAATCCAACAGACATCTAGGCAGGAGCCAAAGAGGAATACATATGGCTAATAAACACATTGGTGGTCTGGGAAATGCAAATGAAGACCATTATTAGAAACCAATTTACACTCGTTCAATTGGAAAACATCACTAAGTCTAATGACACCAAGTGTTGGCAAAGGATTTCTTATCTGTTGCTTATATATTTCTTACATATTGCAACCACTTTGGGAAAAGTTTTGTATCACCTCTAATGTTGAACATTCACAAACTGATTCAGCAAGTCTACTCCTAGATATATACCCATGAGACACTCTTGCACAGGTACAAAAACGTTCCTCGCAGTCCTATTCACCACAGCAGAAACCTAGGAAAAACCTAAAAGTTCAACAGAGAAAAGGATAATGAAACTGTGGTAGAGTCAAACAATGAAATATTACATAGAAGTCAAAATGTGAATTAGAATGCTATGCGATAAGATAACGTAAGCAAAGAGAAAAAAGAAAACAGGATTCAAGATAATAATTACTACAACTCAACAACAAAAATAAGCGAAGGACTTGGATACTTCTCCAAAGGAGATACACAAATGGCTAACATACATATAAAAAGATGTTCAAAGTCACTAATCTTTAGGGAAATGCAAATCAAAACCACAACGAGATACCTTCTCATATCTATTAGAATGGCTACTATTAAAAAAAACTGAAAATAACAAAAGCTGGAAAGGATATGAAGTTGGAGCCTTGTGCACTGCTGGTGGGAATGTAAAATGGTGCAGCTTCTAAGAAAACAGCAGGTCAGTTTCTCAAACAATTAAAAATAAGCTAGGTGTGCTAGTGCATACCTGCAGTCCCTGCTACTCAGGAGGCTGAGGCAGGAGGATGACTCGAGCCCAGGAGTTCCAGGCTATGATGCACTATGACTGCACCACTGCACTCCAGCCTGGACAACATAGCAGGACCTCATCTCAAAAAAGTAATAATTAATTAAAAATAAAATCAAAAGATGACAATTGCCTTCTGGTAGTGGAGGAGGCAATGAGGATAGATTGGTGGTACTGGTGGTGGCGAGGGAATCATAAGATTAGACATTTGCTAATTATCAAGGTCCTAGCTTTTGTTGGGGGTGGTAGGTTTGTAGATACTTATTATATTATTATAAATAAATAAGCAAACAGATGGGTGGATGAATAGGAAGAAACGGAAGGAAGGAGCAGAAATAAAAGGGAAAGAAAAAGAGCGGGACCTGCATGGACCAATGATGAGAGTGAGTCATGAACCAACAATTATGATTAACCCAATGCTGTGCACCTGAGCTCTAAAAATAAAAGAAAAGCTGCTCCAGTAAGTCAAAGGAAACCTAGATTATCTAAACTAAAAGGGATCTCAGAAATCTCTAATTGGATTCCATCATTCAATGTCATGTGAAAAGTGGTGCAGAGATAGATAAGAAATGTGAACGAAGCTCAGAGAGGAATGATCTCTTTAAGGTCACAGAGATATCTACATTCTAATCCCTTCACAGCCATGCTTGTCAAAAAACGCCACGACAGTGAGGGAAAGTTAAGAACAGACATCCATTTCTAGAGTAACTATCCCTTTTAATCCTTCCAACATTCCAACAAGGGAAACACTATTATCCTGTCTTTATACATTAGAAATTTGAAGCCTAGGCCAGGTGTAGTGGCTCATGCCTGTATTCCCATCACTTTAGGAGACGGAGACAGGTGGATCACTTGAGCCTGGGAGTTTGAGACCAGCCTGGGCAACATGGCAAAACCCCGTTTCTACTAAAAATACAAAAATTAGACAAGCTTGGTCGCATGTGTCTGTAATCTCAGCTACCCAGGAGGCTGAGGCAGGAGGATCACCTGAGGCTGGGAGGCGGAGGCTGTAGTGAGCCAAAATTGCACCACTGTACTCCAGCTTGGGAAACAGAGGGAGAGCCTGTCTCAAAACAAACAAACAAACAAACAAACAAACACACATGAAAAACTAGAAGAAGAAGAAATCTGAAGCCTAGCGATGTTGAATAACTTGTCCAAGGTTGCTTAGCTAGTGAGTGGCAAAGCCAAAATCAAACCCAGTTTGGTGTTCCCAAGTCTACACTCCTTTTATGCCACGCTGAAACCTAGTTCACGGCAATATAGCAAAATTTCAACAAATACTTGGTGAACAACCCTGTGAAAGATACAAAGATGAGCAAACGACACAGGGATTTCTTTAAAAAGTTCCCTTTGTGATTATCTCAGAAAACTGCTATAATTCTCAAAAGAAAAATTGGTATAAAAACCATACTGGCTATATTTAGTTTACATGTTCAATATGTCTTTGTTTTAAAATACGCCATGAGTCAGAGACAAATTGGTACCGGTCAACATGACCCGGCCAGAGACATGTTCTGATTTATGAAACGTCTCTCTTCAAGGAAGCTGGAGCAGGTAAGTCACAGCAACTGGACCCCCAGTCCTGCAAGTAGGACCTGGGAAGAAAACAGCCAATGAGAGCCAAGCTCCTGCCTCAGATGGAATAGTCTTGGGAAAGATCACAAGCTGATGGACAGGAGGGGCTGAGGCGGACACCCCACAAAGGCCCAGCTATAATCAGGGATATGGGAGACACCTGGCCTCTGTAGGCAGTGCTTTGTTTCCCTACTGGACCTCAATGATTTCCTCCACAGACCAAGCTAACAAGTGAAAACGAGGATGCAAGGCAGGGAGGTCATCATTCAAAAGAGGCATGACTGTCACTCCTGGCCCAGCCACAAACACACTAGGAGGGATCACTCAATCCAAGATGACCACCCTCCACTTTGGAAAGAAGGGTAGAAAAATGAGAGACAAGGCAATTAGAGTCACTTCTACCCACCACCCTCCTTTTGTCTTGCTCATGCAACCAAATACATCATTTGTTTGTTGTTTTTTTTTTTTTTGAGACGGAGTCTCGCTCTGTCACCCAGGCACCCAGGCTGGAGTGCAGTGGCGCAATCTCGGCTCACTGCAAGCTCCGCCTCCCGGGTTCACGCCATTCTCTTGCCTCAGCCTCTCCAAGCAGCTGGGACTACAGGCGCCCGCCACCACGCCCGGCTAATTTTTTTGTATTTTTAGTAGAGACGGGGTTTCACCGTGGTCTCGATCTCCTGACCTCATGATCCACCCGCCTCGGCCTCCCAAAGTGCTGGGATTACAAGCGTGAGCCACCGTGCCCGGCCCAAATACATCATTTGTAAGTGCTGAGGACAGAGTATTAAATTTGGTCAAAACTTGTGGGGGTCGGGGGGGAACTTGGGAATCAGCTAATCGAATTAGCCCGAAGTCGCTGAGGCAAAGACATAATTCTGGTCCTCAGAGACATCATCAATATGATGGGAGAATGGTATTCTCAATGCTCATATTTTGTTGGCTAAACTCAGAACTCTGGTCAAATCTAACCCTCCACCTACTCTGGGCCTGCATGTGCCACTGGACAAGGCTGGGGAAATACATTCACACATACATCCCTGCCATCTGGCCTCACTTTTAATTTATGCTCTTGAATCTCAAGTGTGCCCTTCATGGCATTTGACAGTCACATGCCTCTCCCCCTCACTGGCAGTCCCAGATGGCAATTCCAACTTTCCCTTTTCCTCTTAAACACCCAGCATCTCCTTCCCTTTTCTTTTTTCCTTTGTTTTAATTTGTATTATGGAAGTAGAAAAAGCATAACGACTCTTGCACATTGGCCAACTTCAACAATTATTGACCCAAAGGCAATCACACTTCGTCTACACCCCACCTGTCCTTCTCCCCACCCCTCCACTGGATTATTTTGAAGTAAATCCATGTCATTGTCTAATTTCATCTACTGATACTTCAGCATCTATGTCTAAAAGACAATGACTATTACAAGATGTAACCTTGATAACATTATTTCACCTCCAATATTAATCATTTTAATAGGATCAAATATCCACTGATAGTGCAAATTTCCAATTGTCTCATAAATGTCTTTTTATTTTTACTGTTTGTTTGAGTCAGAATCCAAATAAGGCCAACGTATTAGTTGATATATGTATTAGGCCTCTTTTATTCTATTATATAAGTTCTGCCTCTCTCTTTTTTTCTTTACACTCTTTTTTGTTTTGAGACATGGTCTCACTCTGACAGTGGTGCAATCACAGCTCACTGCAGTCTTGACCTCCTTGGCTCAAGCAATCCTCCCACCTCAGCCTCCTGAATAGCTGTGACTACAGGTGTGCATCACCATGCCCAACTAATTTTTAAAACTTGTTGTAGAGACGGGGTCTCATTATGTTACCCAGGCTGGTCTCAAATTCCTGGGCTCAGTCAATCCTCCCGCCTCGGCCTTCTAAACTGTTGGATTACACACTTTTTTTTTTAAAAGAAACTGGGGTTCTCCATTCATTTACTCTTGGGCAAGTGCCTTGTTTATTCTTTGCTTGAGAAAACAGAAGCCACCAAAACAGAACCTCCACAGGTGCCGCCCCCTCACGCATCCGTCTGTCTGCCTTTGCCCCTCTATGCCACCTTCTCTCCATTACCGCGGGTGAGCTGTCTGCTCCAGGGACAGTGCTCCAGGGCAATGCTCCAGCAATCCTTCTCTACCTCCTGTCTCCTCAACTTTTCCTTGTTCACTGGCTCTTTCCTAGAAGCTTACAGACATGCTGTGATTTATCCCAACCTGAGATAAGCCTCCCTTGCCCCCTTGTGATTATCTCAGAAAACTGCTATAATTCTCAAAAGAAAAATTGGTATAAAAACCATACTGGCTATACTTAGTTTGCCTCCTAAGGCAAGCCTCCCTTGCCCCCACTCTCCCCTCGGGCTACTGCCTTATTTCTCTTTCCTTCACAAGGAAAGGCCTCAGAAGAGTTGCCCACATTTATGGCTTATAATTGCTCTTCTCCAAACCTCTTTTAAATCCATTCCAATCAAGATTTCCCCCACCACAACTCAATCAAATTTTATCAAGGTCATCCAGGACCTCAACGTGCTGAGTCCAGTGGTAAATAAATAAACTCTAAGCTCTCATCATTCTTATTTAACACAAGCGAGCACTCCATCCTCCTTGAAATACATCCTTCACTTAGCATCTGGAATACTGACACCTCCCGGGTTTCCTCCTTTCTCGTTGCTGTTCCTCTGCTTCTCCCCAGCTTCTAAGGTTGGAGTGCCCCAGGCTCTCCCAGGATCTCTTCTCTTCTGCTTTGGTGATCTTATCTGGATTCACAGTATGAAATACAATCTCTATACTGGAAACTCCCAGTTTTAAATCTCCAGCCCAGACCTCTCCCCTGAGCTTCACATATCCAACTGCCTACTTGACATGTCCAGTTGTATTTCTAACAGGCATCTCGGAGCTGCTAACTAAAACACAGCTCCTCCCCGCACTTCCCTGCCCCACCACACACAGCCTTTCACATTTTAGTTCATGACAGACCTCAAGAGTGCTCTTTGCCTCCTCTCTTTCTCTCTCACCTTACACCCGAGCCATCAGCAAATCCTAGTGCCTTCATCTTTAAAAGGAATCTGGACCAGATGCAGTGACTGACACCTGTAATCCCAACACTTTGGGAGGCCGAGAGGAGAGGACGGCTAGAGGCCAGAGGTTCAAGACCAGCCTGGACAACATAGCAAGACCCCATTTCCACTTTGAAAAAAAAAAAACTAATCTGTTTTCTTCACACTTCCTCTACTGCTACTCTCCTGGTCTAAGCTACCATTCTTGCCTGCTAGCCTATATTTCTCCCTCAGGTCTTCATTCCAGTGTCCCCCTCTCAGTGAGGAATTCCCTGGCTGCCTGACCTGAAATTGCAAACCACCTCCCCCAGCACTCCCTGTCTCCCTTGCCTGCTTAATTTATACCTCACTAGCACTTAGCACCACCTAATGTACTACATATTTTACTTATTTTCCCTGGTATCTGTCTTTTCCCGTAAAAGTAAGTTCCTTGAGAGACAGGGATTTTATCTGTTCTGTTTACTGCTATATTCCCTGCATTTAGAATAGTGTTCAGTCTATAGAAGGTGGTCCAAAAATATTTGTTGAATAAATGAATACATTTATATATGCAGCTAGAATAAAAAGTGTTTGCTTCATTTGGCCTTTCCTGACACCTCTGACGCTCCCAGCACTTGGAATTTGAAATGCAGCAGTTAATATTATGTATTACTGTTCCCATTCTTAGTTCTTATTTCTCTTAGTAGGCTGTGAATTCTTTGAACCTGAGATCTGGTTTTGCATTTATCCTTTATCCCCCTCAGTCCAAGCACAGTATTGACCATGAATTAACTGTTGCTACTGCTCAGGCTCTCAGAGTATTTATTTTGGCTAGTCTTAATCTTATATTTTAATAAACTTTTCATTTTCAAGTCTGATCCTTTTTTCAATATTATCAACATCACACCATGAGTGGAGGAAAGGGAAGGGTAGCCGTCTCCTCCTCAACAATAACACTGGTTATTAAATGCTTTAAGATTTTCCAAGCATTTCAACACATTCACTGTAATGGATCATCCTAACCACCTAGTACAGTACGTATTATCATTACTCCCACTTTACAGACAAGAAAATTGAAGCTCAAATGATTTTTAAAAATCATATATCTGAGGACAGATAGGATCCCCTTATTCAAGGTCATGTGGCTAGGAGTAATAGAGCCAAGAGTTGAACCTGGGTCTCAGGATTTCAGATCATGTGACCTTTCTTCTCTGCCATGCTTCCTTGGTTTAATACTGATGGGAAAATGGAGAACTTGCTCAAGGTGATGTGTAGGTCATTTGTGGGACAAAAGCAAGTGCCTCCTAATGAATCCAACATCCCTTTCAGTAGACCTCAAGTTCTCTTTCTTTCTTTCTTTCTCTAACATCAGCAGTCACGGCTGCCAGGGGAGCTGTTGAGAAGTAAGGGCAGGGAGACAGGAGGATTCCATTTCTGCCAAGGCCAGACAAATATACCGTATGCTAGACAGGGCTCTGGAACGTCTGCTGGAAAGCACAGCTGTTCTCTAGAGGCAGGAACCGGCAAATGTCTCGCCTACTGGTACCACCGGCCTTGGCTGCGCAGTGGAGTTGGCGCTTGGACTGGGGGAAAGGAGAGAGATGCCTGAGTGTTGCCCAGCTGCCGGCCTCAGCCCCAGGAGCTTCTCCTCTCTTGCCAGGGCTATGAGCAGAAACCTCAAATAAACCCTGGGCAGAGAAAACCAACTTAATGAAGAGGACATTGCTGTCTCCACTGGCTTCTAATTTTGCAGATGCAATGAGCACCTATGGCTTTTGCAGTGGTTCAGGAAAAGGCAAGAAGAAGCAGATTGTCATGTTCCAAAGCCCTCTGATGGCTGCATGGAGCCAGCAGTGCTGTGACTTTTTTTAATAGCTTCAGTACCTTTGATACGTATGTGCTTATTTACTCTCTATCTATGCTCTCTTCCTCCTATTAGCCTGGGAGGTCCCTGGGGCAGGTCTGTTTCTCCCCTCTAGTCTGGACTTCCCAGGAGCTGTGCCTCCCCCATCACACTTGGAGCTGTCTGAAGGCAGGGGCTGTGTCTCTGCCATTAGACTGGAAGCTCCCCAAGGTTAAAGGTCATATCCTCCAATAGCTTTAGAATAGCTTTAGAACCTGAGGGCTCCTATCTCCTCATTTAACCTCCTCCAACACCTAGGACTGGGGTCTGCTTTCACTGCTCCTCCAAAATGGCTGAGTCGGCCAATTAGTCCTTTTAGAAATCAATGAACCACACGGGACCTTGTGAGTCTCCTGAAAGGAGATCTGTGTGTCTGAGCTGGTGCCAATGCTCAACCCTTACATGTCTGGACTGAGATGTGGAGGACACAAGGCTGCACTGGGTCTCTGCTCCCCCATCTCCCTGCCTGCCTTTTGGCCCACTGGGAATAGACAGAAAGAAAGGATACAGGGCTCACTCAGCCCAGCAGCCCTAGAGAAAGAAGTGACTCCAGATCAGCCATAGGGTGCTCTGCCCTCGCAATCCATCGCTTCATGCTTCCTCTTACACTTTAATGATAAGAAAAATAAAAAGTTCTTCCTCAGACAGAAGTCTACTTCATTCTTTCAGATAAAAAGAGCGATCTATATAGAGGGTTTCCTTTTATACCATATCTCCTAAGAAACTCGAGGGAAAAACGTGTGCTCAAATGGAACTTTCATTTCCTCCTGGGTTCTCATGGGTTTTATTTTATACTAAATTTGATCATCTTTTAAATTTAAGTCAGATTATTATAAGGTCCTTCAAATCCTAAATAATACAAAACTGCATTCAAAATTTTATCATCTGTATATTTTGTCTTCTTAATGACCTTAATGCAGTGGTTCAGAAAATGGGCTTTAGGCCGGGCACAGTAGCTCAACACTTGTAATCTCAGCACTCTGGGTGACTCAGGTGGGAAGATTGCTTGAACCCAGGAGTTCAAGACCAGTCTGGGCAACACGGTGAGACGCCATCTCTACGAACAATTTTTAAAAATTAGCCAGGCAGCTTGGTGCGGTGGCTTACATTTGTAATCCCAGCACTTTGGGAGGCCGAGGTGGGTGGATCACTTGAGATCAGGAGCTTGAGACCAGCCTGGCCAACATGGTGAAACCCTGTCTGTACTAAAAAAATATACAAATTAGCTGGGTGTGGTGGCATGCACCTATAATCCCAGTTACTTGGGAGGCTGAGGCAGGAGAATCACTTGAACCTGGGAGACAGAGGTTGCAGTGAGGTGAGACCATATCACTGCACTCCAGCCTGGGTGACAGAGCAAGACTCTGCCTCAAAAAAAAAAAAAAAAAAAAATCAATTGGGCATGGTGGCACACACCTGTAGTCCCAGCTACTCGGGAAGCTGAGGTGGAAGAATCACTTGAACCCAGGAGATTGAGGCTGCAGTGAGCCATGATTGTGCCACTGCACTCCAGCCTGGGTGACAGAGTGAGACCCTATCTTAAAAAAAAAAAGAAAAAAAAGAAAATAAGCTTTAGAATTAGAGCACTGGATATAAATTCCAGCTCTTATTAGTTTACCAGTGAGTACTAGCTGTGTGACCTTGGGCAAATTTCTCAGCCCATCCTTGTCTATAAATTGGGAACAAGATTTCTCTCCAATCCTTTCTACGTATCACTGGGTTTAAACTCTAGCCTGGTTTACAAAGCCTTGCTCCGGGGTTTCCTCCTCTGCTCTGCTATCACTATCACAGAGGACCTCACGGTCCCAGCCCGCCCACAGGCAGTTCTATTGCCTGGAACTCACCCCACCCTCTATCTGTCATTGTCTTGTCTAGCTAGTCTCTACTCATTTGTCACATCTCAGCTTAAAAGTCACTTCCTCAGAAAGGCCTTCCTTGATATCCTAGCCTAGACCAAGCTACATCCCAGGCTACTCACCAGTGCTTCCCAAACTTCAATGTACACATGAATGAATCACCAGGTGACCTTGTTAAAATGCACAGGTTCTGAAACAGCATGTCTGGGTGAGGGCGGTGGCGGGCGGGCCCTACAGTCAGTATTTCTAACAAGCTCCAGGTAATCTGATGCGGCTAGAAGGAGCACTTTTGAGAATGGAAATGCCCCTTTGCATACCTACCATTACTGTTGTAATTCCTGCCAGAATCAAGCCCCTAGCTGCTTCTTGCACTATCCCAGCCCCTAGCACAGTGCCTAGATGAAAAGCATTCAAGAAATGTCTGATGATTAAACTGACCAATATCTATAATGTCTCTAGCTTGGTTTCTGATCAGAGTAAAAGGAATTCAATAAATGGCATTGGCTGCCATTAATAATAATAATTTTATTATATGCCGATTATAGTTTCTTGGGTCAAAAACCATATATTTTACTTCTTTGCTGCCACAAATAGTTCCTACAATGGCCTAGACACAAAACCAAGACCTGGAAAGTGTTTGATGAATGGATGACTAAATGAACAAATGAAGGAGAGACCCTTGCTTGTGGCCCTACCTGAGTGTACAACATACATGGAATGGCACAATTAATACATCACCAGCCTTTCCTATGAACCCAAACCTTCTTCCTTCTACCAATTCCTACTTGTGGGTAGAAACACAGAGTTTAAACACAAATAACAGAGACCAAAGAGTTACTGGGCAGTCCCCAGAGCAAACAAACAAGTGACAGCCCAGGAAGGAGGGTTATTGTTTTAAAAATTATTTCCTTAGTCCTCAAAGAACTGGAACAAAGCAGGATTGTGCTGGCTGCCTCCCCTGCAAGAATTCACATTCTAGACCCGTCTAAATGCCAGTCTAAATGCTACTCAGAAAACAATTACTAAACCCAACAAGCAGCAGCCACAGGCGGGGGCTGCAATGTTCCCCTCCCACTGATTTTGCGGCAGCTTCAGGCGATGCACCTCAGTTCTCTGCATTCAGCTTTTCTGATTACCCCACCCCACTTCCTCTCCTCCAGATTTTTCCTTTTGGCCTTCTCCATGCCATCTCTTCCAGGCCAGACAGTGGGCAAAGCTGTTCGCAGCTCAGAAGCTCCTAAACAAAATAATCTCAAGGAATCCAATAAATTGGACACCGATCCCCTTTGCAGAACCAATTCACTTCATTCTCAACCTCTTACAGATTGGGGAGGAAAAGTAGAAACCTGAAGAAGGCACCCAGGACTGAAGAGCCTACACCTCCAAGAAGGTGATTATGATGTTAGAGGACTCACTTACATAAAAGGGGTTGGGAACATAGATGCTCAAATTCAAATATAGGGTCTTAAGCATTTAAAAAATAAGGATGTTTGTGAGTGTTGGTTTGGAAATACAGCACTGAAAAGTAACAATGTGGTATTTAAATAATGCCTCAAGGTTACAATATCAGTGATATTACCAGGAAGTAAACATCTAAAGGTGAAATGAATAGTTCAGGTGTTCCAGTTTATAGGCAATGCATTTCTGGAGACCACATCTTAAAGCCCATCTTTGTAAGCTGAAATCCTGACTGCCCACTGTTGTGGTCAATCCAGCCACATTCATGGTCATCAGCAAAAATCAGGGGGTTAATGAGTAAAAGCTGTGAGAATGGATGCACATCCTCTATTAGGCAGTAGGAAAAAAGCAGGGTTGAATGACACAAAGGGGCAGACATGTTCAGAGCCAGTCCCTGATGTACTACAGCAAAACTGAAGCAGGAGTTCAGAGAAGGAAGAAATTAAAAGAAGCTGGTGGTGGTGGGAAGGGGCTGGCAGGAAATGGGATGGGGCTGTTGGGTAAAGTGTAGACAGTCTGGGTCTTGAAAGCTTGAGTAGTGGCAGAAATTAGGTAAGTTAGGAGGGACAGGCAGGGGTCATGTGATATTGGGTTGTGGTGTGAGCAATAATAACTCAAGGCCATTCTTATGGGCAGGAAGGATACCAGTTTGGATGGAGAGGAAAGTTTGTGTAAAAGAGTAGTAGGACAGGAACTGGAAAAAACACAGAACATTTGGAATGTTAGACTAGAGGTTTTCAGTTTTTTTAAACTATGCAAGCAACACAGAAGACATTCCAGCAGTAAAAAGGCTCAAAGAATAAAGATTAAGTGAATAAACCCCTCAATGCTCCCTTCTCTCACCCAAGTCTCTTTTAGAGGCAACACTGTTAGTAATTAGGTAGATAACCTTCTGCCAGGCTAAAGACCTCATGTAACAGGCAATGGGGAATCACTAGAACTTTTGGAGCCACGGACGGTGTCCAAATCAGGAATAGTCATCAGAGGTGAGCAGATGACTCCTGAGAATGGCATAATGAAAGGCATGACTCAGAAGACAGTGGATGGTGCAGGAAGAAAAACAGTAAGAAAACAAGCTTGAAGGTGACGCTGAGGTTGACTGATGGAAGGTGAGACTGAGGGAGATTGATTAAAAATTAAAAAGGGAATAGGTGGTAAAATGTTTTAAAGGGAGGAGCTGAAGGGGAGGCCAAGAGTGCAGAGGATTGGTTTAGCATCCCAAGTAGAAAGAATTCCAAGGAAAAACAGAGGGCCAACAAGAGGTGGTAGGCAGAAGGATCTACTCAGCATGTTAATATCTAAGCTCTTTGTAATCAATATTTGCCTCAATGGTAAAACAACTGTTCTTGATACATAGTAAGCACTCAATAGATGTTGAATTGAATGTTTTTGAAACTAAATTTCAAGGAACCCCACCCCCTAAAAATGAGTATGGAAGACAAAATTCATTTCCTATCCAACAGCCATTCCCATCTTCTTCCCCAGCTCCAAGGGATAAGACATGATTTGGCTAAGCCAAGCATGATAATAACATTCCCCTTTGCCAGTAGTTGGTTTAAGGATGGGCATATGGCCAAGTTGGCCAATGAGGCATGAGGAAGTCAGCTGGGGAAACTTTTGACAAATATTTTTTTATCTCTGCCAAAGATACAGCAGAGGCCTGATATGTTATTCCTACCAAGAAGTTGAATATTTTAGGACATGATGCTTTGAATATGGCAGCCACCTTACAACTATGAGGTGATACATCCAGGGACAAAGAGTTGATAAGCTGAAGATTCCAAAGTGGCCAGGCAAAAAGAGCCTGGGTCCTTTATAACCTAAGTCCTGCCCCAAACCTGAAAGCACCTACATCCAGACTGCTTGTTATGAGAGGTCATTAATGTCCTTTTCCTTCAGCCTCTGCTATCTGGGCGTTGTTAGCCATCTAAAGGCAGGAAAATGGGAATTGGTGAGATAATTCATACCAGCTTTTACTAAGTTCCTAAAATGTTTAGTTGGGCAACAAAGCTTTAATGTATAATGAACTTAGTGAATAAGAGAGGGAAAGGGGGAGAAGCTTGACAGAGTGGGGGAAAGCCTAAAACTGCCAGAGCAGCCCAGGAGGCAGCAGAGCTTGACTTAGCGCAATACAGTGCAGCGCAATATGATGCAGCTTAATCTAATTCGACAAACATTAATTGTGCGTCTTCTTTGTATAATGCCCTTTGGGGAATAAAAAGATGAACAACACATGGCTCACCATGGAATCTCGCTTCCTCTCTTTCTTTAGCAATTTTAGATCTGGTACTAGGCCCTGCTGCTAGATCACTTCTTGGTCTTCTGCAGAGGTTTGTTTCCTTTCTCTGTACTCCAAACATGGGCATTTCCCAGGTGCCACTCTCAGAGATGCTCTCAGTCTCTACAGTCTCCCTGGGGAATCTTATCTTCACCAATGGTTGCAATCACCTCCTGCCCAATAATGACTCCCATATTGATTTCTCATGTCCAAGCATCTCTCCCACCATTAAATCTATATTTTCAGCTGTTCAGTAACTATCTCCACTTGGATCTCCACTGGGACCTTAAAAACAACATATTTAAAACCAGACCCATGATCATCTCTACCAAATCTTCTCTTCCTCCTTACAGTCACATTATCAGTGAATAACACCATCTAGCATGTTCACCAGCTAGACTTGAAAAGCAGCTTCTTCCCCCTCTCCAAGTCTCCCACACCCAACTCCTATATTTTGGCTCCAAAGTATCTATTTAGTCTGTCCCTTACATTCTTGCTTCCTACAGATTCTTTAGTTCAAGTCTCATGGGATTACTATGAAACATAGTCATTGTTTTTTTGCTTCCTAACAATATTCATCTTGAGTTTCTGCAAGACACATGGTACAGTTTTGCTTTGCTGTCACTATGGATGATACAGACTTCCTTAGAACCTTAGAACATTTGGGTCAAATGCCAGGTGGGCATGCTTTAGCCCAACCCAGTAACTGTCCAATAGAGATATGATAGTGTAAGCCACAAATGGGATTTTTCCAAATTCTGTAATAGTCATATTAAAGAAGTAAAAAGAAACAGGTGAAATCAATTCAATTTTAATAATGTATTTTATTTAACCCAAGATTCAAAATATTATCAGCTTCTAATCAATACATAAGAACTATTAATGAGATAGTTAACATTAAACATGGAGAGTTTATACTTACAGCTCATCTCAATTCAGGTCAGCCACATTTCAAGTGCTCAATAGTCACATGGGCTAGTGGCTACCGTTTTGGACAGCACAGCCCTAGACCAACCAGCTGACAGCAGTGCATGTCAGCCATGTGAGGCCATCTGAGATCATCCAGCTGTACTGAGGCCACCAGATGACTGTCGCTACATGAGTGACACCTGACATGGCCATCAGAAGAATCTCCCAACAGAGCCCAGCTTAACTTGTTGACTCATAGAATTGTGAATACATCAAATGGTTGTTTTAAGCCACGAAGTTTTGGAGTGGCTTGTTATGCAACAATAGACAGTGGATACAACAGCAGACAGTGTTGCTACATTTGCTAAGGAACTGAAAGTCGTTAAGAGTTCAGGAAAGGAAGGGGTTAACTATTCAAGGTGGATAAAGAAGGGTTAAGCTAACCTAGCAAAAACAGTCCTCATATGTGTAGTCAGCATCAGAGAACTCACTTTCCCTTAACATATTTCCTTTTTACCAACTCTGAGCCACCTTCCTGTGATTAAAATTGCTTGCTATGGGGCTTACTTATTTACTTAAAAAAATGCATGCCTACAGCATACAAGGCACATTCCTGATGCTCAGTAATAACAGAGGAGCCCATGGTATCTTCTTCCCTAGGTTAGGTACAGGGCTCCACGGAGGCTAGGGCTGGAGAAGATTATGGTACTAGGTTTCCTCGTAGACTGAGTTAGTTTGGCCATAAGTTTTGGCTGCAGCAGGTAAGTGGCAGCCATGCTTGTTGCCTGCCTGGGCAACGTGCCTCTTCATCTCCGTGTCCTTCCTCTGGACTTGCCAGGCATTTCATCAAGCCTGCAAGGAGTCCCCCATAGGAAAACAATAATGTTTCCTGGACCAACCTACTCCAGTCCCACTCTGTGCCCCACACTCCTGGCAGTACTGAAAGAAAATCTATCCTGATGCCCATCCACAGTGCAATGAAGGTGTGTGGTCCAGTGCCATTTCAGATGCTCCTGGGCACAGTTTACAGGGCTCCAAACACCACTGTGGGGACCATCTCTGCAAGAGCTACCCACTTCATACAGGCACCACTCCACAGGGCCAAGACATATGCCTAGCTTCCTGCACCTCTTGCTTCTAGCCCTAGGGCCTCTTATTGACAATGAGGGGTGAGATAAAGCAGGATCTATTCAGAGAGCCCAGGCATGTGCAACCCCGAAATTCAGGGGAATTAATGTCCCGTGGTTTGAACCTTTGACCAGTAGGAAAGGGTGGCCCTTCTCCTGATGCACTGTCCCTAGGAACAGTCCATCTCTACACTTCCGATAGCCTGAGCCACTGGTTGGGTTTGAGACCAGGAAGTGGGGGCATCATCATATTGCCTCATCCTCTCCTTGCCCTTCTTGCCTTTTCCTTCACTTCTGTTCTCTGGGATTGCACTCCCTAATAAAGTTGTAACACGTAAGCCTTGCCCGAGGTTCTGCTTTCTAGGGATTCCACGCCAAGATGCCAAGTGACCTAGGACCCAATCGGGGAAGAGACCTTTACATTCTACCCTCAAGTATGACTTTAGGCACCTTATATCTAGCTGCTTCAATGGAGACCCAAATTTCTGGCCCTCAATTGAAGTAATACCTTCTTGGCTCATCCCACTATCATTGGGAGAAGGCCTGGTCCACTATCAGGGTGAGACCATTGGGCGAGCATCAGGGGATGCATGCCACTGTCACTCCCTCTACCACCCACTTCTTAGAAAAGTGCCTCCCTGGCCGGGTGCGGTGGCTCACGCCTGTAATCCCAACACTTCGGGAGGCTGAGGCGGGTGGATCACCTGAGGTCAGAAGTTAGAAACCAGCCTGGCCAACATGGCAAAATCCTATCTCTACTAAAAATACAAAAATTAGCCAGGTGTCGTGGTGGGCGCCTGTAATCCCAGCCACTCGGGAGGCTGAGGCAGGAGAATAGCTAGAACCTGGGAGGCAGAGGTTGCAGTGAGCAGAGATCATGCTATTACACTTTAGCCTGGGCGACAGAGTGAGACTCCATCTCAAAAAAAAAAAAAAAAAGTGCCTCCCTGCTTTCCAAGGACACCAGGCATCCTTTTTCTCAAGGACCTTTACTTAAGCTACTGAAAATGTGTCCCTTCTCCCCTTCTGATTTTTCTTCATACCAAGTTCAAGAGAAAAAGCTAAGTTTCCCGTGCCCACTTTATTTACCTATAAAAGGACGGGTTGGTTGCCCCCAGGCCTGCCCTGTATTGCTTCCTAGGTTTTCACATAGTGCAGTCTGGATCCCTCAATCACACGGGGGCTCTGGGCAGGCCCACACCGGGTCTCACAGCTCTGCACTCTGGGCTGCTTCAGCACGAGCACATGTGCAGCCAACACGACCTGAGTGAATGGACGGATGCAGGAAGGGATGGGTGTTACCCAGGTGTCATCACACAGCCTCCACCTCAGGGGATTTTAAATAAGAAACAACTCTTTCCCTACATCTTCTGTCAGGCAAGTCAATCAATTTGCCGGTGTGCTCAGCCTCACCCTAAGCAGATGGCACCAGGGCAGCTCTCAGAGATAGGGGAGGCCCACAGAGACCTTTTTGGTCTCATTTGATGACTTTGTTACAGCCCCGAGGAAATAAACATCCTCTCATTTTTACACACAGAACAGCAGGAAAGAGAAGTCGGTTGCCAGAGGGGAATTACCCTCTGAAGCAGTAGCATGGTGCTGCGATAAGGCGGAGTCTGGTTACAATTTGCTGCAAGCACTGATGTTAATGGATTCTATTAATACAAATTTGTACTCTGAAAACCTGATGACAGCTCCCAGCCGCCAGATAAATCTCACCAATTACCACCCAGTACATTGGCCTTCCTGGACTGTTTCTGGGATCTGGGATCTCTAAGAAGCCTCCATTCTAACTGAGGAAAGGAAACAAGGATATTGCACACTGGGGGCGGACATCTAGACTACCTCCTTCAGGGAACATAGCCTGGAGGAAGGGAAACACAAAGTCCCCAGGGCTGAGAAGATATTTACCAATGTGTGGGTAAAAGTGAACACTGTAAGACTATTCAGAAAGGTGGTAGCTTCTGCTGTCACAAAATAACCTGACATGACGCTATTCTGAGCCAACATGGATTTTGTGGATTAACTACCATACCTGCTTCACTTTTCCCGTTAACCTGCATAATGAAGCACTTGTACTAGCACCAAAAGGGTAATTTCTGATGACATCAATAGTAGGCATCATGCTGCTTCAAAACATTTTCTTTAAAGTAACCTATCCACTCAGTTAACTGATCCTGGGAAAGTTGGGAAGGTGATGTGGAAACAAACCTCATGGGGGCTCTATACTTGGCTGCTATTAGTTTAACTTCATTGACAGAAGGATTTTGTAAATCACCTAGGAAAAGAATATTGTATCATTTTAAGTTTCCTTAAATGTAAAAAATAATAGTTTTGGTTTTAGAGTTTCACAATATTCCCTGGAATCAGGTAAGAGAAATTCGAGGTTTTGCAGACTTAGGCAGGAACCTCGAACCAACAGAACCAAAGCCTGGTCCTTCTTCCCCTTGAGCTCCTGAAACACGGCTGACTCCTCGAGTCACTGCCTGACAACCCATGGGACCCGCATCCCGAGGGTGAATCCCAAGGAAGACTTGTGCTCCAACTCTCAAGCTGGGAACATTCAGAAGCAGAAAGCATGAGGCTTCCCCATTGCCTCCTCTAACTCTAGGGCAGCACAGGGTTCCCTGGAGGTGGTGGATCCCCAGACTGCTGGGTTGTGGTGAAAACCAACCCATGTAATTGGCTGTTTCCTACAAAATGGCGAGCCCTAGAGCTCTGCCTGACAGCATTCTCGCTGTCTTGTCAAACTCATTCATTTAATTCTGTAAGCATTTTTAAATCTCTACTATATGGGAGGCCTTCCCACCCCATGACCTGGCATACTGCCTCCTTAGATTACAATCCCATTTCATCTAGAGAATTTAAGATGTTGTGTATTAAACAAAGTTTATGCGAGGTCACTTGTGTCAGTGCCATGGAATCAAACCGAACTTTGAAATGGGCCAGTTTTCAAAAATCCAGAAGATTCCAGCCAACCTGAGTCAGCATAAGGAAGTCCCCTCTGTTTTAACCCTAGAAGGACAGTTAGTTTGAAATGATCAATCTGCTTTTTGTTCTTTGTGACTGTTTTCTTCAGCTTTTTTCTGCTTATAAAGCCAACCTCCTCTGCTCAGGTCATGGGAACACTCATTCCATTTTAAAGAATGAGGTATTGCCCAATTCTAGGATCACAAATAAAAGCTAATTCGATCTTTAACTAAATTTATTGTAATTTTGTCTTTTGGCAAGTGTAATGAGGTTGACCCATTGGTTCCAGACTTGATTCTGCACTACAGTAGGAGTGCTTTGGGGCTGGCTAGATTTGGTAGACAGAAATACAAGCAGATAACTGCCCAAAAGCAAAGAGGGAGACAAATATGAATGGAAACTGGTGACACGGAAATCAAAGAGAGCAAAGGGGGAGAAGAGAGAAAACCCTAGAG
Source organism: Hylobates moloch (assembly GCF_009828535.3). Classification (NCBI taxonomy): domain Eukaryota; kingdom Metazoa; phylum Chordata; class Mammalia; order Primates; family Hylobatidae; genus Hylobates; species Hylobates moloch. Next base: position 8,917,350 of record NW_026652293.1, read on the forward strand.
ACCATTTGCAGCCTCTGGCCATGAACTGTGAATAACAGGGTCTCTTTTATCACAAGGCTTCAGGGGAGCACCAAGAGTAGCACCAGATGGGTAAAAGCCAGGGACTGTTCAGGCTCTGTTTACCCACCAATTTGTTAATAACAGATCTGTATTTCCAGCTTCAAACTCCCAGAATTAACAGCCAATCAGGGGCCAGGTATAGTGGCTCATGCCTGTAATCCCAGCACTTTCAGAGGCCAAGGCAGGCTGATTTCTTAGGCCCGGAAGTTTGAGACCAGCCTGGCCAGCATGGCAAAACCCTGTCTCTACAAAAAATGTAAAAAAATTAGCTGAGTGTTGTGGTATACACCTGTGGTCCCAGTTACTTGGGAGGCTGAGGTGGGAGGACTGTTTGAGCCTAGGAGTTCGAGGCTACAGTGAGCCATGATCTCACCCCAGCCTGGGTGACACCAACAGAGTGAGACCCTGTCTCAAAAAAAAAAAAAAAAAAGCCAATCAGGCTCCTCAAAAAAATTAAACATGGAATTACCATATAATCCAGCAATTCCACATCATATCCAGGTATAGATATGCCAAAGAATTGGAAGCAGGCACTTGAAGAGCTGTTTGTACACCCATGTTCATAGCAACATGATTTGCAAAAGCTAAAAGGTGGAAACAACCCAAATGTCCATTGACAATGGATAAACAAAATGTGGTATATCCATGCAAATAAACATCTATTATTCAGTATTCAGAAGAAGGAAATTTTGACTCACGCTACAACCTGGATGAACCTTGAAGACATTATGCTAAGTGAAATAAGCCACTCACAAAAGGACAAATACTGTATGATTTTACTCATATGACCTACTTACAGAGGTCAAATATATAGAGACAGAAAGCAGAATGACAGTTCCCAGGTGCTGGGGGGAGGAGGGAATAGGGAGTTATTGTTTAATGAGTAGAGTTTCAGTTTTGGGAAGATGAGAAAGTTCTGGAGATGGATGGTGGCAATGTAGATGCACACAGCAACATACATGTACTTAATATCACAGAACCGTACAATTAAAATGGTTAAAATGGTACATTTTATATTATGTATATTTTATCACAATTTTTTTAATGAGGCAAATCAAACACAGGCTCTTCCTGTGACGAAATAAAAATCATGACACAGTTGTACTAAAAAGGACAACAGGCTGGAATATTTGAATTCGACAGGGTCCTGCAAAATGGTAAGAACCTACAGTCATGTTATAAAATCTTCAACCAAGAAATGATCATTTTAGAGCACTAGAATGGTCATATGGAATCCCTGGGCTCCAGTTCCAACTTTGTCACTAACTAGTTCTATAACACTAGGCAAGGGAGTTGCGTATCCCCGGGCCTCAGTTTACTGATTTGTACAAGGGGGTTGAACTAGATGACCAAAGCACCTCAGCTGGACCAGAGGTTATCAACTTGTGGTCCTGCGGCAGAATCTGGGAACATATGAAAAATGCAAATTATTGGGCCCCTCCCAGACTTCCCGAATCAGGAACTCTGCGTGTGGGCCCAGCAATCTAGGTTTGAACAAGCTGAGATAGGTTTGAGAACCACTGAGCTAGGACATTTTATGTTTTTATAGCTAATAGTGATCTGAGTAAGCCACATTTTTATGGAAATAAAAAGCATAAACAGCCAGACACATAAAAACACATTAGCAAATGAATAGGAATAAAGAGGATAATTACTTTTTTCAAAAATGAAGTGTAAATATAAAGTAGCAAATTAATTTTTTTTAAAATCATAATTCTTAAAAGTCCAAATGAGTGCTGTCCTTAAAAGTTATAATAGCCTACCACCTGCTGTTTTAATGATGCAGTTCTTGCTTAAAGCATTTTTGAAACTTTATTTGGAACCGACTGCTGAGTCAGTTTAGAAGCTGAACGAAATCAGCTTCATTTGTTTGGAACTAAAAGTATCTTCATTTAGCTTGAGCCTAGACTTATTGTCCTGATTAGGCGGCTTGCAGAAATCAAATTCCCTCTGAAAGGAAGAAGACTGCCCATCCCTGAGGATATTCAAAGAATGTGCTGCAGCCTCGAAAGCGATTTCCAAAGCATAGCTCAGACGTGTTTCGGATAATGACAGAATTACATGTTTGACATCACAGAGTGCCTGGAAAGGGGCAACACTCACTTCATGCAAGCTCAGACCTGAGAGCTGGAAATGGAACAAGAGGTCATTCTTGGGGAACAAGAACTCACCCTTCAACAGGAGTGGAATAGTCTCACCATTTCACAGATGAGCAGTGAAGGCCATAGGGGGTGAAGAACGTGTCTAAGGTTATGGAACTCACAAATGGAACCAGAACTTAGCTTTCTTAAAGAATCTTGACTAGGCTAAGGAACTTTGAACCAGGGAGTGGGGACAGGATCAGTAGAAGGCCCCACCCACCAGACTGTGATGTCACATCAGAAGACGAAGCTCCCAGCCCAGTCACTTTCTTCATAAAACAAAAGACTCTTTTGAATGTACTGAATATTTTGGCACCAGCCCTGGTCAATTCTTTCTCTGACGGTGGGTTGCAAAATATTTCTAGCATCCCACAAAGTCCAGTGAGGACAAAGAGGGTGGAAAATTCTTTCTCCATTTAGCCACACAGACTTGCTGGTCTTTGGCAAGGAGGTGCCCAGTGTACCATGCTTCCCCACCCCGCGGGGCAAAGGGGAGGGTGAAGGCGAAGGGTTCTGTTCCCCAGGCTCCTGGCCACTCAGGACTTCTGCTGGCCCACAGCTGGAACAATTTCCTCCTTGTTCCACACTGTGTTATTCTAAAATGTTCACTTTAGGGGTGAGGGGTGGATGGGAGGAGATACTAAAAATGAAATATTATTTTGAATATTTATCAAGTTGTTCCTACCCTTGGCTCCTCAAAAGTTCTTTAAAATCATCTTTTTCAGTTTATTTTATTTTACGTATTAAAAAAAAGATGGGGGTCTCATTATGTTGCCCAAACTCTTGGCCTCAAGTGATCCTCCTGTCTCAAACTCTTGGCCTCAAGTGATTCTCCTGTCTCAGCCTCTTAAAGTGCTGGGATTATAGGTGTGAGCCACTGTGCCTGGCTACTTCTTTATGGATCTCTCCCAACATCCCATAATCTAAATCTCTCAATCTTAGTTTGGCACATCCTCTCTTTCCTGTGTGATTCTCTCTCTAGTAAGACTATGCGCTCTATAGCTGAAGTGTGGCATTCTCTTTATTTCCCATAGCACCCAGCATGCTGGTGGGTGCAGTGCAGGTACCCAGCCATCATGTGGTGATGGTGTTGGTGATGTTATCACATGATCACATATGCCTACTGTGTGCTGGGCACTCAAACAAGTACTCTGCTGATATGCATGACCTCAGCTAATCCTCAGAACAGTACTACGTGCGAGGGGCTATTAACTCCATTTTTTCAAGCTGAGGCTCACAAAGGCTAAGACAGTAGCCTATTCAAGGTCAAGGGAGGGGCTCAGGTGCAAATTTAGGTGTCCTGGACTCCAAAAGCAGAGGTCTTAACATCCAGACATCACTCCCTGCCAAGTTAAGAAGTTAGAACCCACCCTCAGCCTATCTTCTACCGCAGGTGGTTCTCTCTACCTCAGCTCCATTCCCTCGCCTGCCTTCCTAAACTCCAGGGCCAGGGAAGAAGAGGCTCTCAATACCCAGGGGGTGACTTCAGGGACCACCAAGGAGATTGCTGACCGTTGAAGAACCAGGAGGAGGTGGAAAAAGCAGCTGACAGAGAAAAGGTAGTGCCTTGAGTGGCATAGACCTCCTTCTCCCCAGGCCCAGCAGCCTTTCTGTACAAGCTGCCCTACATACAGATGCTACCCTGAGGCTTGAAAGTCCCTGAATCACAGTCCTTCCACACACACCCCTCACCCCTGAAAGCACCCAAGGCTCTGACAGGGTGAGAGAGCCACATTATAGCTACATGTCCAAGGAGAATCACTGTCACTCCAGCAGAGAGTGGGATGCATTTATTTCAACCTCCCAATGTCACCTTAATACTTCTGTGTGAGACGCAGGGGAGGGAAAAACCAAGGTGTCGAGGCACTGTTATGCTGGGTTCCCCACTGGGTTACCCACCTGGGTTCCCTGTCCTGATCAGGAGACGGCAGAGGGAGCACCACGCTAGGTGTCAGGACATCCGGGTTCAGGTCCCAGATCTTCCAGTAACTCTCTGGGCCTCAGGGACCACTCATCCCTGCAGCATGGAGGTCACTGTGTGGCTTGTAAAGGGCCTTCCAGTGGCTCACGCCTGTGGTTCTATGGCCAGACTATGGAAGCTGCCCTGCCAACCCCATGCTGCTGGCCCCAGCCAGACTGCAGACGGTGCAGAGCTAAGCAGTGATAGGACGTTATCCTGGCCCACTCCCTGGGAATCTGACCCTGCTCCTCTTCAGCTACAGGCATGCTTTGACAGTCTTCCAAGAAAAATGCTGACCTCTGGCCTGCTAGGTTCCCAGTTAAACAAAGGACTGCAAGCTGGTGAGCTGGGGACCATCCTCCGGAGGGTTGGGTCATCTTCCACCTGCCAGCTGACTCCTGCGCACATACACTCCACACCCCAGCTGCACAGGCCACGGAGCGGGGTCGATGCTCCCTGGAGGGGCCTTCATGCTGACATGACTTCAGTGGGATGTAAGTGATGGGGAAGGGGCTAGAAAGCAGAGTTTATGGGTCACTGCTCCAGTGCCATCCCAGCCCTGCACAGCTGTCACTCAAATTTCGACTTTCGGGGTATGAAGTGCCCTCAACTTAACTCTGCACCTTGTTCTATCCAAGTTGAAACTCCTATTCAGCCAGGCTGCCGCGTTTCAGCCAAGCCCCTTCTGGCCCATAGTGCTTGCCACATATGGCTTCTCTGGATTCACACAAGCTGGGCTCTCAGTGCAAGTCATCCAGTGCCATTCTATCCTGTGTTGAGGCCCACCCCTTCCTTGTAACTACTGTTTAAGATGGGCTTTCTAGAAAGTCATCTGGAGACACCTCCAGCACACCCTACCTCTAGCCCTTATGCTTGACCTTCAGCCCTTATCCATGGCTTCCAGCAGCTATACACGGGTTTCCCCAAACTTGACGCATATGTAGGCATATTCCAAAGGAAAGAATACCGCCCAGACTCTCATGAGCATACCCGAGAACCCCAGGGGTCTACATACCCCAGTGTGAGAGACGCTATCCTAAGAAACCAAAATCTACCTTTATGAAAAACATCTTTCAATTTCAAATTAGAATTGCAAAAGAGAAGTTTTGTCTTTTAACTGGTAAAATAATAGAAGAGCACATGGTAAACATTCTCCCAGAATTCAGTGAGAAACACTGAGCTACAGTTTTCACTTATTCATCAAATATTTATTGAGGGCCTCACAGGTGCCAGGCAATGCTCTTGGCAATGGGATTCAGGGGTAAACAAGACATTGTCCCAGCACTCACAGAGCCTACCTTCCAGTGGGAGAGATGGGCCATGAAACAATAAACAGAGACATAAGTGCAGGTAGTGAGGAAGTACTGTGAAGAAATACACAGTGGGGAAAGTGGAGAAAGGAGTGTGGGGAGGAAAGAAGGGCAGATTTTACGTAGGGTGGTCAGGAAGTGATATCAAAGAGAGACTTAAATAAAATAAAGAAGCGAACTGGGAGGTGAGGCGGGGAACAGCTTAAGGCAGAGGGAAGAAAAAGGAAAGGCCCCAAGGCTAGAGCTGGTTGGAACATTGAGGAAAAGCCCAAAGACAGCCTGGCAGAGCAGGGGGAACTGTGGGGCAGGGTAGGGAGGGCCAGATCATGCAGTGCCTTGTATACCATGGAGATGAGCCTGACTTTATGGAAAAGATGAAGGGAGGCATGGCCAGGGGTTGGGGTGGGTTGAAATGTTAAAGAAAAAAATTATCCAATGCCACTTGTTAAAGCATGGTAAGGCAGACTTTATTCAGGACCATCCAGATAGGTGCAGGGAGCATTGCAATAAGGTCTTGCAGTCGGGGAGAGAGATTGGGCTCAACTCTGAATACAGCATGGGTGAGTGGGAATTTGTAGCCAAGAAGCAGGGTGGGGGTCGGTGGATGGAAAATTACTAAGAGGAAACATCAGGAGTAAGGGGGATTCTGGCTAAACAGACCGAACAGGATTCCTGCTGCAAACAGGCCAGGGTGATCAGACATTACCTGGGGAGTGGTGGAGGATGAGGAACCTGGTCAGATATCAAGGGTGATCAGATACCCAAGGTGGGGGGTTCTTGTCAAACTGACTTAGCAGGGTTCTTGCTGAAACTGGATTTTACAAGGAAGTGCCGAGGTAGGCCTAGCAGAAGTTTCAGGAACCTGGCTAAAGTTTGGTCAAGCAAAGAATCTTTGTCAGAAACAAGGGACTGTTGGGTTTTTCTTTCTCTGTCTTTTGTCTACTATCCTGTGTTCTTCAGGAACCCGTGGTTCCCCCATCAGACTGAAGCTCATTGAGGGCAGGGGTTGTGTCTCCCCTCTCATACTAGAAGCTCTTCCCTACCTTCTGCTGCTGCCTTCTGCCTTCAGGACAAGGCCCCATTCATAGTAAAGCTCAACTGGGTAGTGACTCCAACCCAGAAATGAGCTCCAGGGAGCAGAGGAACTACTAGCATTAGCCTGGCAGGCTCTATTTGGTTGGTGCAAATGTAATTGCAATTTTTGCTATTACTTTTAATACAATCAGAAAAAAGTGGAGGGAGCTATGCATCTGTCACCAATAGACAGGCCTCCCCAACCTGAGCTGTGCCCTACCTGCCACTTAATGCCCAGCGGCTCTGCACAGGTGTCACCTACTTCAGATGCACACATCCCCCGGGGTGGCTCAACAGATGCACCTGCTGGTCAACCTGGGGTCTTGTCCTAGGGCCAAGGTGGAGGCTCAAGCAAAGGTGATCCCTGCCTGCCATGCTGAGGCACCATTGTGGGGAACACAGCGACACCACCCCACATCACTGCCACAAACAGCCTCCACCTCTGCCCCTGCCCCAGGGGAGCCTCAGTTGCCTGTATCCATAGCAACTGACATTTGTGAGTTGCAGTCCCAGGAGGGAGGGCAGGAGGGCTGCTACACTCTTTGCTTATTCTGAAAAGAGACAGGCATTTCTCTGGTTAGCTTGGGAGGCCTGAAACTCCTGAAAGACATGTCCTCATCCACTTTCATCTGTCTTCTGTCTCAGTCAGCAAGGTGAAAATGGACATGATACATCCATTCAAAGACAGGACTTTCTTTTGGGTTCTCTCTGAAGCTGATCCTGCACAAAATTTTGCTTTTAAAATACCTGGGAACTCAGGGTGGGGTCAACTAGGAAAAAATAACCCCAAATCCCACTGCTGGAAGGAACTTGAGAGGTTTCATTCCCCTACCTCTGAACCAGATGAAACCTCTTCCCATCTCACAGTGAAAAACTCAAGGCCAAGCGCGGTGGCTCACGTCTGTAATCCCAGCACTCTGGGAGGCCGAGGCGGGTGGAGCACAAGGTCAGGAGATCGAGACCATCCTGGTTAACATGGTGAAACCCCGTCTCTACTAAAAATACAAAAAATTAGCTGGGCATGGTGGTGGGTGCCTGTAGTCCCAGCTACTCGGGAGGCTGAGGCAGGAGAATGGCGTGAACCCGGGAGGCGGAGCTTGCAGTGAGCCGAGATCGCGCCACTGCACTCCAGTCTGAGCAACAGAGCGAGACTCTGCCCCCGCCACCAACAAAAAAAGAAATTAAACATTACAATGGGAAAAAAAATTACATTAAAATGCCAATTACTACACTTCTTTTTTCTTCATTCCTAAGAGATTTCAGCCATACTGGGCCTCACTTCAGTGTTTCAACTCCCTGTTAGCTCATGCAGGCAGAGCTGTCTAAGTCTAACTTAAACCCTGTAGGTGATGGCTTAAACATGGACAGGGATGAAGGGCTTCCTGGGATGAGAAGAAAAGAGGTTCTCAGGTTTTCTTTTAAAATAAATTGTGCACTCTCCCTGCAACTGAGATAACTAGCTGAGTCAATGTTCTGGCTCTAGAAAATGTGTTCACACTCACAAGGTAGGCCTCCATGCAGAAAATAAGGCTGCCAAGCCGCTTCACCCCAGAATGAGAGGGCCAGCACCACCAGCTGTGCCCACAGCCGAGAGCCCACAGCACGAGAACCCCAAACCATCTGATCACTGAGCAAGGTCAAACCAGATCAGAAATTGCCCTTTATACCTCACACTACCCCTTCTATTCCCACAGCTCTTCTCCCTTGAAAGATGCTAAATCTTCTTTTAAATAAAAGCAGAACAAACAAACCCAACTCAATTCCTTTCTCTCTGTCCCTTTCTGCAGTCTCAGGATAGAACACTTTCTCAAGTTCCAGCCTTCACTCCTTCCCATTTGCAAAAGAACTGCCCTGTTTTCGAAATAAAAATAAATCCCACAGTCCTCTATAATGTCAAGAGAAAAATGTACCATTTGGCTGCCCCCAGATCCTATGAGAAAGCACATCTGGTGAGATTTTTACATAACCACATTTCTGCAGCCTAAGAGACGGTTCCTGTCATCTCTCCTCTCTCCCATCCCTTGGTCCTCCCTGTCCTACATTCACCCTGCACAGGCAGCAGCAGCAAAGTCCATGGGTTCCACCCCTGCTAGCTGTGTGGGTTCAGTGAGCCCCCGCAAGCCCTGGTTTCTTTGTCTATAAAACAGAGATCACTGTACCCTATCCTACAGACGACTGCTTTGCGGAGGAGACGAGTAGTAATATGAGACAATGTACACATTTCCATAAAGTACTTTGGCACATAACAAATGTTAGTTATTCGCTATTTTTTTTTGTCCCACAAAGTTTTTGGGAGTAGATTAACCAACTTGTCATAGTTACATTCAAAGCACCTAGTGTCTGGCATGCTGCAGATATTTTAAATTTCATTTACAAAATAAAAATGTTCATTAAATCTAGTTGAAGAGGCCACAGACTTGTTTTGCACTGGTTGGTCCCTACTTCTGCCCTCAGATTAGCTTTGCTCAGTGCTATTCCCCTAAGAGGGAGGTTATCCTCAAATAACCTTTTTTTTTCCACTCAGAAGAATCTCCAATAAAAATCAAACTGTAGGAAGAAATTGCTCTTCAAAAGGAAGAGCATCCCACCCCACCAGTTCTGGTCAGGCCTCTCCAAAGATCTGACCCCCTGCCTCCTGGATGGTATTCAGTAACCAGATGAATAATGAACCATCAGAGGGGATTCCAACCGGTGGCAATTAACAATCTTCCAGCTGGGAAGGATTTAGCTCCATGGTGCCCAGATCTGCCGACTCTCCTACCCTCTTCCAAAACATACCAACTGCTACCACATGAATTGGGAGGATCCCGCAGATCAAAGAGAAGAATCCGCTGGATGAAACAAGACTGGCCAAGTGTTGATCACGGCTGAAGCTAAGTGATGGGTACGTGGGGATTCATTATACTACACTCTCTACTTTTGTATATTTTGAAAAACAAAACAAAACTTTAATTATAATTCCACATTTTACCAGAACTAGGGCAAAAAAGCCCAAGGGGTTTTCTTTCCAAATTATCAGGGAAACTCCAGGCCTGATTTCCATCTTAAAAGAAAACATCCAGGAAATTTCTCTAGCACATTTGCATTTACAAGACCAGGGAGTTATTAAGTTAGTGCAAAAGTAATTGCAGTTTTTGCCATTATGTTTTTTTAATGGCGAAAACTGCATTTCCTAATATTTAGTTGGTGTAGAGAAAGAGTGTTGGCTTTTGTGATCTTGGACAAGTGACTTAACCTCTCTGAGACTCTCCTCAGTTTCTTTGCCCTTCAAACAAATTTTGACCCTCTCTCACAGGGCTGCCGTATAAAAGAAGATGAAGTTTTTAGTGCTGTGCTGACACCTTGAACCAGCACCTAGTAGATGTTTGATAAAATTTAGTCTTTTTTCCTTGAGGAAACAAAGATGTTCTGTTGTATTCTTGCATTAAGAAGCTTAATGGAATCAAACTCCAGAAGTCAGCTGCTGGCCAGGAGAAACCTAGACACACTGAAAAGAAAGCTTCTGGGGAAAGGAACTCCAAACTATTGCCTGGGAAGCCTGGGTCCGGAAGTACCCACCAAGGGCTGCAGTATTTGAAACATCATTTGCCACAGGCACTAAGTCAGAGGAGACAGTGCAGCAGATGAGGAGCAGAAATGCATTCCACTCCAGGTCCTGGTGCGAGGGCAGGTTGAACTAGGAGAAGTTGCTAGGAGGAGCTGCTGAGCACTCAAATACTATAATGACCCGAATAGATATTTGTACACTAATGTTTATGACAGCATTACTCACAATAGCCAAAAGGTGGAAACAACCCAAATGTCCATCAATGGATAAATGGATAAACAAAATGTAGTATATATTGATAAATAAAAACAAAAGCCTAAGCCCCTCGATCGACTGCATGGAACCCCTCTTGGCCCCCATAGAAACCTTAAAAATTGAGTTCTAGGCCATAATGGGACGGGAAGTCAGACATGCCTCATTATACCTCCCACCTCAATAACCACTATCACAGTTTCCTTCCTAAAGGTTAAATAGAAACTAGCCCTCTCCAAAGACTTGCTCCACCCCGATTTCAGCCAACTACCTGCCTGTTCCATTTTGCAGTTTTGATACAAGTGACCAGCACTGCCTCCCAATAGGAGACCACTGACCATGCACTGGTTCTGGACGTTTCACAGACGCTGTGTATAGGATGCCTCTGTGCCTTCCGTTTCACCATTGGGTGTACAGAGCCTAATTTTAATGCATTTAAATGTTAAGTCTCCATTCTAAAGTGGACATGAGGTGTTTGTAACATGCATGCTTGCTTACTGTGCATGTGTGCATACCCTGCTTTGTGAATATTTACAGCTCCTCCTATAATCTATTAAATATATATTTATATATTATTTAATATTTTAATATTTAATATTATTTATATATAAATATATAAATAAATATATTATATATATATATTTAGCCAACTCATTTGGCATAAATTCCTGTTCTACCCTTCCCTCCATCAAAGTGCTGGCTTTTGGTTTCTACCACAGGCTATGCTTCCGAGCCTACAAGCTGCTGCAACTCTTTGCAAGAAATAAAGCTCTCCTCCCCACATTTATGAGCCCCATGATTCTTCAGTTGACAACACATACAATAGAATATTATTCAGCCTGGAAAAGGAATAAAATTCTGATACTTGTTGCAATATTATGAACCTTGACAACATTATGTTAAGTGAAATAAGCCAGACACAAAAGCACAAATACTGTATGATTCCACTTATTGAGGTTCCTAGTGTAGTTAAGTTCAAAGACAGAGAAAGTAGAATGGTGGTTGCCAGGGGCTGGAAGGAGGGGAGAATGAGGAGGTAGTGTTTAATGGTCAGTTCTAGTTGGGGAGGATGAAAGGGTTTTGAAGATGGGTGTAGTGATGGTGGTTATATAATAAGTGAATATACTTAATGCCACCAAACTGTACATTTAAAAATAGTTAAAATAGTAAATTGTATGTTGTGCATATTTTACCATGATGAAATAAGAAAATAATGACAAAAGAAAGAAAAGAAAGATATACCATAATGACAACATTTTGGCTTTAGTTTATATCCTTCTTTCCCTAGAACTGAAAGTATCCTTAAAATATGCAGGGGCTGTGGGGTGGGGGTGAACTGTAAACTGGATAAGGAGATTTTTAGGGGGCAATAGAAATATACTCCATCTTGATTGGAGTGGTGGTTACATGGGGCATATACATTTGTCAAAACGCATCTGTACTCTAAAATGAGTACATTTTATTGAGTGTAAATTATACCTTGATACAGTTGATTTTCAAAGTTGAGAAAAAAACAAAAATGAACAAACAAAAAATCTCTAAGAAATAAAGCCTCACTAGTAATTTAGGAGGCCTATCTTAAAGGCTCAGGAAGGAAGACAATACATCCCAAATGACTGTGTATTACCAGGCAATTCTAGGCTGAGTCTAAGAGAGTTGCAGACCCCTCCTCCTTCCACTTTTCCCCACCAACCCCGGAATTTCAGAGTCAGTCAAACAAAGACCCTATCAGACATCTCCTTAGGCTGATAGAAGTTAGAGTTCCAAATGTTCCCTCAAAAACTAGTTAATAACATCCTGTCTTGGTTGGAGATTTGTGGGAGTGGGGAGGAACAGGGTGGCTGGTATCTACCGTTGGCTTCTGGTGTGTGCTTAGGGCCATTACCATGTCACTTACATCTTCTCCTACAAAGAACCCACAGCAGGGGACCTGAGGGGCGTGGCAGGGGGAGAGGGCGGGGGAGTGCTCAGAAGAGAACCCGGGCCTGGAGATCCGAGCAATCTCATTGGACTGCACCTCTCCAGCCCTCGAGGCCTCCCGACAATCTGCAATCATTTTGCAGAATGTTCCCTCCTAGACTGTTTTTAGGGAAAAGAAGCACCTTAACTTTCTAATCCCGTATGACTCAGGCACCTCCAGATTCCCTACTCTGTTCTTCTTTCCTCTTCCTCCGGCAAAATATAGTCACCTCTTAGGCACATGTGACTTCTGGGAGGCAGACAGCCTCAGTAGTGTCGCCAGGCTCCCGGTCTAACCTGGAGGCTGACAGAAAACAGTGGAAGTCTGGGGTCTCCCCTCTTCCCTTCAGTGCCTCCCAGGCCTCTTTATGAGTGAAGGGCTCACAGCCAAGGGATGGGGAGTGAGGAAGATGCAATGTGAACAGGAGATTTGGATTTGTTCACAGTCTGAAATCCAGCTTAAGGGTAATCAAAACGCAGATGTGTCTACATCAATATGAGCACCTTATCCAACCCACTTTCTTCTAGAGGCTGAATGATTAAAAAAACAAAAACAAAAACAAAAACAAAACAACAACAAAGCAGACCCACACTCAAATCTTGACTTTTCTACCTAATTGCTGTGTAACCTTAGGCAAGTCACTTAACCTGTTTCCCCATCTATAAAATGGGGATTGTGGTATTTGCCTCATTAGGTTACTGAGGGACTAAATGAAGACATATCAAGGGACGGAGCAGGGACTGAGGGTAGCCAGAAAGTATGATGCCACCTGCCCCCACCACCCACCCCTCTCATTTTGACCTTATTCAGTCTATAGCAAAGTGGAAAGTTACCTCTCCTTTTCCAAAGTGATGATAAACGTCGGGCTGACTCTATCACTGGGCCCTCCTTTAAATGTCAAGAGAAGTTTGCTTTAGGCATGCAAAGTGTGCTTGAATCCCTGAGAAGTATAAAGCAAGATGACATTCAGACCAGGCCCCAGGCCTAGGTGGGAAGGGGAGAAGGGCACCAGCAGAGGCAGGAAGGATCCGGGGCAGATGCCATCAGGACCTAGGGCCCAAGGGTGGAGAGAAGTAGATTCAGGATGGTGGGTTGGAAGTGCAGGAATGGGAACCAGGGGCAGGGCCCTGGAGAGCCTATCACAGGGCAGATCGGGTGGAATAAAGCCACGTGATTCCACTCCAGGCCCCCAAGCAGCCAGATACTACTGAGCTGTGAGGAAGATCCAGGAAGTCAGAAGCCTGGCATACACCAGAAGACAATGCTCACCTCCAGAGACCCAAAATGGGGCCAAAGGCAGCCCAGGGGGGCAGAAGAACTGGAATTTAGCATGTGGCCTTGCACTGGCTCCTACGACAAAAGGGAGTGGCAGCAGGAAGCAACGTGGAGACCATGGGTTATTTAACCTGAGCCAAGCTGAGTGGCAGGAGACACAGTGAGGACACCTCCAACATGGGCCTGTCCCCCAGCGGAGGAAGATTTCGGCTGGGTAGGAATGAAGGGGAACGAAGGCTGCATAGGACTGGACAGAGAGAGCCTCCTCCTTCCTACTCCTGTGCTAATGATTTCATGGATTAGTTCATTTATCTTCTCAAAATCCAAGAGGCAGGTGCTATTAATATCACACTTGACAGATGATGAAACCAGAGGTCACCCAGCTAGGGGCTGAACTGGGACTGTTCCCCAGCAGTCTGGCTCCACCCCCACCTGTCCGCCCACTGCGCCATGCTACTTGCAGGGTGTTAGCTGCCCTGCTCCCCACTGCAGCTTCTGGAGGGAGAAGACACAGCCCCTACCCCACTCCCAGAACATTCTCCTGAGACTGCTGCCATGGTACAGATCAGGGTGACAGAGGGGAAGTAAAAGCTACAGCAGCCCAGCTGGTTGGCAAAGAAGAGTCCCCCATCCCCATCCAGATGGCTCACCAAGCCCACTGAGGGGCTCTTTTCTCTGGCTTCTTCATTGCCTCAGATTGGAGGGCCCCCAGCAGCTGTCCCTAGCACACATGACCCACAGATGCTTATGTCCTAGGTAAAGAACAAAGCATTCCCCGGAATCTGTCCAGCTCCTTGTGTGCTCTGTGGTGGGAGGCCCAGGAACAGAGACCCCAGCAGAAGCCAAAGGCTTCTTTCTGGGTGAACAGGCACATCTGACTCAAAGGCAGAAATGAAATGTCCACTAAACCACGGGAGTGGTTTCTCTCTCTGGGGCTTCTTCTCTAAGCCTGGGGGATTCTCTGGCCTCCCTGGGCTTTTCCTAGGACTCCAAATCCCAGCCAGGTACTTGGTGTACCCAGAGCTGCTGGCTGGTTGCTCCCTGTTCCTACTGACACATGGTCCAGCATCTTTCATGGCAGACCACTGCTGGCCCAGGGTCCAGAAAACAGAGCTGCCAAAATCCCAAGAGAGAAAATCTCTTGAGTGGTCATTAATCCAGAGTCCAGCCTGCAAGACAGCTCCCTTCTGAAATGCAAGATGCCTCTCAAAGATCTGGAAGGAAGAACATTTCACACAGCCCCCCTCACTGTCAGGAAGTATTTCCTTGCATCTGACCTCAGTCCTTCTTATGGACACCAAAATAACCCACTTTATTGCCTTCTCCTGAGAGGCAACATGGCAGCAAGCTCCAAGAGGCTCCAAGCATAGGGGCTCTAAGAGAGCAGGTTCTTGGGCCTGGCTCAGTCACCGACAGTGTGACACCGGGCAACATGCTTAACTTCTCTGGGTTTCAAGATCCTTGATTTTAAAATGAAGATATCATAGGTTGTTGGAAGGTTTATATGAGAACAGACATCCAATGCTCAGAGCACTGCCTACCATGGAGAAGGCACTCAGTGAAGAGGAGCCATTGTGATTACAGTTGTTGATGGTGTTGCCATCACTGGGGGAGACCATCTCACCAATTCCTCCTATTGCACCCTGAGCACATCAGCCTCAGAGAGAGGGTTGTCCAAGGATGACTCAGCCTGCCTAACTCTATGATGAAGGCCCTCATCTTCCAGGAAGCCTCCCACAGCAAATGACAATGTTACAACAGAGCCAGTAGGAGCCCCCAAAAAGCTTGGTGGAGGACACTGGGTCATTCCTCCAAGCCAGGTGCCCAGCCGGCTGACTGCAGTTGGGTTGACCACACACAAGCCTGCACTCCCCAGCCCCAGCTGTCTCACCAGCTCCTGTGCATTCAGCCCAGCAATAAACCAAAGAAACAGTGCTCCCAGGAGCATGCAGATGCTTCTAAAAATAGTCACTGCTCCTTCAGACTGTGGGAGGGAGATGGGAAGCAAGTGTCCACAGTGCCTGTTGGAGCCAAGGAGAGTCCAGGAAGGAGCTGCAATTGGTCTCTGTAGAGCCTCCTCATCAGCCTGTGGCACTCAGGTCCGGGATGCGTGATGCTCAGGAAAACTGTACCGTTTGCTTTGCGCATAGGGTTGAGGCAGCACTCCACAATGTTCCTGACACTCTGTCCTGGGGTGAGATCTGGCTGCCTCTGGGAAGGTTGAATTGGTCTGAGCCAGGGAGGCAATACTCCAATAACCTGGGATCATCAGTTTGTGCTGGCCCTAATGCAGCCTCGAACCTTCCTGGGTTAAGTACGGTCACTGAATCTTCAACCCGAACAAAACTTTAAAGTCACTGGATCCAAACCCCTGCTTCAGAGAGCCCTGTACCCAAAAGGACAAGACAGACTGTCCCTTCCGCCACCCTCCTTTTTCCCTCCCAACCAACAACAAACCAGTACACATCTCTGTAGACAGAGCTGTCTTGACATGAAAGAGTTTCCTAATTCAGGGTAGCTCTGGACCAAAGCCACTTCCAAAGGTCAAAGTGAACATCATTAGCCAGGCCAGGTGACATAAGCCTGTGTGGGCTCTGTCTTCATTCTTGTTTTGGTTTAGCATGAAGTGACAGGAAACCAAGTCTCCCCTGACCCAGAAACTGCTCTCCATCCCTAGAAGCCAGCTGAGAGCAAAAGGAACTATTCTCACTTCCTCCCAACCAGCAGCTTCCGCATTCCTGGCCTGAGATCCTGAGATCCAGAGATGCCAAGACGCAGGAGGGAGACAGCTGGTTTGAGATGGTGGAGCCCAGAGCAAATGGCCAAAGGAGAGAACAGGAGAAGACTAACATAGAACAGAGACACACCACAGAGTTAACACAGGTTTCACAATTAGATGCACAACATTGATTCCCCCTCCTCCAAAATGCTCTCCGGCATCTCACTTTTCCAGACACCCTCATTCCTCAAATCAAAGCTCCCCTGCCCACCCATACAGGGGCTTTGGAGCCTTGTCCTTGGCCTCTCTTCCTCCTAAAATTTCAGCTCATTTAGGACAGGAGACCAGTACCACCACCTCTTTCCCCTTCAAGCCTGTCTACTTCATATTTCAGATCTTAACCCCAACCAATCCACTCCCTGGGCTAGGAAGATTCTTGCAGCCCTTCTGCACAACCACAGTCTTAGCTTTGTTGGGAAAGTATGCGCAATCCTAGCACACACTGCTTCAGAGTCTTTGAAGGCCAAAGCAGGAGGAGTGGGGTGAGGATGAGAGGCCAAGAGGGAGGGCAGAGTTGGCCATCCTACCTCTCTCCTGAAGGAGCCATAGTCTGGTTCATCCAGCGTCTTCTCAGTCTCCCTCCATGGGGACAGGTGGGGAGGGAAGCTAGGCATTTCTTAGGCCCCAGGCCATCCCAGCTGGCAGACTTAGGCCTGAGCAAAATCCCAGCAAGATCCTTCTTTTCCCTGAAAGTTGGCCTCAGAGAAAACACAGCAGCCCTGCCCTGGGTGGAATCAAAATAATTCCTGGCTTCCCTGCTCCTTGTCACCCCCCACTGGCCACGTCCCCAGCCCTCTATGGCATAAACAGGGCTTTATTATCTCAAGCCCACCACGTCCTCTGAGAGTGCCGTGAATGGAACGCCACACAATACACTTGTTTATTAATAACCACTCACCCCTCCCTCGGCCGGCTTGCTCACTCGCTCACCGCTGGGTCCCCCTCATGCATAATGGAGGAGTTGTGTGGCCCATGACACAAGCCAGGCTGTGCTCCTGAGGGGATAGACAGAGAGACGTACCAGGCCGGGCCAGGCTCCCCAAGGCGGGGGTAGGGTGGGGAGCAGACCCCCCTGTTAAGATTCAGAGACGTCATGTTTTGTAGGGGAGCACAGTGTGGCAGGGGTGGTCCTGGCCCTCCCCCATGCACACGTCCTCCATGAACCCAAGCCAGGGGTGGCAGCTGGTCATGTAACCTTTATGTAATACCCACCCTGTTCCATCCAGGGCTGTGTGCTGGCCCCGCACAGGACAATGGCTCCCGCACAGAACAGTGGCTCTCCGCAACTTTGGTGCCCTGGTCCACTTCTGCTTGAGAGCCTCGGGACAAACCTCTCTCTTTCACTTGACAGCCCATTACACATTTGATTACAGCCATGCGTGTGGCCCTTGTCCCTATCTTCTGCAGGCTAAATATCTCCAGTCCCTTCAACCTCCCTTCATGAACTATTTCCACTCACCACATTGTCCTGCTTCCTCTGAGATGGACAAACTTCATTGGGTCAGAGATTCTCCTAGACTGCAAGGCTCAGCTCTCCTACCCTACTGGAGGAGGCATCCCCTAATGACCGCCTTCCCAGAAGGGAGTTTGGAAAAACATGAAAACATCTTAAAAATATTTATACCCTTCATTGCATAAATTCCATTTCTGGGAATGGATCTTAAATAATCAAAGATAATTAGAATATTTAAGTCACACATATATTCAGCAGAATATTGTTTATCATGTTAAGAAAAAGTTAGAAACAACCTAAACAATCATCACTACTGGAAATGACAAACAAACTACAGCACGCCCATGGTTTGAAAGGCAGTACAGTGTGGAGATTATAAGAGCTCTGGAGCAGGCGATCTGGGTTCAAAATTTGGCTCTGCCATTTACTGTCTTTGTTGCCTTGGGCAAGTTACTTAGTGTGGGCAAGCCTCGGGCAACTGTGCCTCAGTTTCCTTATTTCTATAACTGGGATCACAGTATCAACTTGAGTTACAAAGATTCTCTAAATGACAGTACCTAATACGTATGGTAAATGCTAAAAACTGGCCTGTACTCTTAATACTCTCATAAGCAATGAAATGTGAGATATTTTATCAAAATGATAAAATAATATAGTAAAATATTTTAATCAAATGGAAGATTCAGTAAAAAACAGATTACAAATATAGGAGAAGAATGACTATCTTTGAGCAGTGAAATTATGGATAATTTGCTTTTTTTCCCCTTTGTGCTTATTTATCTTTTCTAAGTGTTCTGCAATGTAAACATAAATCACTTTTGTTAACAAGATAAAGTACTTGTGGTATGGCGCCCAGGGCAGGGCATAATTTCCCCACACAGGGTGCACGGGGCAGCCCTTCGGGACAGGCTCATATTGTGATGCTTCTTCAACCACCACATCCCACTACTGGCTCATACTGAGCTTCAAGTCAACAACCCACACTCCCACCCTGGCTCCCTCCAGCCCCACATCTAGCCCCCAGCTGGCCTTTTCACAGGGGCTCCTGTTGAGCCATTTCTCTTGCCTACAATGAATACAGGGCTAATGGAGTTTGTAAGGGAATGGGAAGGATAGAGGGGAAAGGCACAACCAGGATGGAAGGCATTGGCCCCAAGACTCAGCCGGAACAGAGTGAGCAGCTGAGGTCAGGGGCAAAATCCTGCCCAGGAAGAGGCAATCTTTTTCCATATCAGCAAGGTACAGAGGGGTTAATGGAGAGATCAGACTGATCCCACATTGAAGAGGAACAAAAGGGGATAAAATGCTGAGAAAATCAGGCAGCATCCAGATGACCCCCTGCTGGGTGGCCTGGGGGTTGGAGGGGTGGGCAGACCCAGAGGGTAGCTGCCCCCACGCTCCTGCCTCCTGTTCTCTGCCTGCTCTGAGCTCAGCTCAGTGTTGGAAGCCATCGCTTTGCAGTTCCTGTGGCTTTTCTCCTCATAGAGGCAGCCACACCAGCCCAGCCCATCTCCTAAAGCCACCTGTGGACAGCAGCCCCTTTCTCAACCCAGGGAGCCTAATGCCGATAGGGAACAGGAAGCCAGGAGGGGTTGGCAGCCAGAAAGAGGAATGTGGTGGGGGAAGACAGCTGCTGGGCAGGCCTGAATGTGGGTCACATTCACAGAGGACAGCCCGCGCCAATGCAGAGTGGCTCTAGTAACAGCTGGCCTGCCTGGGGGAGAGCACCAGCACGTCCTAGGCATCCTAGGCAGGGCAGCCGGGTCGTGCTCCCCTCATTCCCCAAGGCTCACTCCCCTGCCAGCCACAGCTCCCTCCAAAGAGGTCTGGTGCACCACATCCAGCCCACCTGCTCTTCCACACCAGAAGAGATCAGCAACACAATGACTTAGGGGAACTGTTGATCCTGTGGCCAAGTGCGGCCCACAGGGACTTGGGGACAGGGTGGACTGAGCAGGCCAGAGGCCCTCCAGCTGGATTTGCTCACTGACTCTAACTACTGCAGTGAAGGGTCCAGTTTCATCCCTGGGTGCATAATCCCCACTTCCCAACGTGGAAAGTGAATGCTATTACAACGGGAAACTTGCCACCACAAAGTATTTTGTCTGAAGTATTTAAGCAGAAGCTGGGTAATCCTGTCAGAGGAGCTTAGAAATCTCAGCACTGAGTGGGAGGTAGGACACGACCGCCCCCAGGGCCTGTCCAGGGCTGAGACCCCAGGATGACCCAGGGCTGGAAGCAGTGGCCAAGACGCAAGTCATTTAGAAGGGAGCCTTGGAGGAGGGTGTGAGGTGCCACTGGGCAGCCGTGGGCTAAGTCGGTACCCGCCAGGGCCTGTCTCGTCTCTGCTTGGAGCGGCTGCCGTATGGGTCTGCCTGTGGCTGTGCCTATGCATGAGCGTGTAACTGTGAGTGCATGGATGGCATGTGTGTCTCTGGGGAGGGGCTTCAGTGAGTGTGAGCATGTTCTGGCCATGTGTGTGTATAAGTGTCTTGGTGTATGTATAAGTCTAAATGTGCATGTATACCTGCCAGGCCTGGTGGGCATTTGTGTATATCAGGCACAGGGGATCTATCTGACTTGTATGTGTGTGCTTTAGTGTGACTCAGGACATGTGGGCACCTGTCAGCCTTCATGTGTCTATAGGTATCTCAGGACATGTGTGTGGTATTGAATGTGTGTTTTCTTGGGTTTACAGATTGTGTAGTGTGTGTGTGTGTGTGTGTGTGTGTGTGTGTGTGTGGTGAGTTCTGATAGTATGGCTGAGTTTTTATACGTGGGTCTCTAGGTCTCAGTGTGTTTGTTTGTCCTAGTTCCTGTATGTGTGTTTGTGGGCACATATGCCTATCTGGATATGGGTATTGTATTTCTGTTTCTGCGTGGGTGGAGCAGTCCCATGGTCTCCCTGTTGTTACCAGAATGCTCTCCAATTAGGAGCAACACTAAATAAATCTTCCATGTGCAAATCCTACAGGGACTCCCTGCTTCTGCAAAATAAAATCTAGCTCCTCCAGGCTGACATCTAGGGGTCCCCCCTTGTCAGCATTCAGTAATCCAATTGCACCTGTTTTTCTCCAAATGTCCAGGATAGTAACATCTACACTGCTGCTTTTTTTGTTTCTTTACCTAGAATTTCTTTACTTCATCTCTGGAGTAAAATTTGCCTAACAAATCCTATTCATCCTCTAAGGCCCAGTACCAATGCCACCTTCTCCAGGAAGCCAATCCAACCCTTCATGTCCACGCACTAACCATGGATATGGTGCACCAGATCTCTCAGGGTGGGACATGAACTCTCCTGCCCTGGCTTCCAAAGGACATTATGTATCCCTCTTACTAAGCAAAGATTCATTGTAATGATATGTTCAAATATTTCCCCCTCTACCAGATGATGAAAAACTATAGTCAGGGAGTTCATATTATGTCCTTTGCAGCTTCCAAGGTGCCTAGTTTGATGTATTGCACACACAGGCTTGCAGTGAATGTTCACTAAACTTGAGTTCAGCTATGCAGCAACGCTGTGAGTGGAAAGAGCGCTCACTGCCTCAGGGCCTTTAGAACTGAGCAAGTACAAGGCACAGGCCTGAGAGTTTTCAGCCCCAGGGTGCTGTAGGGCTGGGAAAAGCCTTTTACCCTTTCTGGACTCAGGATCGGTAGCTGAAAGAGCCTTTTCAAGGTCAAATGAGACAGGTCTGCCAGCTTCTTAATTCTTGGAAGCATGGTTACCTAAGAACTGACCTCTCAAGGGCTCGGCATAGCTCCAAAAGCCCCATCCACACTGGAATCATATCCAACTCCTGCAGCCAAGACGGCATCCAGTTACCATTTTTCCTTTAGCAGCCCTTGATCATCCTCTCTGCCCCACTACACACACACTCCAAATCCCAAGGTTCTCTCAGGTGGGCTGAGGTTTGGCAGTGTGAGGATACAGCTTATTCTGCCTCTTCCACCAGCCAGAGCTCCAGCCTCTGGAGCTGAGCTAGACCCTGATTGCTGCTGATGGGGAAGGGAGCAAGAAGCACTCTCCAGGACCCAGTGCTAGGAGAAAGTCCACTTGAGCAAAGTTGTGGATGACTGCACTTTGGCTGCCCCTTGAAAGAGATAGAAATGTTTGACTCATAATTTTAGGGCAGTCTACCAGAAAGGTTAAATTTTACAAAAGGATTGGCATATCAAATATTGATAAGGGTGTGGTACAAATGGAACTCCCATACACTGCTGGCAGAATGGTAAATTGGCACAATCACTTTGTAAAACTGCCAGTGTGTACTAAGGCTGAACATACTTCTATCCTGTGGCCCCACAGTTCTACCTCTGGGTATTCAGCCAACAGAAATCAGCACCATGCTCAAGAATGATTATACTTAAATTCATATGAAATTGCAAGAGGCCTCAACTAGGCAAAACAATCTTGAAGAAGAATAAAGTCAGAGACATTTCCTGATTTCAAAACATACTACAAAGCTATGGTAATCAAATCAGTATGGTAGTAGGATAAGGAAAAACTTTAATACCAATGGAATAGAATTGAGAGTCCAGAAATAAACCCATATTTCTACGGTCAACTGATTTTTGACAAGAGTACAAAATCCGCTCAATGGGGAAAGAACAGTTTCTTCAACAAATGGTGCTGGGACAACTGGATTTCCACATCAAAGGAATGAAGTTATACCCCAAACTACAAACCTCACACTACAGTAGTCCCCCCTGCCTTATTCAAAGTTTTGATTTCTGAGGTCTCAGTTACCCAAGGTCAACTGTGGTCTGAAAATAGGTGAATACAGTACATTAAGATATTTTGAGAGAGAGAGACTACATTCACATGACTTTTATTACAGTATAACTTTTCTATTTTATTATTAGTTATTGCTGTCAATCTGTTACTGTGCTTAATTTATAAATTAAACTTTATCATAGCTATGTATGCATAAGAAAAAACATAGTATATATGGGGTTCAGGACTACCCATGGTTTCAGGCATCCAGTGGAGATCTTGAAATGTATCCCTTGTGGATAAAGGGGCATTACTATATATAAAAACTGAGTCAAAATGGGTCAATGACCCATTTATGAGTGCTAAAACCATAAAACTCTTAGAAGAAAACTAGAAATAAAACTTCATAACCTTGGGTTTGTTAATGGACTTTTAGATGTAACACCAATGCACCAGCAACAACAAGGATGAGATAAACTGGGCTTCATCAAAATGTGAATCTTTTATGTATCGAAGGACGTTATCAATAAAGTGAAAAGACAACCTACAGAACGGGAGAAAACAGATGCAAATCCCAAGGTTTTCTAGGGTAGGCTGAGGGTTTGTGCTGTGAAGATACAGCTTATTCCACTTAATAAGGGTTTAATATCCAGGCTATATCAGGAACTCCTAAAACCCAACAACAATAACCACAACAAAAGACCAAAAGCCAATTTAAAAACAGCAAGGAACTTTGAACAGACATTTCTCCAAAGAAGACACATAAATGGCCAAGCACATGAAAAGATGTTCAATATCACTAATCATTATAGGGAAATGCAAATCAAAACAATGAGATACCATTTCACACCTACTATAGGATGTGTAGAGGATGGCTATAATCAATAAAATGAAAAATAACAAGTGTTTGTGAGGATGTGGAGAAATTGGAACACTTGTACACTGCTGGATGGGAATGTAAAATAGTGCAGCCACTTTGGAAAACAGCCTGGTAGTTTCTCAAAAAGTTAAACATAGAGTTACTATACGACCCTGCAATTTCACTCCTAGGTGTATATCCAAAAGAATTGAAAACAGGAATTCAAACAGGTACTTATATACAATATTCATTGCAGCATTGTTCACAATAGCCAAAAGATGGAGACAATTCAAGTGTCCTCAGCAGATGGTGGATAAACAAAACGGTGTGCATTCATACCATGGAATATTATTCAGCAATAAAAAAGAATGAAGTTCTGATATATTTCAACCTTGAAAATATTATGCTAAGTGAAATAAACCAGACACAAAAGAACAAATACCGTATGATTCCATTTATATGAAATATATGTAATGTAATGGACAAATTCATAGAGACAGAGAGTAGATTCAAGATTACCAAGGGCTGGGAGGAGTAGATAATAGGAAGTTAATGCTTAATGGTTACAGAGTTTCTTAGTTTCTTTCTTTCTTTCTTTTCTTTCCTTTCTCTTTCTTTCTTCCTCCTTTCCTTTCCTTTCCCTTCCTTCCTTTCTTTTTTTTTGAGAAGGAGTCTTGCTTTTTCACCTAGGCTGGAGTGAAGTGGCATGATCTTGGCTCACTGCAACCTTTGCCCCTTGTGTTCAAGCGATTCTCCTGGCTCAGGCTCCCGAGTAGTGGGACTACAGGCGCCGCCACCACACCTGACTGATTTTTGTATTTTTAGTAGAGACAGGGTTTGCCATGTTGGCTAGACTGGTCTCGAACTCCTGACCTCAGTTGATCCACCCCCCCCCCTCAGCCTTCCAAAGTGCTAGGATTACAGACCTGAGCCACTGCACCTGGCTGGTTACAGAGTTTCTATCTGGGGTGAAAACGTTCTAGTAATGGTTACACAACATTGTGAATATACTAAATGTAACTGAGTTGTATGTCTACAAAATGGTTGAAATAGCAAGTTTTATATTATATAGACAACTGTGTTTTATCACAATAAAAATGTTTTAAAAAATCACTGCAACATCCTTCCCTACTTTGCTGTCAAATCCATCAATATCTGACCCCAAATAAATAATTGCTGGGATAAATGAGACAAAGACATGAAACAGTTTTCAGAAGCGCTATTTCCCCAGAGGGCGATATTCTTCAAACCCCGGAGTGAGTTACTGTGGTGATGGCATGGAGCTAGGGATCTATTCTTGGCTCTGAAATTCCACTGACCTTGTCATCCACTTCCCAGGCCTGGTTGTCAAATGGGGACAGTGTCACCAGTCTCCAGTGTACCTCTGAAATCTCCAAAGAACCAGACTAAACTCTGACCCATCACTTCCCTCCAGTCTACTCTCCAGATGACTTTACTTCTACCCCATTCTCTGCTGACTTTAGTTTTTTGAACAAGGAGGAAAAATACCACATCCAGTAGGTCAAACATACCCAGCACATTGGCCTAAGTGCTTGGACCAAAGCTCTCTGCCAGGCTTCCAAAGCTGGCTAAAATATTTAAAGTTTACAGGGAAGCCTTGAGTAGTCTAGGCTATAGCAAGAGATGTGCTATTCAAAAAATTTAAAAACTTAACTCACCAAGGTTCCAGTTCACCTGTACTTCTCACCAGCCTCCCTCCTCACATTGCCCTCCAAAGATAGAGAATAATAAAAATAGCAATGTCCCCTTCCTAGCCAGACTACCCAAGTGACCTCCTAACCCTTATGAAGATGAGATGCTTGTTCTAAGCCTTTGGTCTCCTCACTGACCCTTCTCTCTAGCAGTTGGGTAATACTATTTTGTGTTAACCATCCCACCAAACTCCCAGGTTATATTTTAAACTTGATCTCTCTAAAACTCCTAAAGTAAAACTCTTTCTTTGATCTCCTGGAGGTGTACATAATTCAATAACCATTCACATCGACTTTTTATTATATGCCTGTAAAGCCTTCCAGCTGATCTTTTAAGTGAACACACCAGAATTTATACATTTAAATTAGTGCTGTCTCCTTCAAAGAAGTCCCCCTGGGAAGCTATATACATATTCCAACAATGCACCCACCAGTGCTTAGAACATTTCAGAAGCTTTTCTTTTGGAACTGCTTTCAAGCCTACAGTATATTCTTTTGATGGGACCTCATGGTGGCAAATCTTTATCCTATGAGGGTAGATGGTAATTTTTTTTCTTAAGTTGAAAGATAGAGCCAAGAATGGGAAAGACGGTGGGTGATGCAGTTGGGAATACTGTTTAGTGTTAAAAGCAAAGAATGATTATCAAGGCAAGAACTCTGAAGGCTATTCCTACACAGGATGAAACAAGGTTTTGAGCACTGCCTTCATTATAGGAACAAATATGCAGCCCCCAACATGGTACAGTTTCAGAGGACAGCACATATATGAGTAAATAAGATCTGGTAACACCACTAAAAATAACTAGAAATCACCCCATTGTTAATGCTAGATCCCCATGTTGTGTCCACCCATGTCACTGTGTCTTGACCAGGGGTTAGGAACCAGAAACCAACCAAAAGTGGCTGCCAAAGTTCATGAGTCTGGAGTGGGTACAGGGAGGCTGTCCACTCGCTCAAAAGAAGACAGAGACCTGGCATGTGTCAAGAAGTAAGAAGAGGCCGGGTGCGGTGGCTCACGCCTGTAATCCCAGCACTTTGGGAGGTCGAGGTGGGCAGATCACGAGGCCAGGAGATAGAGACCATCCTGGCTAACATGATGAAACCCCCTCTCTACTAAAAATACAAAAAATTAGCTGGGCATGGTGGCGGGAGCCTGTAGTCCCAGCTACTTGGGAGGCTGATGCAGGAGAACGGCATGAACCCGGGAGGCAGAGCTTGCAGTGAGCTGAGATCATGCCACTGCACTCCAGCTTGGGCGAGAGAGCAAGACTCCGTCTCAAAAAAAAAAAGAAGTGAGATGAGTCTGGCAGTTCCTCAATAAGCTAAATGTTGAATTACCATATGACCCAGCAATTCCACTCCTAGGTATATACCCAAAAGAATTGAAAGCAAGTGCTCAAGTCAGGTGGAGTGGCTCATGCCTATAATCCCAGCACTTTGGGAGGCCAAGGCGGGTGGATCAATTGAGCTCAGGAGTTGCAGGCCAATCTGGGCAACATGGAGAAACCTTGTCTCTACAAAAAATACAAAAATTAGCTGGGTGTGGTGGTGCATGCCTGTAGTCCCAGTTACTCAGGAGGTTGAGGTGGGAGGATTGCTTGTGCCCAGGAGATCAAAGTTGCAGTGACAGATGATTGCACCACTGCACTCCAGCCTGGATGACAGAATGAGATCTTGTCTCCAAAAAAAAAAAAAAAAAAAAAAAAAAAGGAAAGCAGGTATTCAAACTAAAACTTGTACACAAAAATGTTCATAGCAACACTATTCACAATAGCTCAAAGACAGAAAAAAAAAAAAAACCCAAATGGTCCATCAATGGATGAATGGAGAAACAAAAATGTGCCACATACAGATAATTGAGTATTATTCAGCCACAAAAGGAATGAAGGACTGATCCATGCTACAATGTGGATAAACCTTGAAGACATGATACTAAGTCCACGAAAGGCCATATATTGTATGATTCCACTGATATGAAGTGTCCAGAATAGGCAAGTCTATAGAGAAAAAACCAATTAGTGGTTGCCAGGGGCTGAGGGGAAGGAAGAATGGGGAGTGACCACTTCATTGGTAGAGGGTTTCCTTTTGGGGTAATAAAAGTCTTAAGGAATTAGGTAGTGGTGGTGGTTGTACAGCATTGTTAATGTACTAAATGCCACTGAATTGCATACTTTAAAATGGTTAAAATGGTAAATTTTAACCAATTTTATGTTAAGTGTATTTTACTCTTTTCCCCAAAGAATAAAGAAGTGGGCAGAATTTCTGTGCTAAATTCTGCTAGGAGAGATCTGGTATGGGAGAGCAGCAGCTGCTGGCTCTGGTTGGCAGCTCTCACAGGCAGCAGTGTTGAGACCCTCACAGGTGGCAGACAAGTGAGGGTGGCACAGAGGACACTGGCCCACACTCCAGAGACAGTCAGCTCATGTGCCCTGACCTTTCACCACACCAAAACTTACCAGGCCCTTCATAAATGCTTTTTGATGAGGACTAGAGAGGCGTGTTGGAAAATGATCCCCTGCAGAGAGAAGCAGGAACAGTTCCTGAGATAAGCCAGAGGAAGACATGTCCAATACAGCTAGTTTTCTTGGTGACTCTAATCCCTGCCTGCAGTATCATGGCCATCCGATTACAACATCACTGCTATCTCTTCTGGGCCATCAGGGTGTGAGCCTGTAGGCTGGGAAGGAGCTGTCCCTTCCCTGGAGATAAGGCTCTTTTCTCCACCAGCAGCTGCTTGTCATGAGGGCAGCCCACGCCACACTCGTCTGCCGGGTAACCCCTCCCTTTCTTCCCTGATCCCCAAGGATGCTCACAGATGCTCCACAGCTATATCTGCACCCCCAGCTCAAGGCTTTATTAGGAAACCAACACACCAGGAAGGCAGATGAGTTTGGTCTCCAACTGACCAGCCCCCTTGGCGGCCTCCAGCTTAGGGGTATGTTTTCCTAATCTTTGTGCATGAGGATTTACAAACTCAGAGAAGAGACAAGACCCTTAGCAGCAATTACAAGACTAATAACATTAAGTCTTAAACGGTTATTTTAGGCCCAGATCCCTTACTAGTTGTGACAGCCAGTAAATCAAGGGAGCAGTGAATTTTAATGTGCATAAAAAACAACTTTAAATATTCAACGGGTTCCTTCAGTGCAGCTGTGGAACCCAAGACCCAGCCTCTGGGAAATATTGGTTTAGAGACCCAAGATTCAGTTGTTGTTTCAGATATCCTTCAGACCTGTCTCATGTTTTCCACAATATAGCACAGATAATTCACTGGGCACCTACTATGTGGCACTAAGGACAGAATCCCTGCCATGGAGCTTACAGTATAGTGAGGTACACAGACTCTCTGGTTGGCCATATGCTCCTGGCATCTTCCCATCCACTGAGGCCAGGAGGAAGAGATGAAGGACCAACTGCTGTGGCCAATGATGAGCAGTCCCAAGGATGGTCCCATCTAGGGGCTAAGGCGGCGGAAGACCCTGCCCGGCTGCCGGCTTGGGGAATCTCTCTGAGGACAGAGGCATCTGGCACAGTAAGCAGAGCATGGTTATAGGTCAGTGCATTTGCCGAGGTGGGTGGATCACCTGAGGTCAGGAGTTCGAGACCAGCTTGGCCAACATGGCGAAACCCTGTCTCTACTAAAAAATACAAAAATTGGCTGGGCGTGGTGGCGGGCGCCTGTAATCCCAGCTACCCAAGAGGCTGAGGCAGGAGAATCACTGGCACCCGGGAGGCAGAGGCTGCAGTGAGCCGAGACTGCGCCACTGCACTCCAGCCTGGGCGACACAGCAAGACTGTCTCAAAAAAAAAAACAAAAACAAAAACCAACAACAACAACAACAAAGTCAATGCATTCAACTGAATAGCGGAGGGCAAGAGATGGGTGGTAAAACCGGCTATGAGATAAAGGAGTGCCCCGTGTGCTTCCACTAAAGCAAGATGCCTGGCGGTGGGGAATCAGTGAGATGGCCCCTCACTGGGGTCTTTCCAGAAGGAAGAGTCAAGAGTACAACCCTGGTGGGGAAGGAGCTGCTATGGCTGTTGGGAGCCCCAGAGCTCCTACACGGAGTAGGTGCAGGCAGTCTCCACTCTGCAAAAAGGCTCCTGAGACAGTCAAGGAAAATAATGAGGAAGGAAGTGGCAAGAGAAAGCAGGGAAGGCAGGAGGGAGAGCGGAGGGAGTGAGGAGAGGGGACTCCAGAGGAGTCCCTGCTGGAGCTGCCTGTTGCCATGACAACGCCCTCCTGCCTAGTATCCAGGAATAAATTATTGATCATGGACACTGCTTCTCCTGCCTCCCCGAAGCCCCCAGCGCCCTCTTCATTGCCATCATGACTCTCTTCCCCTCCACCTGTTCTGTATTTGCTTGGATGAGTCACTCAGACCAAAACAGGAGCCCAGAGGAACCACAAGGCCTCTCCCAGATGCCCTTCCCCCTCCCTTATTATTATGCATATTTGGTGTTCTATCCCGGTATGGGTGCAGAATGTGACTGAGCAGTATTTGGAGACAGGACCTTTAAAGAGGTAATTAAGGTAAAAGGAGCTCACATGGGTGGGCCCTAATCCAGTATGACTGGCATCCTTATAAGAGGAGATTAGGCCAGCCACGGTGGCTCACACCTATAATCCCAGCACTTCGGGAGGCCGAGGCAGGTGGATCACCTAAGGTCAGGAGTTCAAAACCAGCCTGGCCAGCATGGTGAACTCCCACCTCTACTAAAAATACAAAATTTAGCTGGGGGTTATGGCAGGTGCCTGTAATCCTAGCTACTCGGGAGGCTGAGACAGAAGAATTGCTTGAACCAGGGAGGCGGAGGCCGTAGTGAGCTGAGATCGTGCCACTGCACTCCAGCCTGGGTGATAAGAGTGAAACTCCATCTCAAAAAAAAAAAAAAAGGCAGGAGATTAGGACACAGACACTTGCAGAGGGAGGACCACATGGAGACGCAGGGAGAAGTAGCCATCTGCAGCCAAGGAGAGAACCCTGCAAAAGAAACCAACCCTGTCGACACTTTGATCTCAGGCTTCCAGCTTCCAGAATTATGGGGAAATAAGTTTCTGTTGTTGAAGCCACCAGGGTTGTGGTACTTTGTTTTGTCAGCCCTAGCAAACAAAAACACCACCCTAGTAGCAGTGTACATCCCTTCAAGCCAGCTAACATTTTGGGGCACCCAAGCAGGACTGAAAACATCCCAGCAGCAGGGTCAGCGGACTTTGAGATCCCACGTGGTCACACAATGGGCGTCTGGGGGCTGCGACAGGGGAGACAGAAGGCACTCGAGGGGCAGGCAGGACAGCTCAGCCCAGAAACCAGCCATCTGACCTGCTGCTAGGCAGGCAGGGGCACGCCGTGCAGGAAACTGCATATATTTTGGGTTTCTCTGCTCCGATGACCATCACAGCAGGATATTCCAATTTCTAGAAGTCCAGTCTCTCAACCTAAGAGAAGACAGGGCTAGCGATGCCAGAGTGAGTATGGGAAGCAGGAGCGAGTATGGGAAGCAGAATCGAGAAGGAGCCAAGGCTCCTGGCCCAAGCTGGGTGGGATTTTGGGCCCACTTTGAGGAAAAGGTGGCATCGGCTGTGCTGAGTTCAGTGTGTAAAATTGTAAGGGGTCATCTTCAAGTCAAAAGACAAGCACTAGCAAGGAAGAGGAGGGGAAACTGAAGCCCTCATGCGCTGCTGGTGGGAACATAACATGGTGCAGCCTCTGGAAAACAGCTTGGCATTTCCTCCACAAGCTAAACACAGAATTACCACATGACCCTGCAATTCCATTCCTAGGTATATATATGCCCCAAAGAATTGAAAGCAGGTACTCACACAAGCACATGTACTTACATGTCCATAGCAGCACTATGCATAATAGCAGAAAGGTGGAAACAGTCCAACAATCTATTTGCAGGTGAATGGAGAAACAAATTCTAGTATATACATATGACGGAATATTATTCAGCCATAAAAAGGGATGTAGTACTGACGCATGCTGCAGTGTGGATGAACCTTGAAAACATTAGTGAAAACCAAGCGAAAGAAGCCAGCTATAAAAGGCTACATATTGTATGATTTCTTTAATATGAAATATCCAGAAGAGGCAAGTTTATACTCACAGAAAGCAGATTAGTGACGGCCAGGGGATAGGCAGAGGGAGAATGGGGAATGACTTTTCAATGGGTATGGGGTGATCTTCTGGGATGATGAAAAAGTTTTGAAACTGAGAGAGAGGAGATAGTTGCACAATATTGTGAATCTGCTAAATGTCACTAAATCGTTCACTTGAAAATTATTAATTTTATGTCATGCAAATTTTACCTCAATAAATTATTAAAAATTTGGACATTAGGTACATGGGGGATCATTCTAGTTTCTTTTTAACATATGTTTGGCAGACGTTTCTTCACACAAACACACACACACACACATGCACACACACACCTGTTCTGCATCTCTCCTTGGCACTTTTGTGACCAACTCCATCA
This sequence comes from Hylobates moloch, assembly GCF_009828535.3. Taxonomy (NCBI): domain Eukaryota; kingdom Metazoa; phylum Chordata; class Mammalia; order Primates; family Hylobatidae; genus Hylobates; species Hylobates moloch. The sequence goes on from NW_026652293.1 coordinate 8,948,926, forward strand.
GAACTGGCCTTCTCCCTGTCCACCACCCTCACTGATGTCCTGAAGTATAGCTTCATTTGGGAAGCTTTGTCTGCAACAGCTCACAATGGGTCTCCCATCTGTCTGTATATTCACTTTCCCCACCCTGTTGCCCAGTACTCTTAGGGGTTGTCTTGGCCTTTTGAGCTTGTTCTTCCAATTGGACTGCAAGCTCTCGAGGGCAAAGACCATACCTTTCCATTCTTTTTACAAGAAGGGAGGTAGGAGGGAACAGCAATTATGAGTCAAAAGGCCCTAGCCATGGACTGGCGGTGTCACCAAGGGCAAGTTACTCTAATCTCTCTGAGCTTCAGCTTCCTCTTGTGTGAACTGGGGATAATGATAATAGTTGCTTCATAGGGTCATTGTAAGAGTTAATGAAACATATATAAAAGGTCCAATAGGATGGTCTTTCATAAATATTTTTCTTGTGCTTCTCCTGCCTGAAAGCTTTTCCTGCCCAATCCCAGTTACATGGTTTCCACTTTAGAGACCTCATTCAGTGGGTCTCAAAATATCTGCTGGATCTCTAGCTATGTCAACAAGCAGGGATTCTGGGTCTAAAACTCCTGCTTCTAGGAGCATGGAGGGCAGGTGGGACCACAGCAGCAAGGGTTGGAGGGTGAGGTCCAAGGCAATGCTTTAGAATTATGTCCCTGTTCTAAGGGTCCTTGTGTGAGGCAGCCCTGGCCTCTTCTCCTCCAGTCTCTTGGGTCCAACTGGTTTTGACTTGACCTTGGAATTCAGCCCTCACTCAGTGCCCCCCTGCTCAATAATATACCTTGCCCTGTGCTCAGAAGTCTGTTTACTATTCCTCCTCCCCATATCTCACCCACCCCATTCCCCACCCCAGTCTTTCCTAGGTCCTAATTTCTAAAGTCTTTTCTCATTTTTTCACCATGTATCAAAATATTATTGATCTTTTAAGGTCTAGCTTAAAGTCTGCTTTTTCCACAAAGCCTTCCCCAATGACTCCAGTCAACAGTGGCCTTTCTCCTTCCCAATCCCATTGCTGTCTCTTGGTTCCCAGTTATACAGTCAGTTGTGTTTCACCATGGAATAGTATTCTTGAGTCTTTTTCTACATGGGTAAACCTTGCTTCCAAATTAAGATAACGCCCTTGGGGTAAAAGGCTAAGTCTCATCATACATATGCTCTATCTACACTAGTACAGCAGCTCTGATAGTGCGAAGAGCACTGTTGCTGGAGTCAGGTGGACTGACAGCAGATAGATCCTGGCTCTATCCCTCACTCACTGATGGAGCCTGAGGCTCAGGAGTCCTTGTGAGGGCTCCCAAGGGTACCTTGCAGTGCTGTCAGGAAGCTCAAAGGAGGCGCTCCAATGCAAGTAAAAGAGCACTGTGACAATGTAAGACGCTATTAGCAAAGCACATACTCAATTACTGCGTGATGAGCTGGGTGAAGGTACCTTGCATACCACTCCCAAGTAACTCAGCTTCTCTGATGGTACTGGGTCTGGAGAAGCAGCTATTAGCCCAGAGTGAGGCCAGGAGAGGGCTCAGAGGAAAACTACTTCTCACCAAGGACTTGCCAGGGGACTGAACAGGGAACGCTGAAGAAGCAAAGATTAGGGCTTCTGGCTAAATAGACCCATCTCCTGATGATCAGTGCCAAGTGAAAGGAGCAGAAAGTCCCCCAAGTCAGTGCTAAGTTGGCACTAAGTTGATGCTTTGTGTCCCAGAGATGAATGCCCTGGAGAGGGCTAACTAGCTTGAAAGAACTCCAGAGTGGTGCATTCCCACAAGGATGGCAAAGTGAAAGGAGATGCTGTCCTAAGGAGACAGCAGCCAAAGGGTTAATCCCAGAGTCATGCACACACCCACCTGTCCCAGGGTCCCCTCCCTCCTCAAACTGCAGCATCTGCTGGGAATCCATATGCTTTCCCTACTGCAGGTAATTAGGTCAGCTTAGAGGATTTCCCAGGTCAGGAGGGTGGGGGAAGGCAACCCAACCGGGGTCTATTGTCTCATGCCAAGTTCCCAGGTGCCAGCTCCCTTACTGGCAAGACAGGCATTCACCTATTGCGTTAGGCATCAACCAAAAATGAAGGGGCCTGATGTGACAGAGATAGAAGTAGGTGAGGCTACTCCCATGCAGCTCCCAACTCGTGCATCCCCTTGATGAGCCCACTACCCAAGGAACAGAGCAACCAAGAGACACTGATAACTGGCCAAGAGTTTTGGCTCTTGCTGAGAGTCTACGAATAGGCCAGGCAAAAAGGCTGGTGGGTGGGGGTGGGGAATGGGCAGCCTAGTGGCAGTCAGTGAACAGTCTAGCTATGAGATTATGCTAATGGCTACATCTAGGTTTGTGAGACAGGTTTTTCTTGGAGCCCTTCCCAAGGAATAGCAGAAAAGAAGCCAAGTAGAAGCCCCCACAATCAGCTCTCTTGTGGCCTCTTTCCTCCCCCTCTCTCCCCTACAGATGGGTTCCCCCTTGCCAGGAGAGACCCAGGGGTGTGCCTAGCTGGCCCGGATGAGTAGGAATAGCAGGCAGAAAGGGGGTGTTTTGAGAAACCCAGCTGCGAAACTCATTCACACCTTCACCATGGGGACTCCCTTCTCTCTCTCCAAGTGGGACAAGCCAAGAGCATCAGAGTCTTCTCTCGGTTCAGTGCAATATAGGGGGCTGGCATGGGTTTGGCACAATACCAAGAGATAGCAGCTGTGTGAACAGCTGTGTTTAGGACACATGCACATATACCCAACAAAGGTCTCCCCAGATAGGAATAGAACACAAAGCACTGGCTCCAGGTTATAAACCCTATGCTTCAGTTGGTTTCCGCTTAACTATACCTCAAAGTACTACGGGAGCCAGTGACTAAGCCCTAGGTAAAAAGAGATGCAGAAAGAAGGCTCTAGGCTGCGGCTCTGGGAAGCCACTCAAGTCTAAATGGGGGACATGGGGGACACACATACACACAGAGGAAATAACCAAAGTTGAAGAGGATTAACATACAAAAATATGAGCTAATGTGATTATAGGGAACTAAAAGCAATCCTCAATTATCTGCAGCAAATGTTCAGGTCTGGGACAGCTTATTTCTGAGCCTGAACACATTCTAGGCTAGCCACTTCTAATATGGACTCCAAGTATATTAAAACATTTTTTTCAGCCTCAACTAAATAAAAATTAGGAAGGATAATCTACGTTTTAGAAATGACATCCAGTAGATCATTCCTAAACCAAATGTGGGTTGTAGATTATCTGGGGTTTGGGCTTTCCACAGCATTGCTTCCCATCTGTTAGTGGGGTCATAAAAGTATCAAGCCAGGCTGGGAGGAGGTGGCGTGGGAACACTGTCTATTGACAAGGCAATAGATGCTGTGGGCTAGGCGAGGCCCCAGGTGTGTCTTGAATTCAAGTCCATGGGACTTGCCTCCAGACCAGACCGTCAGCCTCTCTTTCAAAGGTCACTGCCCCCGCCCCCAAAACATGTACCTAAAATTCTGATGTCACTGAAGACACACAAGCCAGCTCACCCAGATGAGGCAAGCCCAGGAGGCTGGTGAGAGTTCCATGGTGCCACAGCAGTACCCCTGGAGTCCCAGGACCAGGCCCTGAGCTCACCCATCTATGGACTGAACTTTGCCAAAGATAACTCTTAGCTGGTAGGAGAGGATGGAAGGGAATACTGCCCATGTGGCCATGCTCGTTTCTGAGCCTCAGGCAGGCTCCAGCCATGAAGGCCCAAACAGAGGCCATTGTCCCAGGCATGGGTCAACCAGCCTCTGCTTAAACACATCCTAAGATGCAGCACTTACTTCTCACAAGGCTTCTCACTCCACTTTCTTTTTTCTTTTTTTTTTCAGACGGAGTTTCACGCTGTCATCCAGGTTGGAGCACAGTGGTGCGATCTCGGCTCACTGCCACCTCTGTCTCCCAGGTTCCAGAGATTCTCCTGCCTCAGCTTCCCAAGTAGCTGGGACTACAGGCATGTGCCACCACGCCCGGCTAATTTTTTGTATTTTTAGTAGAGATTGGGTTTCACCATGTTGGCCAGGCTGGTCTTGAACTCCTGACCTCAGGTGATCCACCCATCTCAGCCTCCCAAAGTGCTAGGATTACAGGCATGAGCTACCACGCCCAGCCTTACTCCACTTTCTATTTGGGGGCAGCTCTAATGGGATCAGATGATCGTTAATGCTCCTTCCAATTCTAAGATCCAATGATTCCCATGGTTAGAAAGTTCTTGGATAAACTGGACAGAAAGCTGCTCTCTGGTTTTAGTTCTGCTATCTAGACTCTCAAAGACTGTGTCTCATCCTGTTCCCAACAACAATCCTAGGGCATGGGTGGCACGTTACATCCCTCGCTCCTAGCAAACTACTATACTCACCTGTTCTTCATGATTTTCAGACCCTGTACCATCTTAGAATTCCAGAACATCAAAGCCAGAATCCTGGAGATTGTTCTCTCTAATCCTTTCATCTTTTTTATCTTGTGATCACCCCAAGGGAATTTTAGAATATTTGGTTAATGTTGGTTATTTTAAGTTTTTTTTTTTTTTTCACTCGGCTTACTGCAAGTCTGCCTCCTGGTTCACCCACTCTAGCCTCCATCTCCGGTACTGGATACAGGTCCGCCAACAGTAGAGACAGGGTTTCACCGTGTTAGCCAGGATGGTCTCGATCTCCTGACCTTGTGATCCGCCCGCCTCAGCCTCCCAAAGTGCTGGGATTACAGGCTTGAGCCACCACGCCCGGCCAAGTTTTAAAATATGTAATTTTAGATCCGCTTACTATGAAAATTTTTTATATAGTTTTAACACAATATTTAATGTTGATTATTATATGCATAAAGGCAAATTTCAACTTTATCCCCATTTAGCAATGGCACATACTATTCAATTTATTTCAAATTAACTAGATAAGAAAAGCATGATTTGACCTGGTGCAGTGGCTCATGCCTGTAATTCCAGTGCTTTGGGAGGTCAAGGCGGGCAGATCACTTGAGGTCAGGAGTTCAAGACCAGCCTGGCCAACATGGTGAAACCCCCATCTCCACTAAAAACACAAAAATTGGCTGGGCATGGTGGCACGCACCTGTAGTCCCAGCTACTCTGGAGGCTGAGGCATGAGAATCGCTTGAACCTTGGCGGTGGAGGTTGCAGTGAGTCAGGATCACGCCACTGCACTCCAGCCTGGGTGACAAAGTGAGACTCCGTCTCAAAAAAAGAAAAAGAAAAAAAAAGAAAAGCACGATTTGTTAACACATTTTTAGATGTCATATTATATCAGACTTTGGGGTCAAATTATATTACAATAATTTCATCAAATGTTAAGGTTTAAAAATAGTCAAAAGCTGCTCTCACATGCTGAAGTTGGAAATTCATACACTTGGTGCTTTGTCAGTTTTAAATTTTGCTTCTAAAAAAGAGAAGCTTTCAGACTGATTTACATGTACTTCTTTGTTGTAGATAGCGTTTATTCCCAGTAAATGAAAATCCACTTCAGATATAATTATCACTTTTTTTTTAGTACTGAAACATCTTGATGTGTCATGTAAAAATTCTGGTGAAATGAATACAATCTGGTAGCCATCATCTTCAGACAAATTTGTAGAATTATTATTATTATTGTGCTCCTCATTAACTCTATGAAGTTTCATATGTTTCCTGGTTCATTATGGATAAAATAAACAATAGACTAAGAAGAAAAACAAATTAAAACTATGAGGGCAAAACCACTGTATTAGTCCATTCTCACACTGCTATAAAGAACTATCTGAGACTAGGTGATTTATGAAGAAAGAGGTTTAATTGACTCACAGTTCCACAGGCTGTACAGAAGCATGGCTGGGAGGCCTCAGGAAACTTACAGTTATGGCGGAAGGTGAACAGGAAGCAAGTACATCTCACCATGGCGGAGCAGGAGACAGAGCGCGCAAAGGGGGAAGTGCCATACGCTTTTAAACCATCAGATCTCGTGAGAACTCACTATCACAAGAATAGCAAGGGGGAAGTCTGCGCCCATGATTCAATCACCTCCCACCAGGCCCCTCCTCTGACACGTGGGGATCACGATTTGAGATGAGATTTAGGTGGAGACACACAGCCGAGCTGTATCAACCATCACTGCAGTTGGCAGTGTTCAGCAGATAACAAGACACCTGAGAGGTGGAGGCATGAGAGGCATCTTGTCTCCTCTAGCTCCTCACACCTTATACACCAGGAGAGTCCAGTCTGTTCCATATTAAGGAGGAAAACATGGGACAAGGTACTAAATAAATGATTAAAAATTGAAACCAAGACAGCTGACATTACAAGCTATTTGAAAGCCCCCAGAGTTGTAAAATCTCAGGCTGGGAAAGGAGTTCTGTTCACCATCACTTCACTCATTGCCTCACTGAATTTTCTAATGAAGAAACTGAGGCCTAGAGAGGTCACCTGGGGTCACCCATTAAGTCAGAGCAGAGCAAGGATTAGTATCCAGTCTCCTTACTCCAATTCCTCTCTTCTCACTGTGTGCCCCTCGGGAGAAGGTTCCAGAGCCCACTGCAGGAAACGGCAGTGCCAAGGGATTGAACAGGAAGAGATGTTCCTACGTCCTGTTTGTCTAAGTACCCTCACAGCGCCAGACACAGCTCTTTTCCCACAGAAGGTAATTAATCAGTAAACGCTTATTGGATACATACATGGATGAATGACCAAACATCATAAAAGAGAGACCACAGCAGGGTTAGGATTGGGACTCCTGGCCCTCAGAGGCCTGCTGTGCCTGCTCTTGCCTGCTTTCCAGAGTTGAAACAATTTCAGTCTTGGGAAGGCAGTCACTTACCACCCAACTGCGGGCACTTCCAGGGGGATGGATGAACAGAACATCATGTGGTTAGAGCACTGGGCTGCAGACCTGGGTTTGGTTCTAGCTCTGAAACCAAATAGTATTAAGCTCCCTACTGAGTTCTTTCCCTCAGGCCCCCACTTGCAAAATGAGGGAATTGGACTAACGGCTCTCCAAGTGTAGTCCCTGGACCAGAAGCATCAGCAGCACCTGTGAACCTGTCAGAAACGCACATTCTTGGCCCCCACCCCATACCTATTGCCTCAGAAACTGTGTGGGCAGGGCCCAGCAATCCATGTTCTAACAAGCCCCCGCCCAGTGCCTCAGATGCAGGCTAAAGCATGAGAACCACAGAAAAGACTGTTTTTAACGTCTCTTGCAGTTCTGACAGTTTCTATCCCAGCCTGGATAAGGGATGATGGTGACCTGGATGGTGATGGTATTCGCCAACACAAGGTTCTCAAAATGTGCCGAGCACTCTTATGAGCACTTCACAAAAAATAACTCAAGGCCCCAGCAGAAGCCAGTTTTGGTAGGGAGGCTCAGACACACATGGTTGAGGCTGCTAAGTCCACGAATGGGGCCACATCTTCCCATTCAGGGCTCCCACTCTCTGGCTTTGATCACAAGCCCCAAAGGGAGGCCTAAGAAGCAGACTGAAGGTAGACACTAATCTATTAATAGAGGTGTGTGAGCACACAGAATTCACTTAGGCCAACTGGCGTCCCCAGGGACAGGCCTGCCTCCAAGCCCTAGGAAACTCATTCCACATGTCAAACTTGACTTTTGTATTTTGAACAAAGCAGGCTGTTCAATAAATAATGGCCTCTGTGGTATTATCGCAGATTATTTAACTTATTAACAGCTGGGGTAGGGGTGATAATGAACGCTTTGCTTCTAAGCTGCAGGTGAAGATCAGAAGCTGGGTTGTAGCCGGGAAACATCCTGAGAAGAGGGCAACGAGCCCTCCATGACCCCTGTCCTTATTTGCTCTGTTCCCAACAGCCAGATTCTAGCAACAACTCTCGAATTAGAAGACCAACAGAAAAAGTACACATAAAATATTAATGGTTATTATTCCCAAGCAACTGGGGTTTTTTGATTGTCATTTTTCAAAGTTTATGATTTTTATCTTTATAATCAGACAAATAACATTTAAAAAGTAAAAAGTATAAATCTGTGTACTTTATGTCTCACTTTAATAAAATTTGCACTGGGTATGGTGGCTCATGCCTGTAATCACAACACGTTGGAAAGCCAAGGCAGGATGTTCGCTTGAACCCAGGAGTTTGAGACCAGCCTGAGCAATACAGGGAGATCCCGTCTCTAAAAAAAATAATTAGCTAAACATGGTGGCACATGCCTGTGGTCCTAGCTACTCAGGAGGCTGAGGTGAGAGGATTACTTAACCGGGGAGGTTGAGGTCTCAGTGAGCTGTAATCGCACCACCGCACTCCAGCCTGGGTGACAGAGCAAGATCCTGTTTCAAAAAATACAAAATTGCCAAAAGTGATGACAAAGGGGACTGCATCCAACTCACTGGGCCTGACCAACTGAGCACCTGCTAAGAGGCAGTGTCAGCTCCTGGACAGAGAATGGATGAGAGGGAAGGGATGTGTTCTTCAGGCTTCCCTCCTGGGGCCCTTCTAAGTCTCAGTGTTTCCTGCTGGGCAATGGGGGAATTATCACTGTTTCCAGTACAAAGGGGTAATGGGAAGACAAAAGCAGAGCCAGAGGTGAGTCCCCTACTGCCACCCCATACTGCCCTCCACCCTCTCTTTGTATTCATCTTCTTATCAACACCATTAACTGTGACTAATGTCCTTGAACTCCTCTGACCTGAAGGGATCCTGTGAGCTTTCACTTCAGAATGGGACAAACAGAGGAACTGAACAATACTTCCCTCACCACCCATGCCCATGGGAAAAGAAGTAAAATATAGAGTGGCCTGCCTCCAAACAGAGATGGCAGTGGATCCAACACAGGGCCAAGGAGGAGCCACTTTTAACCCACTGGGTTTGCGGAATTTTCTGGGGAAAAAAGGTAGAGGAGGGGGAGTGGCAGGAGAGAATCAAGTCCTCTGCAACCCCCTGACTTCCCAAATGCATAGCCAATGAGTGAGCAGACATAAAGGAAAAGAGGCTAGTAACCTTGGGAAAGAGACAGGAGGAGTCTCTGCAGCCAGAGCAAGTCGGCAGCCCCAAGGTAAGAAAAGAAGTAGACCTGGCCTTCCTTCCTCAGTCTGTCTCACATAGGCAGCCTAGGTAGGCAGGTGGAGGGGCATGGGGAAGCAAAGGTATCCTACAAATAGATCGGAGCTAGAGAACCCTGGGCTACCAGATGGGAAGGTAGCCTGTGCTTCACTTCCTTGCCTGGAAAACAGGGCAGCTGAAAAAATGCCATAAGCAGAATGTGGAGTGAGATAGTATATATTTAAAGCACTTAGGACATTGTCTAGCACATAGTAAGCTTTGAATATCTGGTAGCTGCCATTATTTTAACTTAACTATTATTATTACTACTGTTGCTGCTGCTATAACAACAGCCAGGATGGGGTAGTCACAGGCCACTCACTCTTAGACCCCATGACCACCCATGTGTCCTCCCACTGGTGGTTAAGGCAAATAACCACGGTCAATTTATACACATCTGAGTTCTCTCAACCCAAAACCAGGCCCCCAGTGGAGACAGAAATCTCCTACCTTTTCAGGAAGCTTAACACCTTCTTTTCTCCCTCTTCTCCTACACACCACACACGTGCACACACACAGGGACACACACACATGCGCACACACACACAGGCAGCAGTCTTCCGTTAGCACCACTGAGATTCTAGGATAGACTGGGGCAAAAGTTGAGCAAGTGCCAGCTGCCCAGCTGTGGCTAAATATAGGACTCAGAGCAGCCTCCACAAAACAAATAATGAACAAGCAAGCTAGCCAGCAGCCACACAGCCAGTGGTGATGCAAGAAGACAATGGGCTCTTCCCAGGTTTGGCCACCAAGTCTTGTGGCTATTGAGGCCAGGGCTTGGAACTCTGCCACAGCCGGGAGGGTGCAGTGATGGTCACATGGTTCCCTGTGCCAGGGCTGCTTGATCTAGAAGAGGTCTTACATTGGGTGGATTACTCTCCATTCCCCACCTAGGAATCCAGAGCTTACCTCAGGCTAGACACCAGCTGAGACCTGGGTCACAGAGGTCCAGGAGAGAACTAGGCTAGAAATCCACAGGCCAAAGTCAGGAGATGGCTACCGTGGCATGGCCCCACACTAATTCATGCCGCACCCTCAAATGGCCACCAAGCTCTCTGTGCATTAGTTTCCCCATCTCTATGGAGGAAATAATATATTGGCTTAGTGTATCAATCTGGTGGAACAAGGGTATAAGGATACAATTAGATCACAGGAAAGTGGCTTTACTATGAGAAATGGATTCCAATTCCCTGCTCTGAAACCTAACACCTCACTTCTACCTGTTTTGTTGACTAACCTTCTTGTGTCAGTCTCCTTACCCTCCCTGGCCCTCTTTTTTTTGTATAGACAGGGTCTCACTTCTCACTGTCTTGCTCAGGCTGGCCTCAAACTCCTAGGCTCAAGCAATCCTCCCACCTCAGCCTCCCAAAATGCTGGGATTACAGATGTGAGCCACGGCACCCAGCCATGGCCTCATTTTTTAAATCAGAAGTTATCCCTTCCTCCTTCCATCCTTTGTCCCTGTAGGTGTGGCCAGCATGAAGGCAATGAGGGCTTGAGGATAACTGGACTGTCCATTTCTTCTGAATTCCAGCCCCTTCCCCCGTGGAGACATAACCTCATGAGCTTATTGGGAGCAAGAATCAGAGGTCTCAGCCTATCACACATGCTGGTGTGCAGTGGTGCAATCGTAGCTCACTGTGACCTGAAACTTCTGGGCTCAAGTGACCCTCCCGCTTCAGCCTCCCAAGTAACTAGGACTATAGGTGCGCCACAATGCCTAGCTGATTTTTAAAAAATTTTTGTAGAAATGGCGTTTTGCTACGCTGCCCAGGTTGGTCTCAAATTCCTGGCCTCAAGGGATCCTCCTGACTGGGCCTCCCAAAGTGCTGGGATTATAGGTGTGAACCACCATGCCTGGCCAGAGCGCCGTCTTTCAGGGTTCCACTCCAAAGCTCCTCCTTTAAGTCTTTCTAGGTACCACAGATTAAAATGTCCTCGGGGTGGAGCCAAGATGGCCGAATAGGAACAGCTCCGGTCTCCAGCTCCCAGCCCCAGCAACACAGAAGACTGGTGATTTCTGCATTTCTGCTTGAGGTACCGGTTTCATCTCACTAGGGAGTGCCTAACAGTGGGTGCAGGACAGTTGGTGAAGCGCACTGTGCGCGAGCTGAAGCAGGGCGAGGCATTGCCTCACTCGGGAAGCACAAGGGGTCAGGGAGTTCCCTTTCCTAGTCAAAGAAAGGGGAAACAGATGGCACCTGGAATATCGGGTCAGTCCCATCCTAATACTGCGCTTTTCCAACGGGCCTGGAAAACGGCATACTAGGAGATTGTGTCCCGCACCTGGCTCGGAGGGTCCTATGCCCACGGAGTCTCGCTGATTGCTAGCACAGCAGTCTGAGATCAAACTGCAAGGCGGCAGCGATGCTGGGGGAGGGGCACCCGCCATTGCCCAGGCTTGCTTAGGTAAACAAAGCAGCCAGGAAGCTCGAACTGGGTGGAGCCCACCACAGCTCAAGGAGGCCTGCCTGCCTGCCTCTGTAGGCTCCACCTCTGGGGGCAGGGCACAGACAAACAAAAACTCAGCAAGAACCTCCACAGACTTAAATGTCCCTGTCTGACTGACAGCTTTGAAGAGAGTAGTGGTTCTCCCAGCATGCAGCTGGAGATCTGAGAACGGACAGACTGCCTCCTAAAGTGGGTCCCTCACCCCTGAGCAGCCTAACTGGGAGGCACCCCCCCAGTAGGGACAGACTGACACCTCATTCAACCGGGTACTCCTCTGAGACAAAACTTTCAGAGGAACTATCAGACAGCTGAATTTGTGGTCTCACAAAAATCCGCTGTTCTGCAGCCACCGCTGCTGACACCCAGCCAAACAGGGTCTGGAGTGCACCTCTAGTAAACTCCAACAGACCTGCAGCTGAGGGTCCTGTCTGGTAGAAGGAAAACTAACAAACAGAAAGGACATCCACACCAAAAACCCATCTGTACATCACCATCATCAAAGACAAAAAGTAGATAAAACCACAAAGATGGGGAAAAAACAGAGCAAAAAAAATGGAAACTCTAAAAAACAGAGCACCTCTCCTCCTCCAAAGGAACGCAGTTCCTCACCAGCAACGGAACAAAGCTGGATGGAGGATGACTTTGATGAGTTGAGAGAAGAAGGCTTCAGACGATCAAACTACTCTGAGCTACGAGAGGAAATTCAAAACAATAGCAAAGAAGTTAAAAACTTTGAAAAAAAATTAGAAGAATGGATAACTAGAATAACCAATGGAGAGAAGGGCTTAAAGGAGCTGATGGAGCTGAAAGCCAAGTTTCGAGAACTACGCGAAGATTGCAGAAGCCTCAGTAGCAGATGCGATCAACTGGAAGAAAGGGTATCGCTGATGGAAGATGAAATGAATGAAATGAAGAGAGAAGGGAAGTTTAGAGAAAAAAGAATAAAAAGAAATGAACAAAGCCTCCAAGAAATTTGGGACTATGTGAAAAGACCAAACCTACGTCTGATTGGTGTACCTGAAAATGATGGGGAGAATGGAACCAAGTTGGAAAACACTCTGCAAGATATTATCCAGGAGAACTTCCCCAATCTAGCAAGGCAGGCCAGCATTCAGATTCAGGAAATACAGAGAACGCCACAAAGATACTCCTCGAGAAGGGCAACTCCAAGACACATAATTGTCAGATTCACCAAAGTTGAAATGAAGGAAAAAATGTTAAGGGCAGCCAGAGAGAAAGGTCGGGTTACCCACAAAGGGAAGCCCATCAGACTAACAGCTGATCTCTCAGCAGAAACTCTACAAGCCAGAAGAGAGTGGGGGCTGATATTCAACATTCTTAAAGAAAAGAATTTTCAACCCAGAATTTCCTATCCCGCCAAACTAAGCTTCATAAGTGAAGGAGAAATAAAATACTTTACAGACAAGCAAACGCTGAGTGATTTTGTCACCACCAGGCCTGCCCTAAAAGAGCTCCTGAAGGAAGCACTAAACATGGAAAGGAACAACCAGTACCAGCCACTGCAAAAACATGCCAAATTGTAAAGACCATCGAGGCTAGGAAGAAACTATAGCAACTAACGAGCAAAATAACCAACTAACATCATAATGACAGGATCAGATTCACACATAACAATATTAACTTTAAGTGTAAATGGGCTAAATGCTCCAGTCAAAAGACACAGACTGGCAAACTGGATAAGGAGTCAGGACCCATCAGTGTGCTGTATTCAGGAAACCCATCTCACGTGCAGAGACACACATAGACTCAAAATAAAGGGATGGAGGAAGATCTATCAAGCAACTGGAAAACAAAAAAAGGCAGGGGTTGCAATCCTAGTCTCTGATAAAATAGACTTTAAACCAACAAAGATCAAAAGAGACAAAGAAGGCCATTACATAATGGTAAAGGGATCAATTCAACCAGAAGAGCTAACTATCCTAAATATATATGCACCCAACACAGGAGCACCCAGATTCATAAAGCAAGTCCTCAGTGACCTACAAAGGGACTTAAACTCCCACACAATAATAATGGGAGATTTTAACACCCCACTGTCAGCATTAGACAGATCAACAAGACAGAAAGTTAACAAGGATATCCAGGAATTGAACTCAGCTCTACATAAAGTGGACCTAATAGACATCTACAGAACTCTCCACCCCAAGTCAACAGAATATACATTTTTTTCAGCACCACACCACACCTATTCCAAAATTGACCACATAGTTGGAAGTAAAGCTCTCCTCAGCAAATGTAAAAGAACAGAAATTATAACAAACTGTCTCTCAGACCACAGTGCAATCAAACTAGAACTCAGGATTAAGAAACTCACTCAAAACCACTCAACTACATGGAAACTGAACAACCTGCTCCTGAATGACTATTGGGTACATAATGAAATGAAGGCAGAAATAAAGATGTTCTTTGAAACCAACGAGAACAAAGACACACCATACCAGAATCTCTGGGACACATTCAAAGCAGTGTGTAGAGGGAAATTTATAGCACTAAATGCCCACAAGAGAAAGCAGGAAAGATCCAAAATTGACACCCTAACATCACAATTAAAAGAACTAGAAAAGCAAGAGCAAACACATTCAAAAGCTAGCAGAAGGCTAGAAATAACTAAAATCAGAGCAGAACTGAAGGAAATAGAGACATAAAAAACCCTTCAAAAAATTAATGAATCCAGGAGCTGGTTTTTTGAAAAGATCAACAAAATTGATGGACCGCTAGCAAGACTAATAAAGAAGAAAAGAGAGAAGAATCAAATAGATGCAATGAAAAACGAAAAAGGGGATATCACCACCAATCCCACAGAAATACAATCTGCCATCAGAGAATACTACAAACACCTCTATGCAAATAAACTAGAAAATCTAGAAGAAATGGATAAATTCCTCGACAAATACACCCTCCCAAGACAAAACCAGGAAGAAGTTGAATCTCTGAATAGACCAATAACAGGTTCTGAAATTGTAGCAATAATCAATAGCTTACCAACCAAAAAGAGTCCAGGACCTGATGGATTCACAGCTGAATTCTACCAGAGGTACAAGGAGGAACTGGTACCATTCCTTCTGAAACTATTCCAATCGATAGAAAAAGAGGGAATCCTCCCTAACACATTTTATGAAGCCAGCATCATCCTGATACCAAAACCTGGCAGAGACATAACCAAAAAAGAGAATTTCAGACCAATATCCTTGATGAACATTGATGCAAAAATCCTCAATAAAATACTGGCAAACCGAATCCAGCAGCACATCAAAAAGCTTATCCACCATGATCAAGTGGGCTTCATCCCTGGGATGCAAGGCTGGTTCAACATACGCAAATCAATAAATGTAATCCAGCATATAAACAGAACCAAAGACAAAAACCACATGATTATCTCAATAGATGCAGAAAAGGCCTTTGACAAAATTCAACAACCCTTCATGCTAAAAACTCTCAATAAATTAGGTATTGATGGGACGTATCTCAAAAT
The DNA here is from genome assembly GCF_009828535.3 of Hylobates moloch. Taxonomy (NCBI): domain Eukaryota; kingdom Metazoa; phylum Chordata; class Mammalia; order Primates; family Hylobatidae; genus Hylobates; species Hylobates moloch. The sequence goes on from NW_026652293.1 coordinate 8,963,943, forward strand.
AATAAGAGCTATCTATGACAAACCCACAGCCAATATCATACTGAATGGGCAAAAACTGGAAGCATTCCCTCTGAAAACTGGCACAAGACAGGGATGCCCTCTCTCACCACTCCTATTCAACATAGTGCTGGAAGTTCTGGCCAGAGCAATCAGGCAGGAGAAGGAAATAAACGGTATTCAATTAGGAAAAGAGGAAGTCAAATTGTCCCTGTTTGCAGATGACATGATTGTATATCTAGAAAACCCCATTGTCTCAGCCCAAAATCTCCTTAAGCTGATTAGCAACTTCAGCAAAGTCTCAGGATACAAAATTAATGTACAAAAATCACAAGCATTCTTGTACACCAATAACAGACAAACAGAGAGCCAAATCATGAGTGAACTCCCATTCACAATTGCTTCAAAGAGAATAAAATACCTAGGAATCCAACTTACAAGGGATGTGAAGGACCTCTTCAAGGAGAACTACAAACCACTGCTCAATGAAATAAAAGAGGATACAAACAAATGGAAGAACATTCCATGCTCATGGGTTGGAAGAATCAATATCGTGAAAATGGCCATACTGCCCAAGGTAATTTATAGATTCAATGCCATCCCCATCAAGCTACCAATGACTTTCTTCACAGAATTGGAAAAAACTACTTTAAAGTTCATATGGAACCAAAAAAGAGCCCGCATTGCCAAGTCAATCCTAAGCCAAAAGAACAAAGCTGGAGGCATCACGCTACCTGACTTTAAACTATACTACAAGGCTACAGTAACCAAAACAGCATGGTACTGGTACCACAACAGAGACATAGATCAATGGAACAGAACAGAGCCCTCAGAAATGATGCCGCATAGCTACAACTATCTGATCTTTGACAAACCTGACAAAAACAAGAAATGGGGAAAGGATTCCCTATTTAATAAATGGTGCTGGGAAAACTGGCTAGCCATATGCAGAAAGCTGCAACTGGATCCCTTCCTTACACCTTATACAAAAATTAATTCAAGATGGATTAAAGACTTATATGTTAGACCTAAAACCATTAAAATCCTACAAGAAAACCTAGGCAATACCATTCAGGACATAGGCACGGGCAAGGACTTCATGTCTAAAATACCAAAAGCAATGGCAACAAAAGCCAAAATCAACAAATGGGATCTCATTAAACTAAAGAGCTTCTGCACGGCAAAAGAAACTATCATCAGAATGAACAGGCAACCTACAGAATGGGAGAAAATATTTGCAACCTACTCATCTGACAAAGGGCTAATATCCAGAATCTACAATGAACTCAAACAAATTTACAAGAAAAAAACAAACAACCCCATCAAAAAGTGGGCAGAGGACATGAACAGACACTTCTCAAAAGAAGACATTTATGCAGCCAAAAAACACATGAAGAAATGCTCATCATCACTGGCCATCAGAGAAATGCAAATCAAAACCACAGTGAGATATCATCTCACACCAGTTAGAATGGCCATCATTAAAAAATCAGGAAACAACAGGTGCTGGAGAGGATGTGGAGAAATAGGAACACTTTTACACTGTTGGTGGGACTGTAAACTAGTTCAACCATTGTGGAAGTCAGTGTGGCGATTCCTCAGGGATCTCGAACTAGAAATACCATTTGACCCAGCCATCCCATTACTGGGTATATACCCAAAGGACTATAAATCATGCTGCTATAAAGACACATGCACACGTATGTTTATTGCAGCACTATTCACAATAGCAAAGAGTTGGAACCAACCCAAATGTCCAACAACGATAGACTGGATTAAGAAAATGTGGCACATATACACCATGGAATACTATGCAGCCATAAAAAATGATGAGTTCGTGTCCTTTGTAGGGACATGGATGAAACTGGAAAACATCATTCTCAGTAAACTATCGCAAGGACAAAAAACCAAACACCGCATGTTCTCACTCATAGGTGGGAATTGAACAATGAGAACTCATGGACACAGGAAGGGGAACATCACACTCCGGGGACTGTTGTGGGGTGGGGGGAGGGGGGAGGGACAGCATTAGGAGATACACCTAATGCTAAATGACGAGTTAATGGGTGCAGGAAATCAACATGGCACATGGATACATATGTAACAAACCTGCACATTGTGCACATGTACCCTAAAACCCTAAAGTATAATAAAAAAAAAAAGGAAAGAAAGAAAGAAAGAAAAGAAACAAAAAATAAAAATAAAAAAAATAAAAATAAAATAAAATGTCCTCTCCCTTTCCTAAACTCCAGGAGCTCCTGTGGTCTGAACCAGCCATTTGCAGTTGTCCTTTATTTTATTATTATTATTATTTTTTGAGATGGAGTCTCACTGTGTCGCCTAGGCTGGAGTGCAGTGGCGCAATCTCAGCTCACTGCAACCTCCGCCTCCCAGGTTCAAGCAATTCTCCTGCCTCAGCCTCCCAAGTAGCTGGGATTACAAGTGCTCACCATCACGTCCTGCTATTTTTTTTTTTTTTTTTTTTTTGTATTTTAGTAGAGACGGGGTTTCACCATGTTGGCCGGGCTGGTTTTGAATTCCTGACTGACAGAGCAGGAGCACCGTCATGTCGGACATACACCACCACTTTAAGTTCCAGCTCCCTTTCTAGCCTCATGCATTTCAAGGAAAACATTTCTCTTCTAACTACAAGCAGCCAGAAAGAGCAGACAGTAAAACACAGATAAGACAGCTCGGGCACAGAGGGAAGTAGGGGGAAAGTCTCTTGGGTAACTACCAAACTTCACCCTCATACAATGGGCCCCAGTAAAACAGTGGGCCTTAATAAACACATTCCTTTCTCTTCAGGTGCACTAAGATAGGGAAGCTAAAAAGCAGACTCAGGAGGATATGCCTGCAGCTACAGAAAGATATATGGGAACAGACACACAACTCTCCCTCCCAAATAAGCACAACAAAGAGGCACAGAAGCAGTCCAAACCTCTGATAAACTCTCCCACCCGGAATCCTTAAAAACTCTTAGTCTGTAAGAGACTGTGCCTCTGACTTAACTCAGCCAGCTGCCCCTCTCAAGTTTATTTAAAATAAACCTGTCCCTGTTGACTGAAAAGCCACCCTTCATGTTTCTCTCCTCTTTCTTTAATTCTCTTACGCTGTACCCAAGTGATCGGCCTGCCTTGGCCTCCCAAAGTGCTGGGATTACAGGCATGAGCCACCGCGCCCGGCCTGCAGTTGTCCTTTAGTACCTGTGTAGTTATCTTTACCATGCATGGATGCCTGGCATACTTTCTCTTCTGGAATACAAGGTTTTTTAAGGCAAAAACTGCCTCTTTGTCTCCACTGTAATACCCACAGTATCTAGCATACAATTGAGCACTTATTTGAGGCTCAAAAACATTTTATGGTTGCTCATCAAAGCCATCAGGTGTACTTGAATAAGGCAGAGCATGAAGCTACCCTCAGGAAGGGAAGTGGGACAAGAATACAACAGCTAACTTTCACAGGGCACTTCTAATTTGCCAAGCACTAGGCAAAGGGGTTCATGTGCATTACTTATTTTAATCCTAACAACCTATGAAGGGAAAGCCCTACTTAACTCTCCACTTTACAAGTGAAAATTAGGGAAGATATAAGTCATTTGCCAAAGATCACACAACTGGTGAACAGAAAGCCAAATGGAAACCCAGGCAGTGTGGTTCTGGGCCCTGGCTCTTGCTCCATATTCTATTTCCAAGACCAGATGCACGCACTCTGACATTGCACAATGTAGCCCTAGAGAAACAAACCTGGGGCCAGGCACGGTGGCTCCCGCCTGTAATCCCAGCCCTTTGGGAGGCCGAAGCGAGTGGATCACCTGAGATCAGGAGTTCAAGACCAGCCTGACCAACATGGAGAAACCCTGTCTCTACTAAAACCCTCCGTCTCTACTAATTTTGTAAAAATACAAAATTAGCAGAGCATAGTGGTGCATGCCTGAAATCCTAGCTACTCGGGAGGCTGAGGCAGGAGAATTGCTTGAACCCAGGAGGCAGGGTTTGCAGTGAGGTGAGCCGAGATCATGCCATTGCATTTCAGCCTGGACAACAAGAGTGAAACTCTGTGAAAGAAAGAGAAAGAGAGATAAAGAGAGAAAGGAAGAAGGGAAGGGAGGAACAGAGGGAGAGAGGGAAGAAGGGAGGAAGGAAGGAAGGAAGGAAGGAAAGAAGGAAGGAAAGAAGGAAGAGAGAGAGACAGACCTGGAGAGGGAAGAAAGGGGAGAAGGCAGACAAATGATTTGGAGCAAAAACAGTCTGAGTGACACACAAAGAAATTAGTATAAGTAAAACTAGAAAAGTCAAAATAAGATCGGTGGATTGTATCAACATCAATATCCTGGTTGTGAGAGCGTACTATGATTTTGCAAGATGTTACCATTGGGAGAAACTGCGTAAAGGCACATAGGATCTCTCTGTATTATTTCTTAAGTGGATTAACCATCTCAATAACATGTTCAATTAAAAAAGGAAATAGTCTAAGCAAGCACAGTATCTTTAGCCACCGCTGAGTAGTCCTTGGCCTATATTGGTCTGTCCCCAACACACCAGCATCTGGGGAGGCCCTGGATGATGTCACCAGCCTGCTGAGAAACAAAGGATTCTTGCTCTCAGAAGCCCCAGCTGCAACTTTTTATGGTGCCATATAAAAGCTCTCTCTTTATTTGTCAAGGTTTCAGGAACACAGAGGAATCATGGGATGTGCTCAGGGAGGATTTTCCTAGTCTGACTCAGAATGGAGCCAGCACCTGACTCAGCCCTGACCCACTCCCACATCAGCCTTCCAGGAGGGCCCAGCATACAGCATTCATTCCTTTAAGCCTCAGCTTCGCTCCACACCAATGGCAGACAACTCCCATCCCAGGTGTCTGAGCAAGGCAACACACTGATGGCCCCACTGCTGAGGGCAGCCAGATGGAGGAGGAAAGGAGGCAGGATCCTGGGGGCCCACCAGCCAAACCCATCCAAGCCCCAGTAGTTCATGAAGCCCATCCATGTCCCAGGAGCCCACTAGGCTTCATGCTGACTCCTAAAATAAAAGGACAGGTTGTGCTGGAATAACCACAGGTCAGTGGGAATAAAAAGGTTAAGCACTAAAACCCCAGGCCTCTGTGGTCAGATGGAGGATTTAATGGTGTTTCACAGAACGGGCCAGGCTTCTGGGTGACAGGGGATTTGTTTTTGGCCCAGGCCTAACTGGAAGTTTCTATTCCAACCAGAGGAGCAACATACTGACCATGTACACTCAAAAATGGGAAAAAGAGTTTTCAGACAGAGAAAGCTCTAGGGACACTCAAAGAGAAAGAAGGAGGAGAAAGCTACAATGTAAAAGCAGGGACTTAGCAGAGAACAAATTGAAGCAATACAGTGCTTAAACCCTCTGTACTTTAAGTAAACTTTGAACAATTCATAAGCAAAGCTTAAGAAAGTTCTGGGTGGTGTAAAACTGGCCCTGAAGAATTTCATGAAATACATAAGAGAAGAATCAGCCAAATTAGAAGATATCAAGGGAACACATGTGGACCAGATATGCTTAGTCAGACCTCAGAGAGAAGCATTAGAAATGTATATTGGAAGCCCATTGCATGTCTGCGGTTCCTAGGTAGTCAGGCTTGAGTTTCCAGTCTGGTGAGCTATATATTGTTCTCTTTTCAGTGTGGGTTCAGTTAGCCTCAGCAAATAACTAATAAGGTCTTGAGATAAAGATCTACTCCAGGTATAGATGTATAAGCACCTGGACTGGGGCTCCACCCGCTAACTGGTCAGACCATGCAAACCAACCCTCCCTGTTTCCTTTTACTGAAGAGCTTAGCTAGGGTGACTTCTGCCAGGAAGTGCCCTTGCAATAGCATCACAGCAGAAGCCAAAGGGGTGGACAGGAGGAGAGCAGACATCAGACCTCCTCTCAGTGCTAAACCTACTGGAGGAGAGGAGTCACCGACCCGTCAGGATGGGGGGACTGGCACCAGGTGATACAAACATTCTGTTGACATCACACCTGGAAGTAAGACGGTTAGGGAAGGCTCATGGGGTTGTCCCCCTTGTATGTTCCCATTTACTTTTAATACCACAATCAAAAGTAAACCTGTAAGTGAAACAGACCAATGCTGGGTTCAATGGCTCTGTCAAGCAGAGAGGGGACAGTGGTGGCAGGTGGTGATTCTTCTATGGGGAAGATGTCACAGCCTCAGCCTCAGGGCCTCAAGAGCACTGAACAGTGGCTTTACGGTATGGTGTCGGCCAAGACTCACAAAGCTCCCATGCTGTCAGATCCTAACATTCCCTAACAGAAGATTGGAGTCTCTGTGATACTCAGACTCTTATCTCACTAACTAATACAAGCAACAGCCAAACAAGGAGGCTTCTCAAACAAAGGGATCGTCAACCCGTGCTGGAACCCAGAGTTTCCCAATGGGTAATGAGCTGGGATTAGGAGACTTTGGATTCAGACACACCCATGTGCTATGTGGGGCAAGGTGGTTCCCCTTCTGAGCTTCCATTTTCTCAGTGTAATGGGAATAATAACGTCCAATCAGGGTTGTGATGAGTCAATGAGATGACAAAGTCAAGCATCTAGGACAGTCGCTGATACAGAGTAGGTGTCCAGTCAATTGCATGTCCCATAGCCTTCTTGTTATTCTGTAGATGCAGGCACACATAGTGAGACCCCAGAGGGTCGTTAGGACACGAGTCAGAGGGTTAACATTATAGCTTAGCCCTGCCACTTTGGAAATGAATTCTTATACAACCATTTATCTGTACAACACTAGCATTTACAGGACCACTTCTCTACGATTACTTAAATCGCCCTTTTAAGTGGACATTAGTATCCTCATTTTACAACTGAGAAAATGAAAGCTAAGGAAGGTTGAACAGTTTGTGATAGTTACTTTAGCCCCAGTCTTCTGATCCCTAATTCAGTCTCTGTCCTCCCCACCACCGGAATGATCATCCATTTGGTATATATTTACTGAAAGTTGACTTAGTTTCAGGCATTAGACACCCACTTAGAGTCGCTATTCCAAGAGTAGAGCTAGCCTGCTCTAAGCCAGCTGCATTCTTTGATCCCTCAGGGGTGATGGTGGATCTCCAGGAGTGGTGGCCAGGGCAGTGGTAGTTGTGCAAGTGGTAGTTGTGGCACCAAGTGACAGAGCCCTTGGCATCATGTTGTAATCAACCGAACTAACCACCCACACATCAGAGAACTACTACTACTGTGATGCAGGGGTTAGTAATATGCTGTAAGACATTCTCTGACCTCAAGCCACTTACAGTCTCTTGTTGTAAGGAAGATATAGCCATGTGAAAAGCACAGCCGAAGGAGGAGAAAAACTGTCCAGTGGTTCTCAGATTGGGCTATACAGTAGAATTACCTGGAAGGCCTTTACAACATCCCAGTACCTAGACCCAACCCTCAGAGATTGCAATTTATTTGGTACAGGTTGGGTCTCAGGTATCAGCATATTGTAAGATCTCCCCAAGTGATGTTACCATGTTGGCAGGGTTGAGAACCCATGTGTAGGGCTTTGTCCATCAAAGCACAGTTTGCAGACGGGCAGTACTGGCATTACCTGGGACCTTGCTGGAAAAGCAGAATCTCAAACCCAGTCTAGACCTGCTGATTCTGAACCTGCATTTTAACAAGATCCCAGGTGATCTGTGTGCATGTGGAGGACTGAGGAGCACTATGTGGACGATGGTGAAGGGCAGACTCCTCCCTGCGAGGCAGCCAGAAAAGTCCTTCCCCAACCCCAACTGGAATATGCAGCCCACCCACTCCCCACCAGGCAGGGCACACGCCAAGACAGTAGAGCCAGGGGCCTGGGTGATCATGGGGAGCCACATCACCAAGCTCTGCTTCTCTTGCTCCTCCAGAGCTGCACCTGGGCCTGCATCATGGGGCTCCATGTGCCGGAGCTGATGGAGACCCAACAAATCTCTTCTGTGACTAAAAGGAGTCTGAGAGCAAGGCTCTGTCACCATTTAAGTGACAAAAAGAAAAACGAGTTTCTTCCCTTTCCACAGCCCTCTTCCCCAATGTCCCTACCCTCTTCTAAGTGCTCTTCACCATGGAAGAGGAGAGGCGAGCTCAGGACAGCCCTACCTCGGTACAGCCCAGTGAGAGAGCAAGCTGCCTGACCAACCATAAAGGCAGCTCTGTCACTGCAGGCATGGAGGTGGCTGGTACCAGCTAAGCCATTCCCTCATGAAGGAGGGAATCCCTGAGAGGCCAGACAGGGACATGCATGTAATCTGGCCCCTCCAGCACCCTGCACCCCACCCGCAGCTCTGGATCCCCGCTACCACCTTTGTCTTTGTTTTTCCCTATCAGGTGTGTGTGTGTGTGTGTGTGTGTGTGTGTGTGTATTTCATACGTGCCTGCCTTTCCTCTCCCATTAGACTGGGAGCAACCATCTTCAGCTCCTCCTTTGTCAATGCCTGCAGTACTGAGCACAGAGACTTATGCCCAGCAGGGGCTCAATAAATATTATTTGTATTCATGTGCATACATTTTCTAGGGGTCAAACCCACTGCTCCATGCTAACAAAGAGTGACTCACAAGCAGGCCTTTATTAGGGATTACTATGAGCACACTGAGATTCTATTGGAGAAAACAAGAAGACAATAAGAAATACCTTCAAAAAGCATGCATCCTGGTTTAGGAAATCAGACTTATACATAGCAAGCCTAAGACCAGAGACACAGGAAATCAAGCATGTTTATGGTAAGGTTAGGCAGGCCTATGGAGGCTGGCATGTGCCAACACCATGGAAATTTTCTGCTCCAGTCTTTTGACAGATTATTATTACTTACCTCTTGCTTGGCATTTGTAAGCATTTATCACCCTTTGATACTTCTAACACTCACTCTTCCTTGGGGCAAAAATGGCTCAGAGAAACAAAAACAAAACATAAAAAGGCTCACCTGTACCCCTACCCTGGGCCATGTCCACTATACCAGATAAACGGGATGACTGTAAAGATACATAGAGTTGCAGTGGGAGATGGATCAGGACCGGGAACCTTTCTCTGCTGAGATGCCTGCAAACATCTGACACCACAGCACATTATTTGTACCCCACCCCCCCTCACCCGACAGCCAGCTTTTCAGGGCCATAAACACCGCATAGCTTTCCCGTTCCAGGCTCCAAAAAGTCTTAGATCAGGTCCCTGAGACCCCAGACAGAATCCAAGGAGCCTTGTGTCTCTGCTTTTGAATGGAAAACTTGCAGGGCATCATGGATGGTTTTTCTCATTATGAAAAGAAGAAAGTCAGGGCAAAACCCACAGCCAGACACAGGCTTCAGTTTGGTTTCAGCATGGGGCTTTCTCCAACAATTTGTCAAACTTATCCCCACTCAAAAGTTCACTTTACTCTAAGTCAAAGATGCTTAGGTATGAGGATCAATAAGGAGAGGTAAGTGGCAAAGGTCAAAGATTCTGACTCAATAGAGCTGTGCAGTCTAATACAGTAGGCACTAGCCATGTGTAGCTATTTAAATTTATATTTGATTTAATTCAAAATTCAATTCTTCAGTCATATTAGCCACATTTCAAGTGCTCATGTAATTCGTGGCTTAATTATGTTAGACTGTGCAAATACAGAATATTTCCATCATCAAAGAAAGTTCTATTGGACAGCACTAATATAAAGCATTTAGATGTTTCATTTGAAGTAATGAGTAGGGTGTTCTGGGAAGTTCTGCTGCTCTCCCCTGGTTTGTTGGGGAGGCTTTAGGTGTTCTGTGGAATGTTGAATAGCGGGTGTGCATTTTCATAGTGAAAGAAGCAATGTGCTGGAATTCTCATGTAAACACAAAAGTTCTAAGGCAAAACTTACAAGGCTACAAACTGGGTCATCTTAGCATGTATACACGGACACACAGTCTCTCCATACTTTTGCTTTCATCACAAGGACTATGAAGTCAGATACCATAACTAGTTTACTGACAAAAAGCCCACATGCTGCCTAGTCCTAGCCAGAATCATTCTCCAGATCTCCTTGGCTGGTTCTAAGCCTTCCCCGGCTTTACTTTCCAACGTAGCATCACTGAAGAGAAAAATCTCTCAGGTCAGGTCAGCACTCTGGACAGCGACAAACTCCTTCCCAGTGTATTTCAGCACTCCCCTCTGCCTCAAACACCCTTCAGAAGGAACTATCCCCTCAGAAGCCACCAGGTACCTGGGAAGGGACTTCCCATCCACTTCTTCTAACACCACAATCTTGTTGTCTTCAGAGCAAGACAGGGTTCAGCTATGAAGCTTCAAATACTCCTCACCAACTCCAAAAAAATCACTCCTCAGTTAGCAAGCCAAGGTTCGCTACAGTCTGGCCGCAGACTGCTCCTTCCACTGCTTCAGCCTGGCCAATTCACCATGCCTGACCATACAGCTGTTTCCCTCTTCTAGCCCTTTGAGTGGGCACTCCTTTCCCCACCAGAAATGTCATTTTCTTATCTTTGCCTATTCAGGTCCTACCCATCTCTAGAGGCCCAAGCCAACCCCCACTTCTCTTCAGAACTTTCCCCAAAGACTTTAATCTACACTGATTTCCTCTGTTCTCTGACATCCCAAAGCACTTCTAGTTTAGATCATGCTTTAGAAACTTAATTACCTATCAATCATCTTGTATCATTACCAGGTTCATATGTGGGTTTTGCCAGAACTAGCTTTTGCCAGCAACCAGCCATGCAGCCACAAGTCAGTCATGCCACACTTCTGAGTCTTCATTTCTTGATTAGTAAAATAACTATCTTGAACTAAAACATTTCTAACATTTTTTGAGTTGGGGTTTCTCTCAGAACAAGTTTCCACCTAGAAGAGTGCAATGCACATAGCAGGGTCTTCAAATAATAACTGCAGATGCAGTGAATATCTGACAAAAACAAAACCAGGGCACATCCCAGGGCTGAGGCCAGCCACAGAATCCTGGTTTAGCTCCCAATGTGGATGACAAAGGCTTCAGTTCCACTCAGTGTGTGATGATAATCGGAAAGATATCTAGTTTCTGCCCTTACCTACGTCAACATAGAAATATCATCTATGGCCTTGGAGGCATTTTCCTCCATAAAGGCATTCACCTCCAACATGTGGAAAAATACCACACAATGGGTATTATAACAATGGCAGTGACAACAATGTCTTGCATATAAATTTATCTTATATAGGTCAGCCAACACCTGACAGCAATGTACTAACTTCATTTACTAATTACACATAAGCCCAGATAGACTAGGAAAAGTAATAAGAAGCATAAACATTGGTGGTGCCCCCAAATAAAACTCTGGCTGGTCTCACGAGTCAAGACGTTCCAAGAATTAGGTGGCAGGGAGACAGACTTAAAATTTTACCTCAATATTACACCTCCTGTCAAAATGATAGATAGCTATGATACCGCCTCATAATTAACATCCTGTTATTCTCAAATAATTTGGCTTATGGTCAACACACAGTAAGATATAGGGGAGATTCTTCCACCTTTGAACAAGAAAAAAGGCCTAGAAATATTTAATAACTTCTATCCTGCAAATAAAGATAAAACTAGAACCAGACCTAGTTGGAATAATTCTACTAACATAGGCACCACACATGCACACCCACACACAGACACACATGCACACACATATCCACATACACAACTCAGAGAATTCTTAGTAATATAAAGAAAAGAGTGATGAAATTTTCTGACCCTGAAATTGGAGCTTTCACCAAATAGTTGTTTAAAATGCTACTGCCAAAGCAAATTGGCCAGCATCAGTAAAGAAAAAGGGAATTTTCATCACTGGGAAAAGTTCTTGGAATCACTCTGCCAGCCATTCACTCTCATCCCAGAAAATCACAAGATCTGAGAACAAAACTTAGCATCTGGTCAATCCACCTCCAGTTGGCCTAAACTGGATCCAGGAAAGCTAGCTCAGCATGAAGGCCAGAACTCTCCCATCCTAGGAGGCCTTTCCCAGAGCTGGGCATCCTATGTGCTCAGATAAGCAAAGCAGGGAGACGGCAGTGCAACCAGGTTAGAAGAATAAAGACTAGCACTCAGGGTTCTCTATGATTTTGTCTCCATATACTGCTCCAGACACATCCCTCACTACTGAATTACAAGCACCCACCACCCAAACCATGCCATTTATCTTCATGAATCAAAGATCCTCTGCATAGTCCTGCCTTTGCACATGCTTTTTCTCCAGTAGTCTTGGAGAAAGTCTTCAAGTCTTGATATCTCAAGACCCACCGGCCGGGCGCAGTGGCTCACGCCTGTAATCCCAGCACTTTGGGAGGCTGAGGTGGGTGGATCACTTGAGGTCAGGAGTTCGAGATCAGCCTGGCCAACATGGTGAAACCCCATCTCTACTAAAAATACAAAAATTAGTGGGGTGTGGTGGTGCATGCCTGTAGTCCCAGCTACTTGGGAGGCTGAGGCAGGAGAACTGCTTGACCTGGGAGGTGGAAGTTGCAAGGTTGCAGTGAGTCAAGATCGCGCACTGCACTCCAGCCTGGGTGACAGAGCAAGACTCCATCTCAAAAAAAAAAAAAAAAAAAAATAGACCCACCTCAAGTACTTCCTCTTGCAAGAGGCTTTTCCAGATCACCCAAGCTCAATGTGATCTTCCGTCAGCTTTCTAGAACTTACTTTCTGGAATTAGCAAGTATTACTTATATTTAAACACATATCTCTTACCACCTGTAGGGCAGGAGACAGGGTCTCATAAGCCTCCACATTGCTCCAGAAGATGATGTGGTACCCCTGACCCAAATAGCAGGTGCTTGGTGATGATGATGAGAATAATGAGACCTTCTTAGGAGGTTCATTTGCCACCTAAAGTCAGAACTAGGTATGAAGCTAAGTACGTGGGGCTGGGTGGGGCAGGCAGAAACAGGCCAAAAGGGAACCCACTTGGAGGACCACTGTTCACGCAGCCTTCCTCCAACTTTGGGTGCCAAGGACTTTTTTATTCTAGGACTGACCGGGAAATCCTTCTTTCCAACCCCTGAGCGGCTGATCCCAGGCTGTTTATCTCGTTAACTCTGTTTATTGTGATCCCGGTAAGAGGTTCTGAAGCTCTCCAAGCCCCTCTCTAATTAAATTCATTAGAACAGATTGGGGCCTTCTTTCTGGATCTCAAAAAAAAAATAACAACATGATTAGCATCACAATAACGGGGAGAGGGGCTGCCAGGGAGGCCTTTCAGGAGGGGCTGGGCCAGCCCGGGAGGGGAGGAGTGAGGAGGAGCAGGTGAAGGAGGAGAAGGCAGATGCTAAGACAGCTGCTTCCTGGAGGAAGAGAGCAGCAGGAGCCGGGAGGGGATGATAGGGGGGTGAGGAGATGACCCTGCCATGCCCCAGGCACTCCAACTTTTTCATGGCACTGCATGTGGGAGAGGAAAGCCAGGACAAGAAATTAATCAACGATATAAATCCCAGAAATACGGGCTGCGGGACTGGAACTTGCAGCAATCTTGTAATTTTACACAGAAAGAAATCAATTTAAGTTAATAATGGGGCCAGAATTTGAAGGCCCCTCATGCCTTTTAGGATGATGTCCTTTTCCTGCAAGACTTTGCTGCATGGACCAGGGAGAAGGTGGGAGCCTAGGGGAGAACAGGCCGGATGAGGCAGGTCACTTCTTTCCCAGAGAATCTGAACCCAAGTTTTTGCTTATACACCTGATGGTTCCTTCATCTAGAATACCCTCTGCTTCTCTTGCATATCCAAATTCTGCCAATTCCTCAAGGCTCAGTTCCATTCCCACCACCTCTGTGTACAGCAGTTAGCATCTGATGAATATTTACTACCAGCTAGGTATTACATTGGGCCTTTCACTATCCTCTCACATTTAATCTCTGTAACAGCCCTGCAAGGTTCATATTAATTTCCCCATTTTGCAGATGAGCTGCAGCTATTCACTTAGCAAGTGGAAGAAGCAGGGTCTGAACGTAGATCCGTCTGGTCGCAAAGGCTGAATGGTGTCTATGCCATGTCACCTCCATGACTCCAACAACCTAATGCAACCAAATCATGCTTTTCTTTGAAATTTTACCATCCAGGGTCTGAGGCACCAATGAAGATTTAATTAGACCCTGTATTGTCTTGTTCTCAAGGTGTTTTACCTGTCTGTCTTATTTCTTCTATTTGAAAGCAGGAACCACATTTCTACCTTTCAGAAGAAAGTAAGGCACTCAAAAATGCCTTCTAACTGAATCCTTCTAATAGATTTTCCTAGAAAGCCTTGTGCATGTGGATAAAACATCCTAGCTTTTTATTTTTCTACCCAGGGTTGGAGGTCGGGGGGAAGGGGGGTGGGAGGTGGGGCTCAGTACAATATATGGGAGAGGAGCACAGGCTTTGAAGTCAAACAAATAAAGGTTTAGATTCTAGCTCTGCCACTCACCTGTTCTGTAATCTTCAACAAGTAACAGCTTCTCTGAATCTGTCATTTTCTGTAAAACCAGCAACTTAACAATATCTCATTTGTAGGGTTAACCCTTTGAGGATGAAATGAAATGATGCATATAAAGCACAGAGTAGGGTGCCTAGCACATAGAAAGAACTCGATAATGGTGACTATTGTTATTATGCCACTTTTATTTTTTCTGGCTTGCCTCAAGACCTAATGAAAAAAGGGTGGCCTGAGAGTTGTCAAGCTGGCACAATCTAACCAATGACCTGGGTCAGTAAAGCTGTGGAAGTGCCTACTCAAGCACCCTGCACAGCCATTAACTCCCAGGCCCCCTTCTGCAGTCCAGGGACCAGGCCATATACATCCAACATCTGCCCTTACAGTTAGCCTGGGCCCCTGCAGCTAGGCCTGGGCCTTAGCTGGGCATTGTAAGTGCCCAAAGGTTTGTCATCAACTTGCTCGAGCCAAGGCAGGGGTCTGTCCAGACAGTTTGGTGCCATCACTCCAGATCCTGCTGCTCACTATGACCCCTCAGCCATGCTCCTACAACACCAGGATCATCTAATCTCAATTATAGCAGTTCTTGTGCTGAGTTTTAATTTGGTTTCATTTCTGTGTCTCCAATTTGACTTACATGCCCAATAGCTTGCACAGTTGCTGACAGATTCAAAGGCTCAGGACACATTGATGAAATGAACAAAAATGGGTGTGTGGGGGAAAAGAGGGGCTACTCAGACAGATGAAACTGAGAGTCTCTCTCCTTAGGCTATTTTCCCACTTTGGCTATGGATATTTGCGGGAATCTGTGGTCAAGTGCATAGCTTCTAAGGACCTCTCCTGCTTACCAACAACTTCCCCTCCCCATCAATGACTCCCACCTGACTCTGACCTCCCCATAATGCCAAATCCTTTCACACACCTTGCAGGTGTGTGAACCTTGCAGGGCTCACAATATTTTTCCTCGCCTTGCTTCTGAGCACATCCCTGTGCATCTTCCCTACACGCGAGTAGCTCCCAGAGCCTCTTTCCTCTGACTCACTGACATTCTAAGCATATCCAGCCACACTTTACCCCTAAAATACAAGAGCTTAGAAGAAGGGATTGGGAGAGTTAAGCAGCCTCGACCTCATTGCAGAGCTCCCTTTGGGTATTCCCCTATCAGGTTGTAGCCACATCTAGCTGAGTTCACCTACACACAGAACATCCCCCCTCTAGCCCTTCAAGCTGGGGATCTGACAACACCTTGAACCTCATCTTGTCCCCTACCCTTTTCCTGACAGTCAACTTCAGGATCAGCCCTGAGCTACCATTCTGGATAGCATCAGCCAAGCCCTCTTCATAGCTGTGGAGAGCAGGGTGCTGATACCACCGGAATTAAAGATCCGGCTGTGTAACATCCCTATCTGGATGCTCTTGCTCAAGCTCATCTATATTATTTGTCTGATCACCTGTCTTCCTCTTCCATTGCCCAGGAGCTCGGAGAGATTGGACCCTGCCTTACTTTTCATCTCTATGGTCTCAGCACCTAGCAGAGCAGCACACCGTAGGGCTTAATGGATCTTTGTTAAATGAGTAAGAATGAAACCAGCCTTACGTTCCTCTCACTTCTCCCCTCCCCACCCCAAACATCACCCCAGCCAAACAGACTGAGAACTGAATTTTTCTGCTTCCCCCTCTCTGATTTCCTAAGAATTTCTTTTTCTAAAGACAAAGGGATGATTCTCACACCCCAGCTCCTGCATGATCTTGAAGATCTCAGGGTGCCTCTGGCCTCCAAAAAAGCCTGAGGGAGAAGAGCGGAGCCAGAGGTAGGAAACAAGTTGCAATAGGGAGATCAGAGCCTTGGCATCCTGTCTCTCACTCACCACAGAAATCAGACCCTCCTCTGGCCCACCCACCCCAGAAATGCAAAGCCAGAACCCCACCCCCAGCTCTCAGCCACCTCTTCAATGTGTGCCTTAAAGAACCAGCCTTTATGAGCACAGCCAGTTCAGCCCACAGGTTGCTGGCTAGGTACAATTGGAAGGTCTTGCTCCAGCTCTCTGGGGAGCTGGCTCCTCCCTCCATGTGCCTTGATTTATTTCTCCATAGTCTTTCTGATGCCAAACAAGGGGGTGAGGGGTGAGATTCATTGCACAAAACTGGGAAATATGTACCTTGTTATCAGAATCCCCCACTTCACCTGAGCTCCAATCAAGCATTTCAACATCAGAACCTTAATCCAATCAGCTCTCAACAACAGCTGCAGGTAATGCTTTCTCCCTGTACCAGGAAAAGCTGGCAGCCCTTAGGCACTGACGCCAGGGAAAGCTTCCAGCCCCACCCCCTCTCACGCTGGAGAGGGGACGGAGAAGGGTGACAAAGCAAGGTGCAGTCAGTGCCCCCAGCAGCACATCCCTTGCTGGGCACTGCCTGAGGCCCATTCAGAGTTTACTGCACAGGAGCTGAAGGAGTCCAACCACCTGGATTCCTAAAGTGAGAAAGCCTCGCAAAGAAGGGACAGAGTCTGTCTGCAATTTGCTCTTAACACCCCAATTTAAGCCTCTGGGTTTCGTCTAAGGCCCCAAGACAGGAATCGGGCTGCCATTCCCTGTTCCACAGTGGCAACCACAATTTCTGGGGCTAAGTGGGAGTGAGTCTCTTTCCTTATTGGCATAATTCTCTCTCTCTCTCTCTATACATGCATCACACAACACACACACACACACACACATCACAACACACACACACACACACACACACCCCTTCAGTTGAATCCAAAGACAGGGAGAAATTACTCCCTCCGAAGTGCCAGCTCAGTCAAGACAAAAGGTGAAATGTATTAGCTGCGTAGCAGCCCCTCATCTCCTTCAGTTCTTCCTGCAATGCAATTCCACCACATCCAATCATCCCCAAACCAGAAGGAGGATAGATCTCTGCCTGCCTTCCTCCACTGCCCCCACCCCACAGCTGGTATGGCCCCTATCCCCAGAGGCTTCCACTCGTCACACACATTTTCTCTGGGCTATTCTCCTATTGCTTTAAGTTCTCTGGGCTCTGAGGCTGGCTTTGGCTCCACATAAACAATTAAACTCCTGTCCAACCAGGTCTCAAAGCCCTGTGGCTTGCCCTTGCCTTGCTGGAGATTTGATTGAGGCCCAGCAGGGCCCAGCACATTTCCAAGGGTAGATGAGACACACTAGGCCCTCATGCCAGGGACACAGGCAGGCAGAAAAGGGGTATTGTTGTCCTCTCCCCCACACTGAGGGATGAGGCATCTCTGCTCAACACACACACACACACACACCCCATGCCAAAATGCCAAGGAAGGAGTTAGGAGCAGAACCTGGCTCAGGACAGGATGGGGGCTGCCATGGGGACCAGATTCTAGGTGATTCAGCACTCTGCCCACTCTTGGCCCAGCCCATGGGACACACTCATGACAGCTCCAGATGCCAAAGTGCTGACTTGGAGGCTGAAGCAGAATCTTTTCTAAAATCCAAAATTCTCCAGCCCTCCAGCAGGGCTCCTCATCCAGGCCTTTACATCAGGGCTCAGGCCAAGCCCCAGGAGGAGTCTGCTCAGTCATTCCCCTGGACCCTGCCCCTTCCCCATCCTAGTTTCCCAATGCCTAGCACCCCCTCCCCCAATCCATCTAGGAAACAAACCTGAACAGCTAGAGGAATGGAGTGGCTGCATGGCTGGAGAGGAACGTAAGAGAGAGGCCTACTAACCCCCCAGCATTCTTCTTCCCCAAGCCACAAATAGGATCAAACATGCAGAAAGGGGTTATATTCCACAACCAAGATCCCCACGCAGGGAAGGAGGGTCCAGGGGCCACTGAGGGAGGGCTGAGTACAGGCTGTATGGCTCCACACAGCACCAGGAAGGGCAGTGAGGGAAGGTGACGGGTGTCAGGCCAGCTAACAGCCAAAGGGGGGAGAAGGCGGGGTTCTTGAGAGGGACTGTGATGAAGGAGGACACCAAGAGGCAGCTGGGAAGGGGCTGGGGCAGGGCGTGCAAGGGGGAACCAGGGGAGGACGGAAACTGAGGGAGCAAATGGAGAGACAAGACACCAACTGGTAGGGGCATGAGATGGGGAAGAGAATAGGGGAGGCAAGAAGGGGCTGATGTGTGCGGTAGGAAAAATAGGAGGCATGGGGTCACCCAAAGTGGGGTGTCGAGGTAAACAGAAGTACAAGGGCAGGCAGGGCTCACGGATGAGGCGGGGACAGAGAGGAAAGGGAAAGGGTTGAGGATGCGGGAAGGGGGAGGGGACGCGGCCAACGAGATAGGGTGTTGGGGTGGGCAGGGGGCTGGGAGCTGGACGGGGATGGGGTGGGCATACGAACAGAATCGGATGGATTCGGGGCAGGTGACAGTGTGGAGAGGGGAAAGGATGGGAATGTGGACGGAGGGGGAGGGGGACAGGTCAGGGGATGGAGACAGAGAGAGTAGGGCGGGAACAAGGGGGTGTCGCTAGGTGGGTTTCCATGACTCTCTACCCCCATCTCTCCGGTGTTCGCGCTCGCCTACCTCCAAGGGCTCGGGCTCCGGCCCTGGGCGCTGTCCGAGCTGTCCGCTGCCGGCGCCGCCACTTCCCCCGCTTCCCCTGCTGCGCCTCTCGCCGCCAGCCGCCGCATTAGGGCAGAGACCAGCCCGTGCGCGTCCCCGGTCGGCCGGCGCGCCCCGGACACCCTGCGTGCGCGCCCCCGCGCCCCTCCCTTCGCGCGCCGAGCGGCCGCGGAGCGGGGATCAGGACAGAGGCGGAGGGAAGGATGCTCCGGACGCATCCCCGCCTGGCGCGCTGGGGAGCGGTGCGCAGAGCCAGGGCCGGAAAAACAAATCCTCCTTTCTCTTTTCACCTGAGGCCTCTTTGCGGGCTCGCCTTGAGAGTGATAACTAGTCTTCCCGTTTCCGTTCGCTGAGCACCTACTACGTGCAAAGAACACAGGAGGAAGTACGCTGAAGCCCCAACAGGATCGCGTGTCTGCCCCTCCACCATAGACTGTGACTTTAGGGAGCAGGAAGTTGCCGGACAGCTTGTGTTCTCAGGGCCTAGCACAGAGACTTGTTTGTGGTAAACTCTCCATTAACATTTGTTGATTGGCAAGTCGTTGGATCCTGATTCAGGGATGTGAGAGAGATTGTGACTACTATGAACAGTTCGGGGCTTTCTTTTAAAAATGGGAGATTTCCTCTGCCCTAGGGGGACGCAGGCCTCAGTCGTGGCTGGAGAACTATCTGACATGATAGCAAGACATTTCTCTGTGGACCTCAGTTTCCACAACTGAACCATGAAAAGTTGATTGGGTGGTTCCCCAAGGCCTCTTCTAGCTCTGACATGAAGACTGCATTAGGTCCTGTGCACAGGACCTGAGCTCAGAATTATCACCTGAAACAGTGGAAAGATCCCAGTTAGGGAATCATAGAATCTTAGTCTTGGAAGAGCACTTGGAAGCTTCTAGTTCAGCTCCTCATCCAAAACTACAGTCCCCTGCAGCACCCCTCTGTGGCCCCATTCAAGGGTTACTTTATCTGTGCTCATAGCTCCTACCCTGGCACCACTGTCTTTTATTCTGGATGAGAACACCAAAGTTCAAGGAACCTGCCCAAGTAATAATTCAAAGCCCAGATGCATCTGACAGTGCCTAGTTAAAACTACTTTGCTATTTTAAGATGGGCCCTACAAGTTTTAGATTTCACCAATACTAGAATCTTCTAATGTGGTCAAGTTGAAGGATCACAGGATTTGCCAAGAAAGTCCTGGCTTACCAGCAGGGTGAACTTGGGCAGTTCACTTAACCTCTTTAAGTCTTCTTTTTCCCATCTGTAAAATGGGCATGGAATGAGCATCAATGAGATAAGGTACCGAACCAAAATGTTCTTTACAAATCTTAATTATTGTTCAGCCTTCCCTCCCCTTTCTTCACTATTTTTAAATAGCAAATACACGAAGGTCTAGAGAGATGGACCCCACACAGTGGTTTGGTGGTTGAAACTGAATTGGGACTCAAGTTTCATGGCCTTAGTATAAAGAAATTAAGTCTGGGCCTGAAGGGAGCATGGAGACCCCCAGAGGCCCTGAGGGCGAAGGTGTTTCCTTGGCCTCGGTGGTGTCCCAGAGCTGCAGGCAAGTCCTGATGGAGGGAGAGGCACCCCCTGCTGGTGATGGACTCCGGGGACTAAGAGGAGCCTACGCACCTTGCAGGCTGTTCTGCTGCTATGCCAGGAACAGACTCACTCAGGACCAAGGGCAGAAAGTGGTTGCTTTTTTTCTTTCCTGACATTTATCTGGCCTTCCTGCTTCTTTTTCTTCTCTGGGTTTGCACCTCTAGTTCTGGCTGGAACCCTCAGCAGGCACGGACTTTCAACCCAGACCTGAAACCTCACTCACTGTGTCCTCTGTCATGGTGAATGGCAAGTCACAGGATTTTCACATTCCCTAGTGTTTTATCCCTTCCAGCGAAATTCCATAAGCCCTGCCTCATCCTGGGCTCAGACCAAGAGAAAGCCCCAGGTATGAGTCTCAGACACTTGAAGCCATCCTCTTCCACACTGGTCCCTAGGAAGTGTGGGGAAACTGGCAGATTCGTGCATTATTGGTGGAGGTTTAACTTGGTATAGCCTTTTTGGGAGAGCAATACAGCAGTACCATCAACACTTTAACTATACCCTTGACCCATCAATGCCACCTCAAAGAATCCAGCCTGCAGAATCACTGGCCCAATCCACAAAGATGTGTACGCACAAGGATATTCAGTGCAGTTCATCAAGAGGACAATGATTACATCCATTATAATAATCCATGCAATAGCATGGTTTTAAAAATGATAACAATGATAACATACACACATTTGTTTTTTAAAAAGCAAGTTAATAATGATATACAGGGAAGAAAGGTATTATCCTTTTCTGGGGGAAAAGGGAAAGCAAATTGGGAGACAGGGTGGGAAGAAGAGGAGAGAGGGAATGATGCCCTGGGCTAGTTTAGAAGATGAGCGCAAAGGCCCTTAAGCATACTAGGAGGGACCTAATTTTTGTTGAAGCCTTTCACATACTCGGGCTTTTGCATATATCATGTCACTCAATCCTCAGAAACCCCAGTGAGGTGGGGATCATTGTCCCCAATTTACTGATGAGGAAATAGATGCCCAGTGAGGTTAATGAGTACAGCATCACACAGATGGGGGTGGTACAGTGTTAGTGTTGCCCCAAGAGAGATCTGACTTTTGTCTTTAGCTCCTGGGAGGTCATCTCTGATTCCTTGGATTATCTCACCTGGTAAGAGTGCCTTTATCTACCTGGGGGTCTTGGGCCAAACCAGGTGGTCTATACTAACAATGATGGATGGTGGGGTCTTTGGGCATGTATCAGCTCAACCTCCAGAGGGGCTAGAAACTAAGGTCAACCACTTGGATGGTCAAACATGACTATATGACTGAGCCCCAATAAAATCCCTGGACACTAAGGATTGGAAGAACTTCCCTGATTAGCAATATTTTGCATGTAATGTCACACATGGTTCCTGGGAGACTTTAGTGCTGTCCCCAGCTTCATCAAGAGAGAACAACTGCGATTTCTGCACATGAAACTCTCCTGGACTCTGCTTGACCTGTCGCTTCTTTTGGCTAATTCTAATCTGTATCCTTTTATTGTAATAAACCACCATTATGAGCCTATGAGCTCTCAGTTCTGTGAGTCCTTCTAGTAAATTACTGACCTAAGAGGGGTCTTGGGAATGCTTGAGCTTGCAATTGGTCAGAAGTAAGGATGGTCTTGGGGACTGCTTCCTAACTCTGTAGATGGTAAGTGGTGGAATTGGGAGTTGGACAAAGATCTTAGAGTCTCCAGGATGTACCCTCTCCCACTGCACAACACTCCCTTATGCCGACCTATTGTATAACAAGTGCCAAAGGACAGAAACTCTGCCACTGATACAAAAGGGCTGGGCTCCCGGCTAAACCCCACCCTTAAGCCTGGAACTGTGGCCCTAAGTGGATATAGCTGACCCCACTTTTCCTCCCAAATGTTGCCTTTTTGGCCTGCCCTGCCCCTATCCCATGCCCATAAAAGACTTTAGCTGGCATAGAAACACAAGTGGCTGAGTGGCAAGGATACAAGTGGCTGAGCGGTGAGCAGAGAAGCAACTGAACATCAGAGACTATGGATAGACATGGCTAACTTCAGACAGTGCGGCTTCAGAGAGGAGCCCAGATGGAGACGGCCAGGCTTCAGAGAAAGATTACCTTCCCACCCCCTTTCCAGCCTCCCTTTCCACTGAGAGCCAGCCACCACTCAATAAAGTCTTCCATACTCATCACCTTTCAAACAGTTCATGTGACCTGATTCTTTCTGGACACTGGACAAGAACCAGGGTGCTGAGAGGGCAGGGGCTGCCACCCTGACCTTCCACTGAGCTGATTGACACTTGGCCGTCTCTGGACAGCAGAGCTGAAAGAGCATTCATTGCAACACACTTAGATGCTGCTGCAGGGCCCACACAGAGCTTGCTCCCACCAGAGAGGAGTGACTGGCTAGTTCTAGCATTCGTTCACTCTGGTTCCCACACTCACTCACACACTCTCTTCTGCCAGGAGTGGCCATCAGCAGGCTGAGTGAAATGAGCCACTCCAGTTCCTGCCCACAAAGGGGGTCAAGGGAAGAATCCTGTGTCACTATCATGAGGAAGAACAAGAGCAGAGTGATAGTCATGCTGAGCTCTAGCAAAGCAGGTGGATGAGGATGCAGAAAAGCAAGCAGAGTAGTATGTTCAGAAGGAATGTAGAGGGGCAAATTTTAGAAAGTTCCAGGAATATAGGACCCCCCTATAATGCAGCAGGGCAGGAAGGCAGGTGCAGTGAAAGCCAATGGGAAAAGCCACTAGGAATTTCCCATAGGTCCCCCAAGAAGCTACTAGACTCTTTGATCTCTTCTGTCATCTCTCCCTCAGCATCTTCTAGTCTCTCCCTAGGCCAAGAGGGAAGGTTACATCCCAATTTGCACACAGCATTAAAGGAAGGAGGGAGGGATCCAGGAGCAGGGCTCTGGTCCTTCTCCCATTTGGCCAGTGCACACATGCTGGTCATCCAAAGCAGTGGCAGATGTGGAGACCCCATGCTGTTTGCAGGTCCTTATCATCCCCTAACGCCTGTCACACTCTTAAGTGTCTAGAATTTTCTTCCCCCCATGCTGGGGAGTAGCCAAAGGAAAGGAAGCACTCAGCCCTGCTCCAAGCTGGAGAGCATCTTTCCATCTGCTCTCTTACTTCCCGCTTTGAAATTAAAAAATAAAAATCTCCTTGGGAGTTGCCTCTTGCCTACCACTGCTGAGGGCCAGCCATAGAGCTCAGTTTATGAGGTCACTTGGAAATGTGCATATGTTAGAGCTTTTACCTTCCAGATGCAGAGACCTCCCCAAGGTACACAGAATTAGTCTTCCACTGTACGTAGGTGAGATTCCATTCCTGGTTGAGATGGGGCAGTGAATGGGGAAGTTAGAGAGAAGGAGAGAGAAGCTTTGGAACAGCCATTAACCAGCCTTGACTCTAGGCCTGGGTATCAGACCTGTCCCTGCTCCAAGAGTGAGGGAGGCAAAGGGTGAAATTGCCCCGCTGCCTGCTTTTATACAGAGCATATTTCCGCCTTTAAATACTACATTTGAATTTCACCTGCATAAATATATTAGAAAGAGTAGGATTTTTGGAGTCTTTCTCTACCACGATGAAAGGCCTTGTATTAGTCTGTTCTCTCATTGCTATAAAGAAATACCTGATACTGGGTAATTTACAAAGAAAAGAGGTTTAATTGTCTCACAGTTCTTCAGGTGGTACAGGAAGCATGGCAGCATCAGCCTCTGGGGAGGCCTCAGGGAGCTTTTACTCATGGCAGAAGGGCAGGCATCTTCACATGGCCGGAGCAGGAGGAAGAGAGGCGAAGGAGAGGTGCCACATACTTTTAAACAACCAGATCTCACTATCGCGATGACAGCACCAAGGAGGATGATGTTAAACCATGAGAAACCACTCTCGTGATCTAATCCCCTCGCACCAGGCCCCACCTAAAACATTGAGGATTACAATTTGACTTGAGATTTGGGTGGGAACGCAGATCCAAACCATATCAGGCCTATACTTGTTTATTAATAATAGTAGTAAAAGAAGCTATTTCTGTCTGTCTTACCTCCAGTGAGCCAACCAGCAAGAAAAGCCCAACTGCAAACTCTCTCTCTAAACATATGAAACCTTGGTTTTCTGGAGGACTTTGAGGACTGATCTTCTAGGTGGGTTGCTTCATAATCCTGTCCCTAGACAGGGAAATATGGTCCCTTCCCAGGTGGGAACCCTAGAATTTAGAAAACCTTTATCAAAAGAGCTTTTCCTTTTGCAATTGTCTTGCAAACATATTTGTGCTAATAGCCTTGAGAGTGATTGTGCCCGGCCAACCACAGAGGCATTCATTTCATCTTAATCAAATGGTTAAAACATATTAAAAGCCTGGTGCAGTGGCGCATGCCTACAGTCCCAGCTACTTGAGAGAGTGAGGTGGGAGGATTTCTTGACCCCAGGTATTGGAGGCTTCATTGTGCAATGATCATTTCTGTGAATAGCTACTGCACTCCAGCCTGGGCAACATAGTGAGACATTCTGGTCCCTAAAAAAAAAAACAAAACAAAACCCAAAACAAAATATATTAAAACAATCTCTTTTCCGGAAAGCCTTTACTCACTTTGTCTTTGTGATGTACTCCTTTCTGAAGACTCAGCTTAGACCTCTCTGGTGTGAAAAACAAAAAAACAAAACAAAACAAAAAACTCTTACTCTGCCAGACTCAGCCTGTCATCTGTGCAGCAGTGTACACAGTAAGGGCTTCCCTCAGAGCATTTACTGCACTGCGTTTCCAACTGGAAGTTTCCTAGAACAGGGACCATCTTCCTCTCAGGGTATCTACAGGGTCCAGCACCACACACTGCTCATAGCTGAAGCTATGGATGAGTGAATGTATGAATAAAAGTATGAATAAAAGCAGAGCAGCTATGAATATAGACAGTGCTATCCAATGACAGTAGCCACTAGCCACATGTGACTATTTAAATTTAAATTAACTAAAATTAAAAATTCAGCTCTTCAGTCACACTAACCACATTATAAGTGTACAAGAGCTGCATGTGCCTAGCGGCCACCGTATTGAATGACGCAGATTAAAGAACATTGCTATCATTGCATAAAGTTCTATTGAACAGCACTGGACTACATTATGATGGACCCAGCTGAAGTTATGCGGTGCGTGACCTGCACAACTGTTCAGAGTGGGCCTGTATGAATGAAGTACCTCCCTGTGTGTAGTGCTGTGCTAGCTCCTGATCAAAGAATTACACAGACATTTATAGTCTAAGACAGGCATGAGAACATCTGAAAACACATTGTGAAGAATGGCCTCTCGATGAGTAAATACAGGCCAAATGAAGTAAACAGACTATGGGTAGGTATCATCAAATATATAGAGAATGAACAGAATGAAGAAGAGAAATACAAAGAGGTTTGACGTTCTTACAGCCTAAAAACTAGTGTCTGTTTCCCTTCTTGAAATGGACATTACTTGGCTATAATTATTTCCTGGAGAAATAAACATATTAGACAGAAATAACCATGCTGGCTATTGAAATACAGCCAAAGAAAATATTTGTCTTCACATAGCAACCACAGAAGGTCTCCATCACAGCAACCACTGATTTTTCTGGGTAAGGTAAGATTTATGATGGTCTTTCTGTTGTTTTCAATAAACCATGGAAATGTCCTATCCATTGCAACATTTCAGCCTCTAAATTGTCTTTCTGACACTGCTTCTTGCACATAGCAAATGTCTGAAAATGCTTTGTCACAGCAAGTGTCTCAGTTTTCTTTTTTTAAGCTATCACCTACCAGAAGTACCTCAGCTTTCTAACAGGAAAATGTGGTCCCTGTACCTTGAGGGTCTTTTTCACTTCCTGTAGGCCATTATTTTATTCTGCTAAAGAAACTGTAAGTCCAAATGGTTAAGGATGTCTCCTGCACTGGGCCAGACCCACCCAGCTGGGGAAAAGGAAGGGAGACTTTGCCTTCACTTTGTAGCAAGTCAGGGGTACTGTGTTCCAGTCTCTAGACCCTAGACCCCAGACCCCAGACTCCTCTGTTTCTATCCTGTCCTGCCCCTGCCTCCACCCCAACACAATTTCTACTGGCTGGCAGGATCAGCAGGAGTAGGGCATGGAGCCAGGAGGTTGCAGCTGAGAACCCAGCCCGTGGGCCTGGACACCCCCAATTAGTTAATTTTATTAATGCCAATTTATTAGCACAGAACCCCTGGGAAGTGGGCAGGAGGAGTTGTCTGTTTAAAATAAGCTTTTATATTTCAGGTCTGCAAACTGCACACCTGAGCTCATGGGGAGAGGCCAGGCCTGAGGTGGGTGGCCTTCCTGCCTCCCACCTCCTCTGGGTAGACCTGGGAGAGTGGATCTGACAGTGGCAGATGGGGTGGTGTATGCTTCTAAATACAAGATTTGTCACAGTTTTACGTGTAATTGTGCAGGCTTCCTTTTAAGGGTCCTCTAAGACTTCATTAGCAACAAAGAATTTCTCTATTAAGCTTTATAAATAACATAGCCTTAACAATTAAATTTTGTTCCTTCTCAGGGCTCCAAGTGGACTCACTCCTTCAGTTCTTAGGTGTTAGGAGCTGGAGTAAATGATATTTTCCTTATATTTCCTTAGGGACTTTCTGACTTGTAATAAGTCCTCATCATTCACCCTCTCATTGAAGCTGGGACTGAAATAAGTGGTGCCACATCCTCTCAGACATAAGAGAGCATTTTAAACAAATTGATGAACAGTCATTATTTAAGGAAAATATTAAAAGTACCTGAAACATTTTCATGGGCCATAAGTTCCCTCTGCTTCATATGAACCAAGTGCTATGACCAGGTGCATCCTACCTGCAAAGATGTGGGAGGGAGAGAAAAAAAACCCTTTTCTTATTCAGACTCAGCTTTAAAAAACTCCAAGAGTAAACAAAAGCTGCTCATCCACCCTTGCCCAGGAAGAACCTCTCCATGGATAAGCATTCGGCTATTGTGTGTGTTGGTGCATATTAGGGGGAGAATGAGTCCATCTGAATCAGTGGTGTGCTGGTAAATATTTAACAACTGGTTCAGTGGAAAGAAAAAAACCCTGAGGTGTAGCATTTTCTGATTTCTGTGGTGTAAATTCCCCTGCCATGGTCAATTTCAAGATGACAACACGATGTCACTCAATGTGATGAAGGAGAGACCAGTATATCACATTTCCACCATACAGCTACTATGAACGTAAATAACCTCAAGATCATGGATAATAGTAAAACATAGTAAAATCATCTGAAAATGGTGGGTTTTCAGTTATTTCTACTTTTTCATTTAATGTAATTATTTAATTGTAAGTTTATATAATTTAATGTTTCCTGATGGCTGTCTCTCACAGCTGGCTTGCAAAGTTCCTGAAAATTTAACAATTGGCTCCTGTGAGCTGGCATAAGCTGGTTCCGGCACATTATTGCCCTGGAGCCACTCAATCACATATCTGTGTCCCTGTTGTTATTGCCACTTCCAGCTTAGAATTTCTGTGTCATAGCTCCCACAGCAACCTCATGATGCATGATGCGTTCTTAAAAAGTGGAAACGAGACAGACACTGCTAGTGACCCAGCCATATCCACTTTAGAGCTGGTGCTCCCATCCCCCAGCTGCTGTGAGTGCTGCAGCTAATGGGGAAGGGGTCACACCTGTGTCCCTCCTTGAAGCCCTGATCCCACGGCAGGACCCGCCTCTCCCTGAGATGCGTGGAGGTTGCAGTGGCCAATGATGACTTACAAGGGGCACAAAGCCCTTCCTCTTGCCTCAAGGAGGACTATTCTTTGGAGGAGTTACACTCAGAGTATCTGTGAATCAGGCCAAGGTCTGATGTGCCTTTACATGGACACATCCTGGCTTGGCAACTTCCTTTATCCTGCTTTCCACATTCCCTTCTTCAGTAAATATGCACCAAATTGAACTCAACATGAGCAAAGACAGTACCAAGGCTGACAAACAGGACTGCGTTCAGGAGCAGTAAGAGATGGAAACCTGCGGTCACACAAGGTTGGGCTGGGCTTTGGCACCAGTCAAAAGGGTTTTAGCATTGGTCCAGTTGGCATCAAACACCCTGCTACAGGGACTGTGGCTGGGATTGCTCTGGGGCCAACTTTTCTCTACTTCCGTGCATTTCAACATGGAGTATCAATGCTATAACAAGGGTTCTAGAACATGAAATATCTTCATGGATCATCATTTTGGCTCAGATTTAATGAGAACATGGGTAGAATGGGGGACGTTTAGTAATCTAGCTAGTAGGTAATTTTATGTATTTTTAAACTGAAATAATAATAGCTAAGGCAAGTAGTGATTACCGTATGTGTGTCTCTAAGAACTTGATAACAGATAAAACACATTGAATCATTACTACAATGTCATGAGAAAACCTAGGCTAAAGACAGGTTAAATATGTTACCCAAGGTCTCCTAGCTAGCAAACTGAAGAGCTAGATTTGAACCTATATGGTATGGTTCCAAGTCTGTACTTTTTTTTTTTTTGAGATGGAGTTTTGCTCTGTTGCCCAGGCTGGAGTGCAGTGGTGTGATCTCGGTTTGCTGCAACCTCTGCCTCCCAGGTTCAACCAATTCTTCTGCTTCAGTCTCCTCAGTAGCTGGAATTACATGCATGTGCCACCACACCCAGCTAATTTTTGTACTTTTAGTAGAGACAGGGTTTCACCATGTTGGCCAGGCTTGTCTCTAACTCCTGACCTCAAGCGATCCATCTGCCTCCGTCTCCCAAAGTGCTGGGATTCCAGGTGTGAGCCACTGTGCCCGGCCTCAGAGTCTGTGCTTTTAACCAAAAACTACCATGCATACCTCCGAGAGATACTGCAGGTTTGGCTCCAGACCACCACAATAAAGGGAATATTTCAATAAAGCAAGTCACACAAATTTGTTTGTTTCCCACTGCCCATAAAAGTCACTTTTATACTATAATGTAGTCTATCAAGTGTGCAATAGCACATCTTTAAAAACAATGCACATACCTTAATTTAAAAATACTTTATTGCTAAAAAATGCTAGCAGTCATCAGAGGCTTCAACGAGTCGTAATCTTTTTGCTGGTGGAGGAGGGTCTTGCCTCATGTTGACGGCTGCTCACTGATCAGAGTGGTGGTCGCTGAAAGTTGGGATGGCCGTGGCAATTTCTTAAAATAACAATGAATTTTGCTTTATCAGTTGACTCTTCCTTTTACTAAAGCAGCGTGCAATGCTGTTTGATAGCATTTTACCCACAGTAGATCTTCTTTCAAAATTGGAGTCAGTCCTCTCAAAAGCTGCCACTGCTTTATCAACTAAGTTTATGTAATATCCTAAATCCTTTATTGTCATTTCAACAATGTTCACAGCATCTTCACCAGGAGTGGATTTCATCTCAAGAAACCACTTTTCGCCATGGTTGCAGTGGCCAATGATGACTTCCATGGCTCACGCCTGGAATCCCAGCACTTTGGGAGGTCGAGGTGGGCAGATCACTTGAGGTCAAGGGTTTGAGACCAGCCTGGCCAACATGGTGAAACCCTGTCTCTACTAAAAATATAAAAATTAGCCAGCTAAGGTGGCAGGTGCCTGTGGTCCCTGCCACTTGGGAGGCTGAGGCATGAGAATTGCTTGAACCCGGGAGGCAGGAGGTTGCAGTGAGCTGAGATTGTGCCACAGCACTCCAGCCTGGGTGACAGAGCTAAAACTCTGTCACAAAACAAAACAAAACATTTTCTTTGCTCATTCGTAAGAAACAACTCCTCATTCGTTTAAGTTTGATCATGAGATTGCAGCAATGCAGTCACATCTTCAGGCTCTATTTCTAACTCTGGTTCTCTTACTGTTTACACCCCATCTGCAATTACTTCCTCCGATGAAGTCTTCAACCCCTCAAAGTCATCCGTGAGGGTTGGAACCAACTTCTTCCCTCTTCCCATGAATCATGAGTGTTCTTAATGGCATCTAGAATGGTGAATCCTTTCCAGACAATTTTCTTTACCCAAATCCATTAGAAGAATCATTATCTCTGGCAGCTATAGCCTTAGAAGACATATTTCTTAAATAGTAAGACTCAAAAGTCAAAACTACTCCTTGTTCTGTGAACTATTGAATGGATGTTGAGCTAGCAGGCATGAAAACAACATTCATCTCCTTGTACATCTCCATCAGAGCTCTTGGGTGAACAGTTTTATTGTCAGTAAACAATAATATTTTCAAAGGATTTTTTTTCTCAGCTGTTGTTCTCAACAATGGGTTTAAAATAATCAGTAAACTCCAGCCTGGGCAACACAGTAAGACCTTGTCTCTACAAACAAACAAACAAACAAAATTTGCCAGGTGTTGTGGTGTGTGTCTAGTTCTAGCTACTCAGGAGGATGAGGTAGGAGGATCACTTGAGCCCAGGAGGTCAAGGCTGAAGTGAGCTGAGATTGTGCCACTGCACTCCAGCCTGGGTAACAGAGTGAGACCCTTTCTCTTTCTCTCTCCCTCTCTCTCTCCACACACACACAGACACACACACACACACACACACAGGCACACATATATATTCAGTAAACCATGCTTTAAACAGATATGCTGTCATCCAGGCTTTGCTGTTCCATTGTTAGAGCACAGGCAAAGTAGATTTCACATCATTATTAAGGGTCCTAGGATTTTCAAAATGGTAAATGAGTGTTGGGTTTAACTTCAAGTCACCAGCTGCCTTAGCTCACAACAAGAGAGTCAGTCTTTGAAGCTTTGAAGCCAAGCATTGACTTTTCCTCTGTAGCTATGAAAGTCCTAGAAGGCATCTTCCCGGTATCTGGGAAGTAAAATAAAATGAAGCACAATAAAATGAGATGTGGCTGTTCAGCTGACCCTTGAATAACATGGGTTTGAACTGTGTGAGTCCACTTATATGTGAATTTTCTCTCACCTCTGCCACCCCTGAGACAGCAAGACCAACCCCTCCTTATCCTCCTCCTCAACCTACTCGACATGAAGAAAACAAGAGAATAAAGGCCTTTACGATGATCCACTTCCACTTAATGAATAGTAAATTAGTATATTTTCTCTTCTTTAAGATTTTCATTTTTGGGGGGGGGGAGGTGGAGTCTCACTCTTGTCACCCAGGCTGGAGGACAGTGGCGTGATCTCGGCTCACTGCAACCTCCACCTCCCGGGTTCAAGCGATTCCCCCACCTCAGCCTCTGGAGTAGCTAGGATTGCAGGTGCCTGCCACCACACCTGGCTAATTTTTGTATTTTTAGTAGAGATGGGGTTTCACCATGTTGGCCAGGCTGGTCTTGAACTCCTGACCTCAGGTGATCTGCCCTCCTCAGCTTCCCAAAGTGCTGGGATTATTGGCATGAGCCACCGCGCCCGGCCAGATTTTCTTAATAACATTTCCTTTTCTCTAGCTTACTTTATTGGAAGAATACAGTACATAATACACATAACATACAATATGTATAATGTACATATAATACATTAACATATAAAATGTGTGTTAATTGCCTACTTACATTATTGGTAAGGCTTTCAGTCAATGATAGGCTATTAGCAATTGAGTTTTTAGAGAGTCAAAAGATACACAAATGTTTGACTGTGAAGGGGTCCCTAACCCTGCATTGCTCAAGGACCAACTGCATAAGTCTTAAGCAAATGTGGATACATTTTAAAGTAGAAAGCAAAGTTTGCATGACTGTTTGGGCTAAAACTTTAGATTTTTAGCTTTTTGTGAATTGCTTCTTCTCCTGGGGGTTGGTGGTGAAAAGGCTTTTTCATCCTTCTGGTCTCTATTGATTCTTCTGGGTGGGGAGCAACGTGGGGAAAAAATGGAAGAGGGAGCAAGGATGTCTTAGGAAGAAGAAATGAGGACAGATCCCAGTCTCAAGAAATGGTACCTACATATTCATGAGGTTATTTTTCCTGTCTTCCAGCTCATTAGAGAAGTTGAGAGGGATCAGGCTGTGGCACCTGAGGGAGCCCACAGGCTAATAACGCCTATCTCACCACCTGGGCTGTGGTTGCTCTGGAAAAACACTTCACCAATGTTAATGCTGTGTCTATGCCATGCAGGGATCAGCTGGGACAACCAAGGGAAGGGTCCAGAGGGCAGGAAAGCCCCCAGAATTATGGGGATCGGGGCAAGGATCACAGTGAAAGTGAAATCACGACTAAGGTTGACTTCCCTTGGTGAAAAGAAGGGGTGTAGGTGAAAATGTGAAGGGAAGAGAGCCTTTTTCTATGTTTCAGGCAATCAAAAGTATGCTTATAAAGAAATAGGGGCGGGTAACTCACAAAGCATAAGCGAATGTACTCTCCTGCTCTACATTCTATTTTTTAAATTATCTTGAAGGCTGTTATTTTAGTTTGCTGGTAATAAAATATTTTTCTAAGGAACATGGAGACATAGGAAACATAGACAAAAATTTTGGCTTTTACCCAAAGCGAGTCAGGGCAGAACCCTCTGTGCTCCCTCTGAAAATGTCCTTTCCTGAAGTTTGCATATCACAAAGCACTTACAGACACTAGGTTATAATTAGTCTTCATGAGCTATAGAGTCGGCAGGGAGGTATTAGTTTATAGGGAGGAAACTGAAGCCTGGAGATGAGAAGGGACTTGCTGGAGATCTCACTGTGATCAGGCAGCTCCTCCACTGAGCAGAGGGGTTAAGGGTGAGTTATTTATATAGGAACTCATAAAATCATTGCTAATATACAATGTTCAAGTCACAGTTCCATAATTGGACTTCTTGTTGGAAAGTGGCCTGGAAGCCAGAAATAGACATGACACTCTGTGACCAGGTGCAGATGGAACACTCACATAGCTGCACTGTCTCCCCCTGGCCCCAGCCATGGGGATGAAGAGACTGGCTGCCATGGCGCACTGATCTGCAGAGGGATTCAGCGGGTCATTGAGGCACTTGAGATGGTGGAGCGCCTGGAGGAGTAAGAATGACATGAAAAGGCCTGGCATTCAGGGTCCATCTTGGGTCTGTTTTAGGGAGGAAAATGGGACTGCCCCATTTGGGAGTTTGGGAGGTCCCCAAGACCGCCTGCAGTTTCAGTGATTTACTAGAAGGACCTGGAGAACTCAGAAAAACCATTACACACATAAGGCCGGGCCAGGACAGAACAAGTGTGAGCATCCAGTTGTCCTTTCCCAGGAAAGACATGTGGACAGTGCCTACTTCTCTCAGCAGTGATATGGGGCAACACACGGAGAGTACTGCCAGCTAGAGGAGCTCACCCAAGCCTTGGGGTCCAGGGCTTTTTACTGGGAGTCAATCATGTAGGTGTGGCTGATCGCACACATGGCTCATCTTAGTCTCCAGCCCCTCCAGAAACCAAAATGATACTGGGTGGTTTAACACCTTCTTCCTGCCCCCAATTCCATATACTACATTGTTAGCATTCAAACTACCCAGCATGGCCATAGACCTGCAGGTAAACAAACACAGCCTTATCAGGCAGGATATTCCACGGGCTTAGGGGTTACCTCCCAGCATCTGGGCAAGGGTCAAACCTTTCTATGGGGAAGGTCATTCTCTACTGCACAGAGACCAAATCAAGTCACTATGGTACCTAGGACTGGAGGGATTCCTAATCTTTCTTCTCTGTGGACCTTTGGTCTCTGGTGCTAGGCCCTGCCCGCAGAGAGAACCTTCCTTGAATCTGGTCCATGTTCAGTCTCAGGGGTTGAACTAGATCTTAGTAGGGAAAGACTTAGCTCTCTAGAGTGCAACTCAGATCCAGGCAGCCTTGATACTGAGAAGGCCCAGCCTTGTACCTGAGGCCCAGTCCCTTGCTTTAATCTCAGGCAGGTAACTGGTCGTCTGTACTGTCCCCACTGACCGAGCTCTTGCCTTCACAGCTTCTCACACTGAGTCCTTGCTTGCCTTTGCCTGTCCCCTTCTCTGGGACCGAAGCCCTGTCCTGAGCCCCCTGTCTGGGGTTGCACCTTGCTGCCTACCTCTCACCCTGGACTCTCCATGTCTTCATGCCTGCATTTCCCATTGCTGAGTTGCACATAGCTGCTGGGGAAATTGTTCCCTCCTGTCAGACCCCAACATGACTTGGGCACTGACTGCTGGACAGAGGCTCAGAGTCACTGCCCAGCACCTGCAGAGGGGTCCGCCCTGGCTTTGTGGGGTCAGTACAGTCCCAGTTGTTTCTTTGGCCCTTTGCCAAAGTTGGTGAGACCATATCCAAGGTTATGGCATGATGCTGTAGAAGATTCACCAGCCAAGTTTAGTCCAGTGCTCTATAGCAATAAAATATAAAGGGCTGTAGCCTGGCTGACCCACATAGAAATGCTGAAGCTCTTACATGTGTATCTCAGTGGTCATTCAGAGGCTCCTTCTGGAAGTTCTGCCTTATACCATGGCCATGAACTTCAAAGCTCTGGAATTCCTCCTGAACCAAAGGGAACTTAAAAAATACAGACACACATCTGAAATCCTTGAGCCAGACGTATTTTAGAATTCATAATTTTTCAAATTTTAGAAAGATTATTTGGTTCAGATACTATACATTATGTCACAACTCCAGTGAGTTCTGAGGCATAACCTTGTAAATCAAACACATTAATATGTATGCTGTAAAATGTATGGATATTCACACTAAGTGAGATGAATAAAGCCGTAATTCATTTCCTTAACTTATGTCAGTTCCGCTCAGGTTTTCCCACTAAATATTTTCAGGTTTAATCAGATGTTGCTACCACATAAGTTATTATAAAAAAATCTGTTTACAAAACTTTTTGAGTAGGTTAAATATTTCCCATGTATTCTTTTTTTTTTTTTTTTTTTTTTTTTTTTTTTTAAATCTTTTTTTTTTCTTCCTGGCTGGGGGGCGGGGGGGCTTTGTTTGTTGCCTTCCATGCCTGCCTCTTATAGAGACGGGTTTCATCGGGTCTCGACTCTGACCTCTGATCCACCCCGCACCTCCAAATCTGGATTACAGACCTTACTTCGTTGTTCTTCATAAGCATCTTGAGAACAGGAGTTGCATCTCATTCATCTTTTTATTTATAATGCCTGCCCTAACTTGTGGCATATACTAGACACTTAGTAAATGATGAATGAGTGGGTGGATTACTCTTTAGTTTATGATATTAGCTCCTCATAGGTAACAAAGGGGAGTAAGCCTTTCTTGGAATGACTCATCCAGGTCCTTGTTGGTCATCATGGAAAAGGTTGTACAAAGTCTCCAACTTTCCCCTCAAATCCATGAAGGCATAATAATCTACAAGGCATTTGATTCCCCTCCTAATCCATTTTACCTCTCTGAGAAGCTGGCAGGAGCCAAAAGCAGGAAACTGACAGAGAGGTCATAGGGCAGTCACATGGGGAAGCAGCAGGGCGTGCGAGGAAGAGTACAGGTTGGGAGCTAGAAGGCCTGGGCTCTGGGCACAAGCTGGTCATTCCCTGGGAGTATGCCTGGTGCTACATCTCAGCCTCAGTTTCCTCACCTTCTAGAAAAGAGATCCCCAAACTTGCCAATCATCGGAATCACCCGGGAGCTTTAAAAAAATATAGATTCCGATTCTGTAGGTCTAGGGTGGAGTCCAGAAATCTGTATGTTTAAAAAGCTCCTCAGCCAGGTGCTGTGACTCACACCTGTAATCCCAGCACTTTGGGAAGCCAAAGCAGGTGGATCACTTGAATCCAGGAGTTTGAGACCAGCCTGGGCAACATAGTAAGACCCCTACTTCTACAAAAAATTTAAAAATTATCTAAAAGTCGTGGCCAAGTAGTTGGGACCTGTAGTCCCAGCAACTTGGGAGGCTGAGGCAGGGTGATTACTTGAGCCCAGGAGTTCAAGGCTGCAGTGAGCCATGATCATGCCGCTGCACTCCAGCCTGGACAACAGAGTGAGACCCTGTCTCTGAAAAAAAAAATAATAAGACACCTGATTTAATAATAATGCCACAGAAGAGGGAGGAGAGGGAATAGAACTATAGATGAGAAACATTTCTATATATCACTGGAATTCAGCTAGTGTAAACCTAAAGCTAATTCTGATGACTTAAGATGTGTATGGGTTGGGCGTGGTGGCTCACGCCTGTAATCCCAGCACTTTGGGAGGCTGAGGAGGGCAGATCACGAGGTCAGGAGATCGAGACCATCCTGGCTAACACGGTGAAACCCCATTCCTACTAAAAATACAAAAAATTAGCCAGGTGTGGTGGCAGGCGCCTGTAATCCCAGCTACTCAGGAGGCTGAGGAAGAAGAATGGCGTGAACCCAGGAGGCAGAGCTTGCAGTGAGCCGAGATCACGCCACTGCACTCCAGCCTGGGCAATAGAGCAAGACTCCGTCTCAAAAAACAAAAGTGTACGGCAAATCTTAGAGTAATCACTAAAACAATAGCTTAAAAATATAGTGAAAAAATTATTAATAAATTAAAATATTTCCTTGGCTGTGGCTCCTAAAAAGAGAAAAGAAATTAAAATGCTACATCAGAAAGATGCACTTAGTGCAAAAGAAAGCAGTGAATGAGGAACAAAAAAGACACAAGACATAGAAAACAAAAAGTAAAATGTAAATGCAACCATATTGATAAATATGAACAGATTAAACAATTCAATCAAAAGACAGGTTATCCAACTGGGAAAAGAAACATGATCTAACTATATGTGCTGTTTACAGAAGACATGCTTATTTTAACTTTTATTTTAAGTTCAAGGGTACATGTGCAGGTTTGTTATAAAGGTAAATTTGTATCATGGGGGTCTGTTGTGCAGATTATTTCATCAGGTATTAAGCCTAGTACCCATTAGTTATTTTTCTTGATCCACTCCCTCCTTGCACCCTCCACCCTCAGATAGGCCCCAGTGTGTGTTATTCCCCTCTATGTGTCCATGTGTTCTCATCATTTAGCTCTCACTTATAAGTGAGAACATACGGTGTTTGGTTTTCTGTTTCTGCCTTAGTTTGCCAAGGATAATGACCTCCAGCTCCATCCATCTTCCTGCAAAGGACATGATCTCATTCTTTTTATGGCTGCATGGTATTCCATGCTGTATATGTGCCACATTTTGTTTATCCTGCCTACCATTGATGGGCATTTATGTTGTTTCCTTGTCTTTGCTATTGTGAACAGTGCTGCAATGAACATTCACGTGCATGTGTCTTTACGGCAGAATGATTTATATTTCTTTGGGTAAATACCCAGGAATGGGATTGCTGGGTCGAATGGTAGTTCTGTTTTTAGGTCTTTGAGGAATTGCCACACTGTTTTCCACAATGGCTGAACTAATTTACACTCCTACCAACAGTGTATAAGCCAGGGGTGTCCAATCTTTTGGCTTCCCTGGACCACATTGGAAGAAGAATTATCTTGGCCCACACATAAAGAACACTAACACTAGCCAGGCGTAGTAGCTCACGCCTGCAATCCCAGCACTTTGGGAGGCTGAGGCGGGCAGATCACGAGGTCAGGAGATCGAGACCATCCTGGCTAATTCGGTGAAACCTTGTCTCTACTAAAATTACAAAAAATTAGCCGGGCGTGGTGGCGGGCGCCTGTAGTCTCAGCTACTCGGGAGGCTGAGGCAGGAGAATCGCTTGAACCCAGGAGGCAGAGGTTGCAGTGAGCCGAAATTGCGCCACTGCACTCCAGCCTGGTGACAGAAGCGAGACTCCGTCTCAAAAAAAAAAAAAAAAAAAAAGAACACTAACACTAACAATAGCTGATGAGCTAAAAAAAAAAATTGCAAAAAAAAACTCATAATGTTTTAAGAAAGTTTATGAATTTGCATAGGGCCACATTCAAAACCGTCCTGGGCCGTATGTGGCCTGGGGGTTGCAGGTTGGACAAACTTGGTATAAGCATTCCTTTTTCTCTGCAACCTTGCCAGCAACTTTTTAATGTGTCCATTCTTACTGGTGTGAGATGGTATCTCATTGTGGCTTTGACTTAGATTTCTCTAATTATCAAGGATGTTGAGCTTTTTTTCTTATGCTTGTTGGCTGCATGTATGTCTTCTTTTGAAAAGTGTCTGTTCATGTTTTGCCCACTTTGTAATGGGGCAACAAAAAAGACATGAGACATAGAAAACAAAA
This sequence comes from Hylobates moloch, assembly GCF_009828535.3. Lineage (NCBI taxonomy): Eukaryota > Metazoa > Chordata > Mammalia > Primates > Hylobatidae > Hylobates > Hylobates moloch. The sequence continues at coordinate 9,002,490 of NW_026652293.1, forward strand.
AGTAAAATGGCAGATGTAAATCCAACCATATCAATATATATGAATAGATTAAACAATTCAATCAAAAGACAGATTATCTGACGGAAAAAAACACATCATCTAACTCTATATGCTGTCTACAGTAGACTTGCTTTTTTTTTTTTTTTAAACTTTTGTTTTAAGTTCAGGGCCTTATGTGCATGACCTAGAGAATCCCTTTACACGATGAGAGCATCTATAAGGAACTTATATATAGATGCTGGATATTAGACAAAGGTCAAAATTATGTTCCTTATAGATGCTGGCTATTAGATCTTTGATGCATAGTTTGCAAAAATTTTCTCCCATTCTGTAGGTTGTCTGTTTAATCTGTTGGTAGTTTCTTTTGCTGTGCTGAAGTACTTTAGTTTAATTAGATCCCATTTGTCAATTTTTGCTTTTGTTGCAATTGCATTTGGCGTCTTCATCATGAAATCTTTTCCTGTTCCTAGAGACAGAGATTATCTGACATGCTTTTTATATAAATACACAAATAGAAAGTAGAAAAGTGGAAAAAATATATATTATGCAAACAGCAACCAAAAGAAAGCTGGGGCAGCTATACTGATTGATATAAAACAAAACACACTTCAAAATAAAAAACGTTCCTAGAGACAAACAGGGGCATTTTATAATGACAAAAATGCAATTTATCAGAAAGATGTAACAAGTATAAACATATATGTACCTAACATCAGAGCACCAAAATACGTGAAGCAAAACCTGACAGGAATTAAATAGACAATTCAACAGTAATAGTTGGAGACTTCAACATCCCACTTTCAAAGATAGACAGAACCACTGGACAGAAGATCGACAAGGAAATAGAAAACTGTAACAACGCTATAAACCAACTGAACCTAACAGCCATCTATGAAACACTCTATCCAACAACAGAATATACATCCTTCTCAAGTGCACATGGAACATCTGGGATAGGCCATATGCTAGGCCATAAAACAAGCCTTAATTGCACTCTTGGGCATTTATGTCTGAGCAATAAAAACTTACGTTCACACCAAAATCTGTACACAAGTGTTCATGGCAGCTTTATTTGTAATAGGTGAAAATTCAAAATAGCCCAGATGTCCTTCAACAGGTAGATGATTAAACAAACTATTTTTATCATGATTATTCTGAGTATCATTATTATCATTATTATTATTGAAAAACACTTGAAAATCTCACCACTCAGAGAAGACTGATGCTGTCATTCTGGGAAGCATCCCACTACCATCTCACATGCATATACACACAAATGGTTATGCGTACACCTCCAGCAGTTCTCTATCCTCTTCCCTTCCTGAAATGATTCTCAAATGTAACCATCTCTCCCAAAGGGGCATATCACACTTTCCTGGGGTGAGTGGTTGGGGAAGACTGTGGTTTATAAAATCTCCCCAGGTGATTCTGAATGATGACTCCATTCTTCCGAGAGGCACCCCACCTTCACCCCAGTACCTAGAGAATCCCTGGGCACTTTACACAGATTGGAGCATACTACACATAGTATTTTGTAAACTGCTTTTCACATTCTACATCATCCTACCTACTGGCTGCATAGTATTACATTTTTGGTTTTGGTGTACACAAGATTTAAAACTAACTCCATGTAGATATTATTCAGCTGTTTCTGTCAAAAAATATCAAATGTTGTGGTGACCAACTTTGTATGTATAAAACTAGCACTTTATATATTCCTTTTAGTGGAATTTCTGGATCAGTGGGTTTGAACATTTAAAAAATTGAAAATAAAATTCATATACTCTCTAGGAAGATTATGGATTTATATTTTTATCAACACTCATGCAACAAACAGTGCATCAGGTATTGTTTAGACTAGAGTATCCCCAACACCCTTTAGCCTTTATTTATTTTGAGACAGGGTCTTGCTCTGTCACCCAGGCTGGAGTGCAGTGGTATGATTACAGCTCACTGCAACCTAGACCTCCTGGGCTCAAGGGATCCTTGTGCCTCAGCCTCTTAAGTAGCTGGAGCCACAGATGTGCACCACCACACCCAGCTAATTCTTTGCTTTTTATTTGTAGAGACACGATCTCACTACGTTGTCAGGCTGGTCTCAAACTCCTGGACTCAAGGAATCTCCCTGTCTCAGCCTCCCAAAGTGCTGGGATTACAGGTGTGAGCCACCATGCCTGGCCCTCCTTAACTTTTAAAATTAAGTTCCAAAAGTCTTTAACAAAATACTGCCCTTTGGCTTTTGATCTCAAGCAAAATGCTAACGCTACTCATTTACTGAATAGGTTTTCAGAACTGCCCAGAGTCTACTTTCTCCTTTTTCCTCCCAATTATCAAGGCCGTTTGCTTCTCTTTGCTGCCGCCTTGTGCTAGAACAGGAGAAGTTCATTGTAAGAGAAACAGCAATTGACAACACCTTACTTCCAGGGCACAGAGGGGCCTGCAGTCAGATCCTGACAGTCTGCCCTATATAGATCTGGGCCACAGAGAGAGACAGAGCTGTGTGCTTCAGTGCAAAAGGAACTTGGTACAGAGCCCAGAGGAGGCCTTGAAGTGATGAGACTGGGCATCAGAGACCTGGATTCTAGATCCTAGATCTGAATCTGCCCCTAATTTGCTATTGGGCAAATTTGTTCTTTGTCCTCTGTTTCTTCTCAGTGAACTGAGGGCTAGATTATTGTTTTGTAAACAATACAAAACAAAATTCATGGTGACCCATTAATGAACTGTGAATTCTAGTTATTAAGTTGTGGCAAGTTTTTTTTTAGAATCGAAAGTAATGGAAGTGTCAAAATACGCTATGCATAGTAAGGGTAAGTATTGTTTCCTGAGCCCTTTCAACGCAGGGGTGTCCTGGGCTGTTGCGTTGTAAAATGCACTGCTTACTGATAGGCTTGGTCAGTACCGTTTGAAGGCCACAGGCTCAGGGGAGCTCCAGGGTCCTCCTAGCTGGAGCTTTTAGTTGTTAGTTGGACTATTCACTATTCGTGGTGAGAAGGCCCCACCAAATGGAGGAAGGTCTGGGGCTGTGCTGCTGAGGTCTTTTCTTTCCCTCCTCTTCTTACCTGCTCTAAAGTGACAGGAAGCCCCAGGCTCTAATGCAGGTGACTGGTGAGTTTCCCACTGAGCCCCAAAGCAAAAACAACACAGAACAAACTACAGTTCTTAAGTCGGAATTCTCGGGGGTGCCCAGCAGAGGGCTGGCAGTGCAGGTGCAGGTGCCACTGACCCGGCAGAGGCACTAGGTGGCGCTACAGTGCCGGGCTCATCACTATGCCGCAGGCACTGCAGAGGGCAGTGGGAAACCACGATTCTGGGATGGACAAGGGGCAGCGGGGCTTGAGGTCCTGGGTACTCTGACCCGGCCCTCCTTGGGTTCCAAAAGCCTGGAGTGGAAGGTGAAGATTGTTTCACCTGCTCAGGGGTCTCTGATCCTGGCGCGGAGCTGGTGGGCTCTGCAGTGGATCTAGCTCTCGGGCAGCCGCAGACGGCAGAAGCTGCCATTAGGGGGCAGCAGAACACTGGTGTTGGGAGAGCCGGGCCAGGCTTCACCGGGAGGAACGCGGGTAAAGGGAGTCAAAGGCCTCAGGCGCAGGGAGCCTCCAGAACAGAGCAGCCTCGCTTGCTCTCTCCGAGGGCTCCAAATGGAGGACAGAGTCCAACTTCCAAAACAGGGACCCTCCCAGTGGTGTCCTGGAGCTGGCTCATACCAGACCTGATGGTTAAATTTTCACAAAATTTGCAAGCCCTTTGTTTAAAGCCATCGTTTAAGACTTAGAATTCTTCGAGTTCCGTGTGTGTCCTGGATATTAACCGCTTGTCAGATGCGAAGTGTGTGAATGTTTTCTCCTATTCTGTAGGTCGTCACTTCACTCTGCTGATCATTTCCTTTGTTGTGCGGGAGCTTGTTAGTTTAATGGAATCCTATTTGCCTGTTTTTGCTTTTGTTGCGTGTGCTTTTTTGGTCTTACTCAAAAAATCCTTGCCCAGACCAATGTCATGAAGGGGTTCCCCTATTTTCTTCCAGTAGTTTCATAGTTTCGGGCCTTACGTTGGTTTTTAATCCATCTCTATTTGATTATTGGATATGGTGAGAGATAGGGAGTCTGGTTTCATTTTTCTGCATATGAATATCCAGTTTTCTCAGCACCCTTTATTGGAGAGATTGGCCTTTGCCCTATCTGTGTTCTTGATGCCTTTGATGAAAGTCAGTTGGCTGTAAGAGCATAGATTTATTCTTGGTCTCTCTATTTTGTTCTGTTGTTTTGTGTGTGTGTGTTTCTGCCAGTAAGTACCATGCTGTTTTGATTGCTGTTGCTTTGTAGTGCATTCTACATTTGTAGTATAGTCAGATAGTGTGATGCTTCCAGCCTTATTCCCTTTTTTTTTAAACAGGTGGGGTCTCACTCTGTTGCTCAGGTTGGAGCACAGTGGCATGATCATGTCACTGAAAAATTCCTGGGCTCAGGTGATCCTCCTGCCTCAATCTCCTGAGTAGCTGGGACTACAGGCATGTGCCACCACTCCTGGCTAATTTATTTTTTATTTTTTTTTTAGAGATGGGAGTCTTAATGTTGCCTAGGCTGACCTCAAACTCCTAGCCTCAAGTGATCCTCCCTAAATGCTGAGATAACAGTCATGAGTCACCACACTTAATAAATTATAGTAAGCCCATGTGATAGAGTAACTATTAACATAGTGAAAAAGAATGAGATGATTTTCATAAAATGGTAAGGATGAAATCCAAGATACATTGTAACTTAAAAAAGCAGAGTCATTCCTAAAATTGAAACTACTTCTAAATATGTATAACTATTATGTATCCATAATGATTAAAAATAAATTTAGGATTAAATAAAAAATTTAAAAAAGCAAAAGTCAAAAAGAAAAACTAGTACTAGACCACTAATCAAATATTTTAAAATAAAATTGAACCTATACAAGTACCAAAAGAAAATCTGGGAGCATATTTTTATAATCTCGAAGTGTGCACAATCTAAGTATGGTTCAAACCCTGAAGTCATAAAAGAAAAAACTGATAAGCTCAGATCATACATTTCTACTATGGTAGCAAAAACCACCATAAAAAAGTAAAAGCGTGAATGACAGAGGGAGAAAATATTTGCAGCATCATAAACAAAAGGTTCTTTAATAAATAAAAGCTCCTACCAGTCAATAAGGAAAAGATCAACAAGCTGGGTGTTGTGGCACATACTTGTAGTCCAAGCTACTGCGGAGGCCAAGATGGGAGGATTGCTTGAGGCCAAGTGCTTCAGGCCACAGTGTCCTATGACTGCACTCGTGAATAGCCACTGCACTCCAGTCTGAGCAACATAGCAAGACCCCATCTCTTTAAAAAAACCAACAAGATATAGAACACTATGTGTAGTATGTGGCTATTTGCGTTAAAATATAAGCTTTTATATCCCTAGAAATATCTGGAAAGATAACCCATGAGACAGGTACCAGTTTCACATGAGAAGGGAACTGTGGGCCAAGAGTCAGGCTGGGAGGGAGCTTAGATTTTCAATCAATACTATTTTTACACTGTTTTAATTCTTTATGGTGTGCATGCATTAACTTCAAACTCTTCAAAAAAATTCATTGACAGGGAGGCAAGTCTCCAGGCACAGACCAAGCACCCACATTCCCATCTCTTCCTTCAGTGACCCACGTATCTTTGGATCTGCCCTGCTGCTTCTGCTCTTCTCTCCCTAATTAAATACTTTATTTTCTTCAAGGCTCATTCAAGCTTCTGACTCCTTCTCTCAAGCCCATAGAGGTGGCCTCTCCCTGCTGTCAACACGTAGCTTGTGGAATTTTCCTTCCCTTCCTCCTTCCCTCCTTACCTCCCTCCCTCCCTCCCTTCCCTTTTTCTTTCTTTTGTTTTTTCCTTTTCTTTCTTCCTGCTTCCTGCCTTTTTTCCTTTTTCTTCCTTCCTTCCTTCTTTTCTTTTTTTGCTTCTCTGTGCCTTGGTTGCTTCTCTACATCTACCATGAGAATTGTGTTGTACTTCTTTCTATCACCAAGAATGCCATCTGCCTTTGGTAAAGAGTCATTCCTGTCTTCCCTGACCTCCCAGAACACTCATGATCACACCACACAATGCATTCTGTAATTATACCCTGGCAAATTTCCCATCAGAGCACTAGGAGTCTCACCCCAGCTACACCGGGAACTCCTAGAAGGTAGGGGCCTGGATTTCGCTCATCTCATCGCTCGGCTCAGTGCCGAGAGCAGAGTGGGAACCCCAGAGAGACATCTTGAGTTCCCAGGTGATGGACGGAAGGTCACTCAACACAGAAAAATATCACTGCTGCTTTTATTAGTCACCCAGCTGATACTAGCACTTGGTCCTGGGTATCTGGAGGTCTAGTTGCTTTCTATGCCGCAAGACCATGGTCCTCTCCCGCTGTGGAAATAACACACAGGCAGAGGGGCTGGCCTGTAGCTGGTCGTGTACCCAGGAGTTCAGAACCCCACACCTTCTTCCATCATTGCAGCCCCAGTTCCTCAGCTTCATCCTACCAGCCTCCTGGAAAATGTAAAAATGTAGGCAGGTCTCTTCTTTCTCACTGCACTTTAATCCCACCCCTACCTTAACATATATATATACAGTATATGTGTATACTGAGGCTTAAATTTTCCTTTGTGAACTTTGCAAGTTCAGGGAAACTTTCACTATATACTTATGAACAGTTATGTGTTGAACCCTGGTGGCACTCTGAGTTCAAAGATAGACAAACAGTGTGCAGAAGGAGCTTACAGTCTTTTGGAGAAAACAGTCACATGAACAAAATAAATGCAATGTTGTTAGCAGTGATTGATTGGGAGCTGGCCAGGGTGCTAGGAGAACAGAGGGTAGGGGAATTGCACTGGTTTTGTGGGTGGGGGGATGAGGGACTTTCTGGAGGAAATGGTTCTCTGGCTCAGGTTTAATGGTGAATGAGAGCCTGGGGATCCCAGTCCAGCTCACACAGCTGGTCTTTTTCAGCCTGGATACTCTACTCTCTCCCTTTTCTCAGCCGAGCTGTCCAAGGTGGGAGAAAGGAGACCAGTTTCATCAAAGGTGCAAAAGGAATGAGTTTAGATCCTGATAAAATAGATGTGCAGAGCGTAAGACCCTGAAGGGAGAGGTAGCAGTTCAGCGTGCAGGTTTGGAGAGAATTGGAAGTGGGGCTCTGGGGTGATTAAATCCTGCCTCATCAAGAGTCTAGCTGGAAGTCATTCTCCTCCCTTTGAGGGAGCACTCTCCTCTCCAGTTCAGGCTGGGCACAGGCTCCAATGGCCAGGCTAGCCTGAGTTCTGCCCTGCCGATGCTCCCCAGAAAAGATCCCACTGGGCAGGTGCACCCTCATGCCCAAGCCTGACTGCTTTCCAGGGAGTCCCGCTCTCTCACCCCCAGCCCCACCCCCTTGTCTAGAGGATGATAGACCATCTATTAGGATGCTTGGCCTACAGCCACACGGGAGGCACAGACCAGCCAGCCACGGGAGGAACTGACCCTATGTGTGGATGAGCCCTGAGCTACACTATTTGAAGTCTTTGTAATATTTGCAGTTCCTGGTGTGTCGGCTATGTGCTGGGGTGACTTTACCAGGGGCCCTTTTGAGGGTTAGAGGCAGTCATCTAAAACTTCCTCCCAGCACTCAGCTCTGGAGGAAATCTAGAAGCCAGTGGGCGTGAGTGTAAGTGCCCTCTGCTCTACCCTCTCAAAGGGCTCTGCCTCAAGGAGGCCAGGGTGAGAAGCACTTTAGACCCTCTGACCGCAGATCCATCCTCCTGCGGCCTGGTCCTGCAGAGCCCAGGAGGGGCTTCTTGAGGGAAAGCTTCTGAAGGCTGGCTGATTCTCAGTGCTCAGAGCCCACGGTGGCAGCTGCCAGCTAACCTTCCTTGCAAATTCAGACACTCGGGCTGCCACAGTGAAGGGCAGTCTTCCAGAACACTCAGAGAAGCCAAGAAGAGCATCTCTGAGCCTGCACCTGCCGCTCCCCCATCCAGAACCCCTCCCCAGATAAAGGGCTTCTCGTGCAAAAAGCTCCCATCTGAAGCTCCGGGAATCCTATAAGCGGACTGCATTAGCTACATGTCATAAATATTTATGCTCCTACTGACGTGTGTCAGAGTGTACGTGAGTATGCAGGGGAAGGCCTGCTGATGGACACAGAGGAGGAAGCTTTCAAGTCAGTGAAAGGAAGAACTTTCTAACCCTGAGTGCTGTCTGGGTCTCCAAGATGTAGCCAACTTCAGCCTCTAGACTTAGTCAAGCAGAGACAAGGTGGCCACCTTCAGGGATACTGTAACAGGAGTTCTTGATAGAGTGGGAAGAAGAAATCTACAACCCCTTCAACCCACCCCAATGCTCAGATTCTGTGACTCTGTGACTCGGTGGGATGTAAATGTCACCACGGATTATAGTTAACTAAATATGAAGGCCCAGGACTCAAGCTCTAGGTACCCAGCACCAAGCAGATGCTTTCATAGATGCCATCTCATTCTGCCCTCCACAATGTCCAGGGGTTAATACCACCCGTTTCCTTAACTCCCACAGGAGGAGAATGAGGCTTAGAATAGTGACCTGCCTTATCTGTAGTTCCAGAGCCATAAGCAGCAGAACTGGGATTCAAATTCAAGTTCTTGGCTCCAAGACCAATTCTCTTTTCTTTATGAGGCAACTGCCTGTCCAATCAACCCACATAAGACAAACATTGTCAATGTCACAAATGCTGTCTGCAGCGACATCTCACTCACCCTGGCCACCTGCTGCAGAGTGTTTTGAAGATGCGTGAGAGGCACTGTGCCATGTGTGGACAGTACGGGGGCCTGGAAGGAACCTCACCAGATCTGACACCCTAATTGGGAGCACGGGGTCCAGAGAGTACCAAGGCTGGGACCCCGTGCTCATCTGCAGGGGTCAGCAGGTGACCCACAGCACAGTCCCCAAACATGGCCCAGGGAGGAGGCCAGGCTGAATCCTCTCTGTGTCTCCAGAGTAGGATAGCCCAGAGGCAGCACTAAGGAGAAGCTTGGAGGTGCTTTAGAGCCCCATAATCTCCATCAATTCCTTCAAAGCCCCCCACCCCAATAAGCATAATTCAGTGGTGTACCAGAGCTGATTGTGTGCATCTGTTCTCAATGCTGCTTTCAGATTTCACATTGGTAGCATGAAATTGGCCATGGAGGGAGCCTCCACACTAAGGACATTGGCACACACCACACATCATTCTCCCTATCACCCAGCAGGTTGCTCAACATTTACTAGCATACCACTGTATATGAGAACAAAGTGCTTGCTATGCAACAAAGCTTTAAGAAAAGATCCCTAGCCCCCTCCAAGGATCGTCCTTAAGTACCTTCTATAGAGAACTCTGAACCCACTGGTACATGTTACTTGCCGTCATACAACCCTGCACTTTTTGTTCAAAATTTTATATATATATATATGTCTTATTTTTAAAACGAGGTTTATGTTTACAAAAAATACATATTTAAATTACATCCATACAAATATTTTTATAATTCTTGAAATCTGAAGTCTGCCTCCTTGCTAGACTGCAGGTACCATGCAGGCAGCACCGTGCCTGTCTTGCTCACTGGCATAGCCCCAGCATCGAGCTATTAGGTGCTCAAGAAATACTTGTTGAATGAATGCACGAAGTCCAGCTCCTGTTCTACCACTGCCATCATCCATTGAGCATCGTGCTGTACAGTGAATGTTCATGTCTCTCATAAAGCGAATGAAGAAATCCTAACCCCCAATGTAAGGGTATTAGGAGGTGGGGGCTTTGGCAGGTGATTGGGTCTTGAGGGCAGAGTCCTCATGGATAGGATTAGTGCCCTTATGAAAGAGACCCTGGGAAGCTCCGTCACCCCTTCCACCAAGTGAGGTTACAGTAGGAAGATGGCCATCTGTGAACCAGGAAGCAGGCCTTGCCAGACATGAAATCCAACACCACCTTCATCCTGGACTTCCCAACCTGAGAAGAGTGAGAAATACATTTCTGTGGTTGAGAAGCCACCAGGTCTATGGTAGCTTGTTATAGTAGCCTGAATGGAATAAGGCAGCCCAGTACCACAAAACCAGAAGGGCTTGGTTTAGATTTTGACTTCGCGCCTTTGTCTTTTGACCTTGAATAGTTTGCTGATCTGCTCAGAGATTCTACATCTCCTGCTATCTACCTGCTCTGCCTTCCCCCATAGGTCTGCTCTCAGGAGCAGGTGAGAGCCTGTATGTGAAGTGCCTCAATTAGTGTGCAGCACATAGTAGGTGCTTGACACGCAGGGACTAAACAGGAACCTACCTTACATCCTCTCCCCAGAGCTGAGCCTGACCTGGCCAGACTAGTCATTTCCATTTACCCTGCCCTGACTGTGCCCTCTCCTTTCCACCTCTTCACTGATCCAACTTCCCACATTCTTCAGGACTCTACCTTTTCCTTAATGCCTTCTCTAACAACTTCTGTCCTCACTGATCTCTTCCTTCTGCAAGGCTAAATAATGTTTTTTAGATTACTGTACAAGCCCTTCCTGATGGTAGTAGGAGGTTCTTGATGTGTAGTCCATAAGCCTCAAAGGCAGAGACCAGTCTTCTGTTTCCTCCCTCTTCTAGTGCCAAGAAGTCTCTTCTAGTCCCAAGCCCAGAGCTAGGTATAGAGCAGGCAGTTCATAACACCAGTGGACAGAAGCAAACAGAGGCACTGGGGTCTCCCAAGGGTTCTTTGTATGGGACCCTTACTCTGCCGGCATTGGGCCAGGGCAGAGCTATGAGCTCAGAGGCTGGAGGAGACAGACAATAAGTTGCAATTATAGCACCAGATGATAAGGCCATGATAAAGCATGCACTGGGTTCTTGGGAGCAAAGGGGAAGTTGATAACTAAGTCTGTATTGGGGAGGGGGGTTAAGATATGAATGGAAGAGAAAAAATGAAGAAAGGAAGAGAGAGAGAGGGGAGAGAAGGAGGGAATCTTCCATCCTAGCCTGGGAAAGAAAAGAGCATTTTCTCACCTTTGGGCTCCTGCAGACTCAAAAGGGAAAGTAGCCTTGTCCCTGATTGATAGGTTAGCAAAATTCACCTGCTACAGCCACAGCCCAGGCTGAGGCAAGGCTGATAGGAGATTGCTTAGACCCTGGGCCAGTGCCCCTGTTGTCCTTCTCTCTCTTCACTAGAAGATGTCAGGAGACTTCACTAGAAGATGTCAGGCCCACAGGACCTGACCATCTATCTGCCCAGCATTAGATGGGGTGGGCCCTAGCCAGAAGGCTACGTGCCAAAGGGCAGGTCCTCAGGGGTGTTGCTCTCCCGAAGAGGCCCCCATCTCTTGAACTGACTGGCTTGAAGGTGCTTGACAGCCTACAGAGTCCTGATAGATTAGATGCTGAAAAGCAGCAGCTCCCACTTTAACTTTACCATTTCCCATGGGACCAAGGAGTCAGGTTAGGGACTAGATCCTGCAGCAGGGTGAGGCTGGGGTTGGGCAGCAGAGTGTTGTCTCTGTACAGTGAGATGCATATGGAATAATGGGAAGCTCTCTGGGTTTAGAGCCCAATGTCCTGGGTTCGAATCCTTGCTCTTCCATTTGCTGGCCATGTGACCCCGGGAAAGTCACTTTCCTCTCTAAGATCAGTGTCTTTCTCCATAAAGGGCTGTATGATTACCCACCTCACCAAGGAGTTGTGGGGTTAAGTGAGATGCTGTCTATGAAGGTGCCTGGCACAATGAAAGGAGTGGTTGGCAGGGGACTCACCAAATGTTTGCTTACTCATTCCCAGCATGGAACAGTGCTCACTGCTGGTGGCCCAGTTACCCATTCTTCAATCTCTACTGGCTTTCTAAAATGAGGTTGCTGGCCCTGAAGATCTATCAGAGCAGAAGAGATGCCTGCAAGTCTGAGATGGCTGGATGCAACACTGCCTCAATGCAGGAGAGACCATTTGCCTCTGGCAGGCCCTGCTGGCTGGTAGCATCCAGAAAGCTTTGTGCATATGGTTGTCTAAGCTGCTTGGGCCTGCCAGCTGGCACCAGCAAGGCCACCCTGGGTGTGCTGAGGGGACCAGGGACTGCCTTCCCTGCACCCCTGCAGCTTCCTGGCCTGCAGTACCTGGACCTAGAAGAACAGATAGAGCCCTGAGAGAAAGGAGTGGTTGGCATGGCAGGGGTGAGGGAGTCAGGGGTACTCAGAGGACCCAGAGGAGCTTGCCCTACCTCTGTACCCCAGAAGGTAAGCAGGGCCCCTAGCTCCGACAGCCAATGGCAGGAGCTGGAAATCTCAGCCTTCTCTCACCCTCACCAGGGCTCCTTCTGGAATGTTTAGGATGTATACGGCTGGCACAGAATGCTTGCTTCTGCTGCCCCCAACCCAGGATTTGGGCACAACTCAGACCAGGAAATTCTCATTCCAAATACAGGAAATCTGCAAATTGGTTTTCTAGTGCAGTCACTCACCTTGGAAACAAGGAAAATGAAAACCAAAGAGGCCAAGTGGCTTGCTCAAGGGTGCAGAGCTGGCTGGTGGCAGAGCCATGAATGTCGGGGCTGTGGCCTGCTGCCTGCTGCACTGGGCCCATCACCTCTGAATGCTGCCCAGCTGGCCTACGAGCAGCCCTCACTCAGGCTGCACACTCTTCAGGCATGGAGCTGAGGCAGGCACAGTGACACTCTCCAACCAGAAGCGAGGCAGACTCAGGCGGTACTCTGTGCTGTCTAGAAGGTGAGGGGACAGTGAGCAGGGAGGTTTATTTTGTTTATCTGTGTAGCCGAAGCAGCAAAACAGTGTCTAAACACACAGGAGGCGTTCAATGAACATTTGATAAACGGATGAATGAATGTATGTCATCTAAGATCCTGAAGGAAACAGATGGCACACTCAAATTAGGAGAATTTGAGGAAAGTTTAATAAAGGGACTATTTACGAGGTATAGGCAGGTGTGATGGTTACTTTTATGTGTCAATTTGACTGGATCATGGGATGCCCAGCTATCTAGTTAAGCATGATTTCTGGGTGTGTCTATGAGGTTGTTTCCAGGAGAGATTAGCATTTGAATTGGTGGACTGAGTGTAGCAGATGGTCCTCCCTCATGTGGGTGGGCCTGAACGGAATACTAACATGGAGGAACGTTGAAATCATTTCTCGCCTTACAGCTTGAGCTGGGACATTGAGTCTTCTACTGCCCTTGGCACTTCTGGTTCTCAGGTCTTCATACTTGGACTGGCATCTACATCATCAGGCCCTCCACTTCCCAGGCCTTCGAACTACATCAGGCTTTCCTGGGTCTCCAGCTTGTGCACAGCAGACAGTGGAGCTTCTCAGCCCCCATAATTGTGTGAGCCAATATTTATCTATATATTATCTATCATCTATTATCTATCTATCTATCTATCTATCTATCTATCTATCTATCTATCTATCTATCTGGATTAGTCCATTTTCATACTGCTATGAAGAAATACCTGACACTGGGTAATTTATAAAGAAAAAGAGATTTAATGGACTCACGGTTCCATGTGGCTGGGGAGGCCTCAAATCATAGTGGAAGGCAAAGGAGGAGCAAAGGCACATCTTACATGGTGGCAGGCAAAAGAGAGTGTGCAAGGGAACTGCCCTTTATAAACCATCAGATCTTGTGAGACTGATTAACTATAACAAGAACAGCTTGAGAAAAACCCACTCCCATGATTCAATTACCTCCCACTGGGTCCCTCCCATGACATGTGAGGATTGTGGGAGCTACAATTCAAGATGAGATTTGGGTGGGGACACAGCCAAACTATATCACTATTTATCTATCTGTCTGTCTGTCTATCTGTCTGTCTGTCTATCTATCTGTCTCTTCTATTTATCATCTATGTAATCTATCTTTCTATCATCTATCTACCTATCTAATATCTGTGTAATCTATCTGTCCATCTGTGTATCTATCATCTATCTACCTAATTATATATCTATCATCTATCTAATAATGTATCATATATCTATCTAATTATTTATTATCTATCTATCTATCTATCTATCTATCTATCTATCTATCTATCTGTCTGTCTGTCTCCTGTTGGTTCTGTTTCTCTGGAGAACCCTAATACAGCAGGGTATGGGGAAACCATGAGACGTGGCATAATATGTCAGCAGTAGTCAAGTGGGGGGCTGTGACCATCCCTAACCTAGAAGGATGAAAGAAGATGACATTAAGTCATTACCAGAGCCAGTAAGGAAATATTATCATGGAGAGGGACTCCTTGAGAGGAGCTGTGACTTCAGTGGAGGAATTCAGCTGACCTGAGGCAGCCCCATGCAGAGGGGCCAGGAAATCAATGCCCCTTCTTCAGTTTTCTTTGCCTTCTCATCTCCTGCTGGGGCTGAACAAAGCTGGAAGCTTCTTGAGGCAGAGATCCCAGTGGAGGAAGGAGCAGGGGCAACTAGAAGACATCTGCTGCTGAGGTCAAGTGCAGCAGCTCACACCTTCATCCCAGCACTTTGGGGAGCCAAGGCAGGAGAATTGCTTCAGCCCAGGAGTTCAAGACTAGCCTGGGCAACATAGGAAAACCCTAATCTCTACAAAAATAAATAAATAAATTAGCCATGCATGGCGCTGCACACTTGTGCTCTCAGCTACTCGGGAGGCTGAGGTAGGAGGATCCCTTGGGCCCCAGAGAGATTAGCATTTGAATTGGTGGACTGAATGCAGCAGATGGTCCTCAGAGGTCGAGGCTGCAGTAAGCCTACATTGCACCACTGTACTCCAGCCTGGATGATGAAGTGAGACCCTGTCTTAAAAAAAAAAAAAAAAAAAAAAAAAAAAAAAAAGCTATCTGGTGTCAGATGAAAGGCTTCCCCTTCCCAGACAACAAAAGTCTCACTCCTCCTGGACACCTGAGGAATCTGTTTCATTCATGAGTTGTTCTTGTTTCTCCCACGGCCCAGTAAGAGATTCTGGGTTCTCCTGGTAACTGAGGGGCTGGGGCCCTCTCAGCTGTTTCCTCTTCCTGGCCCAGTTCAGGAAGGCTGCCCTGAGGGTTCCCAGAGCAGCCTTCGTAGCTGCAAGCCTCCGCTCATTCTTCCTTCTAGAACTCATCTACCTTGAAGTCAGGGCTTCTCAGCCTCATCACTATTGATGTTTTAGCCCGGGTGCTTCTTGGTTGTGGGGCCTGTCCTGTGCATTGTAGAACGTTTAGCAGCATCCCTGGCCTCTACCTACTAGATGCCAGTAGCAATGACGGATGCCTGCCTTCTAAGTTGTGATAACCAAAAATGCCTCCAGAGATTGCCAAAAGCACCCCCCCCCGGGAGGGAAAACTGGCCCCAGTTGAGAACCATTGCCTTAAACTGACTATTTCTAAGGCAGACACCTGGTCCCAACCCTCCCTTTTATACTGAAAATGAAAACACCCTGTTTCCTTGCTTCCTGGGTACTCATCAAAGCTCTCAATTTTAAATCCAGTCAGTTACACAATTAGCACACGCAAACACAGCCATTTGCAGGCATCAGCAGGCAGTAATTTTTAGAAAAGAGATACACAAGAATATATACATATACAATGGAAAGCTGTTTAAATACAGTTAGGATGTATTTATCTATTCCCTACCTTGTTCCAAAATGGATTTAAGGCAGCGTAAAGTACATTAAAACAAGTGAGAGGAAATGAGACAAAGAGAAAATAACAGCAAGAATTATAGATGGAGGTTTCCACACCAAATGTATGAAGTGAAGTATTATGTGTTTGCTAAAGATGGGCTGTAAATTTAGCTCTAGGCTCCTTAGCATCCAATTCAAAAAAGGAAGCAGGACCAGTGATAGTGTTGGTGGGGAGCTTTTCATTACCAAGACCCTCAGGGCTCAGCTGCCCTGACATCCACCTTCCCATGGTGACTTGTCTCTGGGCTTGTGGCACCTGCTCTGGGGAATGTGTGGCTAGGATTAGGAGACTCCCTGTGGTCCAGGAGGTTGGGTTCAACCTTGAACTTTTCTTGGGAGGAGCCTGGCTGAAACACCCAGTCTATGCCCAGAATTCTTTCAGGAGACAGAGAGATGTGTAGATAGTACTGTCTTCCTGGTGGCTTCCAGCAGTGGAATGGGATACTGTATTTGATTTTTTTTCCTCCTTCCTTCTAGGTATTATCATATCTCTTTAGCATATCATTTGTCTCACTTTGGGACTGAGGACAATGATACCTAATTTACGGGTAAAAACAATAAGTAATGTTTACTGAGCACTTATAATGGCAGAGGTCCTCTGTTAAGTGCCATATGCACATTTTCTCATTTAATCTTCACAATAACCCAGCCAGGCAGGTACAGATTAGAAAATTGAGGTTTACAGACTAGAAAACTGAGGTTTAAGGCCGAGCACGGTGGCTCATGCCTGTAATCCCAGCACTTTGGGACGCCAAGGTGGGTGGATCACCTGAGGTCAGGAGTTTGAGATGAGCCTGGCCAACATGGTGAAACCCTGTCTCTGCTAAAAATGCAAAAAACTAGCCAGGCGTGGTGGTGCACACCTGTAACCCCAGCTACTCAGGAGGCTGAGGCAGGAGAATCACTTGAACCCGGGAGGCAGAGGTTGCAGTGAGCCGAGGTCATGCCATTGCACTCCAGCCTGGGTGACAGA